>NC_055988.1:104275933-104585281 GCF_018446385.1 Zingiber officinale
AGGTCTTTCCTTCTGCCTAACATCCCAGTTAGGACTTCCCAGTCAAGTATCCGGTCATCCTTGACCTACTCGACTCTTCTTCAATCAACCTTGCATTGTCAAACATCGAAACCCAAACCAAGACTCAAGCTTGGTCAACCAGGTCAACCTTGACCTGAGGGATGTTGCACCAACAATCTCCCCCTTTTTGATGTTTGACAATACCAACACTATCACTTACAATACCACATGTAAGTTAGGCTAATCCCATAGCCTAAACCTTCTTCATGCCACTAGGTAATGAATACATAAGTTAAGCCCTTCATTCTCCCCCTAAGAGGGCAAACTCCCTCTAGGTAATAAAAGCTTAACTTACTCCCTTTCATTCTCCCCCTATTGGCACACATCAAACCATGCCCCATATTTGGGCACACATCAACAAATTCACTTGTTGAAAACTCTCCCCCTGAAGAGTTGCTCATCGTCGTTCACAACTTCACTCGTTGTGATCAGCACGATAATGAAGGTCCCATACCCTTCATTAACCTTAACCCTACATTCTCCCCCAATGTAGGCAAATGCCCATCCTTGAGCATTATCCACTTGAAACCACTTGAACAATGAGGATATCCACTCTCCATTAAAGTTCAAACGCTCAACCTTGAGTATGTTCTTAACGGAAGGTTAACCACCTTCCAAGGTTCATGAAAAATAATTTTTATGTCTTTAAAGAGTCCCTCCCCATAAAGACATGGTGGTAACTTCTGTCATTGCACCAACAATGACTTGGAATCCCCAAAACTTTAGGAAACCCAATTTTAGAAGTTTTGAGGTTCAAATATTCAAAATTTGACACAAACCTCAACCTAAACTTCAACTTTGCCTTCCTTAACCAATCCATCCTTGTTTTCCACACGAAAACACCCTTTTTATGTATACAAATGTATTTTCTGGGGTTTGGAATGGTTACCTAGACTAAAATAGGTTCAAAATGCTGAAAATAAGCTTTCCCAACCAAAATCAGCATCTTCGATCGATTGGAGTTGGGTTCCAATCGATTGAACCCTGCTGAATCGATCCACTGATCGATTCAGTCTTCTTGGATCGATCGGCTGATCGATCCAGCGAGTTTCTGCTCGCTAGAATTGCCTTCTGAATCAATCCACTGATCGATTCAGACACTCCAATCGATCCATGGATCGATCGGAGCTCTGATAGTTGCTGAATTTTAAATTCAGCCAACTTCAGAAACCCCTAGAAAATTCTACAAAAATCCAAAAATCATGAAATTTCGTGTAGACATTATTTAGGACATATATTATTAAGGAAAAATAGTTTTCTATGAAAATACATCATATTTTCAAAGATTGACACAAACTTGAAAACTTGCAAAGACTTTAGTGTTTTCTTCAAGTTTGTGTCTAACTATTCAATGGTGATTACTATCAAAAGATAGCCTTCACCAAAGTTTTCCAAAATCATTTTAAAATAATTTTAAAAACCAATATCCCATCACATTCCTTGGGCTTAATGCACATGACTTGTACATTAGCTTTCCCAATGATGGGAAAACACATAACTATGTGTTTTGATGAACCTAAAACTCAAAAGAATGCACTAAATCAACATCTTGAGTTTTATTCATCTTCCTAACATCTCACTTGTATCTAATGTGCACTAAAACACATACAAGTCATTTTATGTGTCTTTGTGAGATGTAAAATTTGGTTTTGCCTTAATCTAGGGATCATGCATATCTATCTGGGCATTTTGAGTGGTAAACATCCACCAAGGATGTTACTTGTTGATTCACTTGTTAAACAACTACCACTTGTTAAGCAAATGCCACTTGTTGAACTAATGCCATTTGTTCTTAATTTTAAAGAAAATAAAATAATGCATGATAATGTTATGACATACATCAAAAAGAAACAACTTTCAAAAGAAAGATTCCTGTAGCTACATGATGTATGTATGACATGACATGATATTTTTGTATTTTTCATAATAGATCATGAATACAAAATACAAAACTAAATATGATGTCATGGCATATAATGGGCAAAGAATCATGGCAAGGTTTAGCATTAATAAGAATATGCCTAGATTACCTATCTAAGTATCCTTAACCACTTAGCTAACTCAAAATATACCACTTGTTTTAACTTAAAATGGTAAACCTAGATTGCCATAAATGCTTCAAGAAAATGGCAAAACCCAAATTGACATTTCTTTTTCTCTTGATTTGTTTATGCCACTTAAAAATTAAGCATATCCTCAAATGTTGGCATATACCATTTTTCCTCAAGAGTAGCACTTTAAATTAAAGCTCGGATTGCCTTAAGGTTCTAAGAGAATACCAAAATCCCAACTTGGTATTTCTCTAGGTTTTCCCAATTTATGCCATTTTAAGATAAAATCAAATTTTCCACCATTAGGCACATTTTACTCTTTCAAAGAGTAAATAATAATTCCATTTCATTTTCAAAGGTTAACAAAAACCTTGAAAATGCTCCTTGAGTGTCAATTTCCTCAAAGTTGGGTTAACTACCCTTCTAATCGGAGTTGACACTCTCTAACCCATCTATGGGGTAGAGAAAATGCTCCTAGGAACCCAACACCTATTGGTGCTCCTTGGATGCTCTAGGTACTCACTAGGGATAACTTCCCTAGATACCTTCCTAGTGACCTTGTTGGGCTTCTTAGAAGCCTTTGTCACATTTTCTAGGTCAACTCTAAGGATAGCCTCCCTTGTGACCTTGTTAGTGACTTTCTTAGACTTCTTAGAAGTCTTAGTCACTTTGGTTGCAAAGATACTTCTAGGATATCTTTCCTTGTATCCTTGACTTGACCTCTAGACTTAGTGTTTGTTCCATAAATATATGGAACCCTATGATAACTAGGCACATCATTTTTTGTTTTGGTTTTGTATCCCAAACCTCTATGGCCATTTGATGGCTTTTGTACCCCTAAACCTAGGTTATGCTCATTTTGCCCTAATAGGATATTTTCCAATCTTTTTAGGGTCTTTTCTAATTTATCAAGTCTTGACCTCAAGCCTTGATTTTCCCTCACTAAGTCCTTAGTATTTGATTTTTCATTTGATCCATGAGCATTTTTATTCTTGGGCTTGTATCTATTATCGTTAGTGTTCTTGCCCAAATATCTATCTACCTTCCTAACCTTAGGTTGGGTAGTCTTGGCATGTAGGGCCACATGCTTTTCCTTAATGCCCTCATGCTTTCTATTCTTATGGTAAATTGCATTAAAATGATAAAAATTAGAACTATCATGCTTTTTACCATAACGTAAAGGGGTAGGCTCAATAAATGTTACCTTCTTCCTTACCTTGGAGGCTCCCCCTTGACTAGTGCCTCCTTGAGCCTTGACCATCTTCTTCCCCTTGGGGCATTGACTTCGGTAATGCCCTTTTTTTTGACATAAGAAGCACACAATGTGCTCCTTGCTCTTCTTTGTCCCGGGGGTGGTCTCCTTGGGCTTCTCCTTGCACTTTTGTGTCACTTGACCCTTCTTCTTGGCCAAGTTGGGACACTTGCTCTTGTAGTGCCCAATTTCCCTACACTCAAAACATATTATATGATTTTTATTTTTAATTGAAACATTTATACCTTCTTGTGTAGGGATGACACTTGCTCCTCCATTTGATATTTCTTGAATTTTGGAGGTGGCACCATCTTCTTCTTCTTCACTTGACCCGGATGTGGAGGCCTCTTCTTGCTCTGGGTTCATTGATCTACACTCCCCTTCAATCCTAGAGGTGGAGGCTTCATCATCTTGTACATGGAACAAGGAGTATGCTCCCTCCTTGTTCTCTTCATTGCACTCCCTCGAAGATGAAGCATCTTCTTGGACTTCTTCTTCGGAGGTTGAGCATCCCTCAACCTCGGAGTCCTCCTCTTGGTCTTGCTCCAAAGAGTCACCCTCTCTGGATTCTTCTTGCTCTTGAATAGTGGAGGGGATCTCTTCATGAAGTTTGGCCAATTTACTCCATAATTCCTTTGCATCTTCAAATTCTCCAATTTTGCAAAGGATGGTGCTTGGCAATAAATTGACCAAAAGCTTGGTCACATTGTCATTGGCCTCGCACCTTTGGACTTGCTCTTGGCTCCACTTGCTCCTCTTGAGAACTTTGCCCTTTGAGTTTGTTGGAGTCTTGAAGCCTTCCATAAGAGCAAACCATTGCTCTATCTCCATCATAAGAAAATTTTCGATTCTTGATTTCCAAGAATCGAAGCTCGTGGAAGTGTATGGTGGAGCCACCTCGTGTCGAATCCGAGCCCATCTCGGAATTCCATTGTAGAAGTTGAGCTTTTGAATTTCTTTGACTTTGACAATTTTGCTTCAACTTCTTCACCCTCTAGCTCTTCTTGTTATGCTTGACCCTTCCGGCGATGATTCCGGTGAAGAGAGGCCTCGCTCTGATACCACTTGTTGGGACCAAAAAGTAGCTAGAGGGAGGGGGGTGAATAGCTCGTCGTTGGCTCGTTGCTCGGCGTTGCTTGTTTCTTCAAAGATGCACAGCGGAAAATACAGAAACAAGCCACACAACGCTAACAAGGTTGGTTTACTTGGTATCCACCTCACAAGAGGTGACTAGTCCAATGATCCACACCTACACACACACCCTCCACTAATAAAACTCTCCTTTATGGTAACTACCAAGGGCGGAGAAGCCCTACAAGACTCAATACAAGAAGAAAGGAAAAGGTAATGAAATACAAGCTTACAAGCTTACAATGAGAGCAAAAACCCTAACCCTAGTTTCTTCTTCTTGCTTTGATCCGCCTCTTGACTTGGAAGAACCTCCAAGAGCCTTCAAGAACTGGCGATCTCGAGCTTGAGAAGAGCTGTGGAGAAGCTGGTGAAGATCTGAAATGAATCGGTGAAGAGATGCCGAAGATGCCGCTTAAATCGACGCTAACGGTGGAATCCCGATCGATTGGAATGCTCCCAATCAATCGGGAGGCTTTGGATCGATCCACGGATCGATCCGGAGCGCCTCTGTTGCCGATCGATCCACGGATCGATCCAGCGCTATCGCTAGCAGAAGCGTCCCAATCGATCCATCGATCGATTGGGACCTCGATCGATCCACCGATCCATCCGGAGGGTTCGCAGGGACTCACCGGATCGATCGCCGATCGATCCAGATCTTCGGATCGATCCACCGATCGATCCAGATCTGCTGGATCGATCCAGGATCAGCTCGGATCAATCGGTTGATCAATCCAGATCTTGGTTTTTGCCCAAAACCAAGTCCAAAGCCCCCTAAACCAACATCTAGTCAACCATGACTTGTTGGTACATAAGACCTAGCATCCGGTCACCCTTGACCAGCTAGGACTCTCTCACCAAATGTCTAGTCAATCCCTTTGACCCACTTGGACTTTCCTCTTCTTGCCAAGTATCCGATCACTCCCTAAGACCTACTTGGACTTTTCTTCCTCGTGCCAAGTATCCGGTCAATCCCTTTGACCTACTTGGACTCTCACCAGATGTCTGGTCAACCTTGACCCATCTGGATTTCTCTTGCCTGGCTTCACTCACCAGGACTTTCCCAATTGCCTAGCTTCACTCACTAGGTCTTTCACCTGGCTTCACTCACCAGGATTTTCACCTGGCTTCACTCACCAGGATTTTCCTCCTGCCTAGCTTCACTCACTAGGTCTTTCACCTGGCTTCACTCACCAGGATTTTCCTCCTGCCTAGCTTCACTCACTAGGACTTCCCAATTGCCTAGCTTCACTCACTAGGTCTTTCACCTGGCTTCACTCACCAGGATTTTTCTCCTGCCTAGCTTCACTCACTAGGTCTTTCCTTCTGCCTAACATCCCAGTTAGGACTTCCCAGTCAAGTATCCGGTCATCCTTAACCTACTCGACTCTTCTTCAATCAACCTTGCATTGTCAAACATCGAAACCCAAACCAAGACTCAAGCTTGGTCAACCAGGTCAACCTTGACCTGAGGGATGTTGCACCAACAAGATCTAGTGAGTGAAGCTAGGCAGTGAGGAAAATCCTAGTAAGTGAAGCTAGGTGAAAGTCCTGGTGAGTGAAGTCAGGCAGAAGAAAATCCTGGTGAGTGAAGCCAGGTGAAAATCCTAGTGAGTGAAGTTAGGTGAAAAACCTGGTGAGTGAAGTCAGGCAGAAGAGAAGTCCTAGTGAGTGAAGCTAGGCAGATTGGAAGTTCTGGTGAGTGAAGCCAGGCACGGGGAAATCCAGATGGGTCAAGATTGACTAGACATCTGGTGGAAGTCCAAGTAGGTCAAGGGAGTGACCGGATACTTGGCACGAAGAGAAAAGTCCAAGTGGGTCAAAGGGATTGACCGGACACTTGGTGGGGAGTCCTGGCAGGTCAAGGGAGTGACCAGATGCTAGGCATGATATACCAACAGGTCAAGGTTGACCGAATGTTGGTTTGAGAGGCTTGAGACTTGGTTTTGGGCAAAAACCAAGAGCTGGATCGATCAGTGGATCGATCCAGGCCTTTCCCAGCGAACAGAGAGCCTCTGGATCGATCAGTGGATCGATCCAGAGGTCTCAATCGATCAGCCGATCGATTGGGACACTGCTGGTTCGCGCGATAAGCGCTGGATCGATCCGTGGATCGATCCAGGCGTTTTCCCAGAGCACAGAGGCGCTCTGGATCGATCCTTGGATCGATCCAAAGCCTCCCCGATCGATTGGGAGCTTTCTAATCGATCTGGATCCGACCGTTGCGTCGTATTTGAGCTGCAGGCGTGCGATGGCTGCGGCAGAACTTCACGATTTCATCTCAGATCAACACAGCGACTTCTCCACACTTCTCTTTAGCTCAGATCGCCAGTTCTTGAAGGTTCTTGGAGATTTCCCAAGTCAAGAGGTGAATCAAAAGCAAGAAGAAGAAAGCTAGGGTTAGGGTTTTCATTCCATATCTTGTAAGATATCTATTGTATTTGTTTCCCTTGCTTTCTTCTTGTATTGTGAGGGTTGTAGGGCTTCTCCGCCTTCAGTAGTTACTGAAAAGGAGTGATTTCATAGTGGAGGGTGTGTGAGTGTGTGGATCCTTGGATTAGTCACCTCTTGTGAGGTGGATACCAAGTAAATCCTCTTGTTAGCGTTGTGTATTGTGTTTGTTTTTGTTTCTTTGTATTCCGCTGCACATTTCTTGAAGAAACAAGCAACGCCAAGAACACGAGAAGCGCGAAGAGCTATTCACCCCCCCTCTAGCTCAATTTCGGTCCTAACAATGGTTACTTTAATGATGTCCTTGTGACTCACCATAGCCCAGAAGTTTATCCAAAGAATGCCTGCTTGTTAAACCCAAAGCTAAATCTGAATCTAACACAAAGTTAAACTAAACCCTAATATTGAACCATAATTCATCTCACAAATATTATAGGATTCCCTAATTGGAAATTTAGATCAGGTGAGATGACTGAGGAATAGAAATTAATTCAGATTCACAATTAATTCAAATTCACAATTAAAATTTCAAATTAAATTTGTAATTAAAACTATCTCTTTTCAAAATTAATTAACTTAAATTACTTTTCAAAATTAATTAACTTAAATTCTTTTTCAAAAATTAATTAACTTAAATTCTTTTTCAAAAATTTATTAACTTAAATTATTTTCAAAATTTATTAACTTAAATTATTTTCAAAATTTATTAACTTAAATTATTTTCAAAATTTTATTTTTCAAAATTTATTAACTTAAATTCTTTTTCAAAATTAATTAACTTAAATTACTTTTCAAAATTAATTAACTTAAATTACTTTTCAAAATTAATTAACTTAAATTATTTTTCAAAATTTATTAACTTAAATTATTTTTCAAAATTTATTAACGTAAATTACTTTTCAAAATTTATTAACTTAAATTCTTTTTCAAAATTTATTAACTTAAATTATTTTTCAAAATTAACTTAAATTATTTTTTCAAAATTAACTTAAATTATTTTTCAAAATTAACTTAAAGTATTTTTCAAAATTAACTTAAAATATTTTTCAAAATTAATTAACTTAAAATATTTTTCAAAATTAATTAACTCAAAATTATTCTTCAAAATTAAATTAACTTTAAAATATTTTTCAAAATTAAATCAACTTTAAAATCATTTTTCAAAATTAATTAACGTAAAATATTTTTCAAAATTAATTAACTTAAAATCATTTTTGAAATAAATTAACGTAAAATATTTTTCAAAATTAATTAACTTAAAATCATTTTTCGAAATAAATTAACGTAAAATATTTTTCAAAATTAATTAACTTAAAATTATTTTTTAAAATAAATTAAAGTAAAATATTTCTCAAAATTTACTTAACATAAATTGTTTCTCAAAATTTAATTTTTTCTAAAAACCTAATTAATAGAAATTAATAACCTCTCAAAACTTAATCATAAACTTCTTCAACAAATTAATTTTAAAAAAAAGGAACACGTGGCGCCTGAATAGAGGCGCCTCCCGCACAAGGGAGGCGCCCTCAACTGCGGCGGGAAATCTCCCGCCGACCTGATTAAGGCGCCTCGGACCATCTCGGAGGCGCCTTTAAGGCGCCTTCATTCCGCGATTTTGCCACGGACAGAAAGCTTCTTCTGTTCGTTTTCTGCCGAAACACAACACGAGGTTCTCGTGCGATTTCTCCCTAACCAAGGCGCCTTCAACCCACCTCTTCCTCTTCTACTCCTAGCAATGCCTCCTAGGTATACTCTAAACTCTTCTCAATCATCTATTACATAAATTTCGTGCTAGTTTTGCTATTTTTCTTGTATAATGTCAAAAATAGGAAACGTCGCATTGTTGATTCTACACCGGCTAGGGCTCCTTCTGCGGACCCTAGATTCCCCTCGGAACAACATAGGATAGATTTTGCTAGGTTTACCTTTGAGTCCATCAAACCTAGGTATGTAGGAAGGGCATTTTTTGCCCAATATTGTCTCCCCACAGTCCAAATGGTAGACTACTATCATCTAAGCAAACTGGTTGACTGCAATACCACAGTGAACCAAGACTTGTGTGCCCAGTTCTATCACAACATTGAAAAGGTTGATGATAGCACTTATTCCACCAGAGTTGGTGGAACTGATATTCAGTTCACTCTCTCCCTGCTTCGCACTAGCCTAGAGCTTAGGGAGTCTCCGTGTACATTTTTATGTTACCGAGGTAGGGATCTACCATTCGGTGATCCCTATTCCCATATTACCTTAGATGACATCTATATGCACTTTTTTGGGGAGGAGAGACCTCTTGGACTGACTGAGTTCAGGTCGACCCTTCTTAGAGTTCAGGACTATGTTATTTACAGAGTTTTGACAGCTTGCATTCTGCCCATCTTATCTCGAGACATCTCGAAGATGCGACCATCCCACTCTTTCTTCTTGTACGCTCTTAGCCAGCACCTAGATATAGACATTGCACTGCATATGTTTCATAACATCATTCATGCATCTGTATAGTCAGGAGTGATCCATATGCCCTACTGCCACATCCTGACCCAGATTTTCTCCACTTCTAGGATAGACACTACTAGAGGGACACTCATCCCGCTTACCATATATGATGAGTTAGGTCAGCGTAGTCTTAGACTAGCCAGTGTAGAGGTCACTGCCGAGGGGATTCTGGCCTGGAAGGGTCGGCCACCACCAGTCGCTGCCCCTGTTGCTCCAGAGTCCGAGGATGTACCAGGCGATGGAGAGGAGTGGCCCGACTTCTTAGTAGAGAACTTTTTCGGAGATCCTCCACCTTCCACCTCCGCTGGGCCCTCTACATCAACCGGACCCTCGACTTCGGCTCCACTCTCCGTCGAGGATAGACTAGCTCGGCTCGAGCTCCAGTCCATTCAGACACGACGAGTTGTACTGGACAACCATCGATCTCTCTGGTCCCTCTGGTCCGAGATAGCTGTCGGATTCGCCTCCCTCCAGGATGAGATACATCGGCAGGGATAGCCGGCACCCGAGCAGCCCCCTGCACCACCTCCAGCTGACGACCCTCCAGCTGATGATCCTGTTGTCTGACACTATTTGGATATCACATAGACACCTCTTGTTTTTTTGTCTGACTATACTACTACTCTACTTATCAGTCGTTTGATATCATTATTCTTGGTATATTTTGGGTAGATTAGTTTCTGTCTCTTCTAATTAAGGTTTCTACCTTTTACTCTTAAAATTCTTTTCAATATTTTCTTAATTATATTTAAAACATTAGGCTAAATTGTTTTCAAAATTCCAACTTTACTAGATCTTCAAAATATGGAATTAGCTTAGGCTCTACCCTAGAAAACATGTTCCCCTAGAATTCAGCCAGAGTATCTCACAAACACCTAGGTTTACCTTGCTTGTGTTTAAAAAATATAGAACGACGTGAGATGCATAGGGTACAGCCTGGACTCAAGAATGCTTATATCTGTGCATCAATATGAGTCTGAGCGTTAAACACCTAGATAACATTAATCAAGTCAAGTCTTCCAGCACTATTCAAATCTAACTGGAACTATTGACTTGACTTGACTAACCAAGTGAAAGTTGTTGCCCTCTAGGTAATCAGCTAGTAGCTAAATGGTTAGACATGTGGCCGCAAACCTACGTGCTTGATTTTTAAACCTTTTGAGTTCAGTCAGGCATGAACATTAAGGCTCTGATATCTTACTAAAAGAGAAATTAGCTAAATTACAATCAATCTAACTTAACTTATGCTTGGACATTAAGGATTGAAGATCCTCCCTTGCCCTCAAAAGCTTTATATTCATTATTTGACTAAAAGAAAAACTCTTTCAAATTTAGCTAAGTTTTCAAAACTTTAAAACTTTCAAAAGTCATTTTTGTTGTACTTTTTAAAGACTAAGCTTTCAAAATTCTGGCCATTCTAAAAACTAAGTATTTTGAAAATTTAACTAAGTATTTTTCAAATTCAAACTTTTTAAAAGAAAATATTTTTTAGACCTTGGTTTCACTTAACTAAGAATATTAATTGTAAAAATCCAAGTGTTACCAATATTTTTTTTCTCTTTAAAAGCCTAAGGATTCAAAATTTTGACTAAGTTGTTTAAAACTAAAGTTGCTTTTGCTATGCTACAATAACAAATTCTTTCTCTAACAAAATCAGTTGATAAAGTTTTAGAAAAACTAACTTCGAGCACAGACTATTTTACTTAGCGATTTGATATCATCTATTTAAACGAAGTATCGTAAAGTTTCTTTACTTAGTCATTTTTTCTCTTACCTTTGTCCTGACTTTTTTATAAAAAGTTAAGATTTTCAAACATGCTCATTCTTTTTGATAAATGGCAAAGGGGGAGAGTAGAGAAATCCAATTCAAAATTTATAAAGAAAATTTTTAAATAATGCCTTATTAAGGGGGGCCTGACAAAAGCTTAAGTCTTAGCTTAACCATACGTGCATTTAAATTTTTTTTAAAGCTTTCTTACTTAAACTTTATGCATCTATTTTACTTAGCTTTGAATTTTAGTTGCCATAATCAAAAAGGTAGAGATTGTTGGTGCGGGAAGCATCCGATGATCGACCGTTGTTTTGATAATGGCAAAGGAATTCAAAGTTAAGTTGCTTTGTGATCTAATGCACTTGATTGAGTGTTGCAGAAAAGTCCTAGCTGCAGTTAGGCAGGTAGAAAACCCTAGGGGGTGGTAACCCTAGGTCATAGGGGGTGGTAACCCTATGTGAAAAGTCTTGGCGGGTCGGGAGCTTCAGGCAAAAGTCCTAGGGGAGGTAACCCTAGGTGGAAAGTCCTGGTGTCGTGAACCAGGTGAAAGACTGGACCAACCGGGAAGTGGAAGTCCAGCAGAAAGTCTGGAAGCTTCGAACGCTGAGCAAAAGTCGAGTCGATCTGGAGGATCGCACTGACAGCAGGTAAATCTCCTGAGTGGAGTAGGTGAGGACGCGTTCCCCGTAGAGGGAACAGTAGGCGTCGGGTCGACCTAGGGTTTCTGGTAGGAAATCCAAAGTCAGACCCGGATAGTCCGTTGATTGTCGATATTTTGATTTAGTATACCTATTCTGTGCTGACTTTGTTTTGTAGGGTTTGTGTTTGGGACTTGTAACACCCGAAAATTCTCAAAATAATTATTAGAAATATCCTAGTAATTTTCTGGAATTTTAGGATATTTTACAGCATTTTTAGAGTAGCCGAAGTAGCAAAAATAAATAGAATCATAAAATAGCCTACGCGGGAATTGAACTCGAGACCTATTGGGTCCTACGACTTATGGTGGACTTTAGTAACCAAGTGAACCCAGCAGGGTCGTGCTGAAAGAAGAGGGAATCAATTATATTTATGATTGAGCTGGGGTGAAATTAATCACTTAATATAAATAGGGAGGTTAAGTGAGGAGTTGTTTGGAATGCAATTTTCTTTTCCCTCCTCACCCTAGCCACGCCGCCCCCTTCTTTTCTTCCTCATTCGGCGCACCAAATCCCAAGGGCTAGGGTTCCGTCCCAAAGGCTCCAAGAGCACCTTCCGGCGATAACTCCGGCACGAGGACGCTATCCACCACGAGAGGAACACGTAAACACAAGGAGATCGCTGAAGGGATCTTCTCCACCAGAAAACTAGCGACTAGAATTGTAAGAAATCTAGCGCAGGAGGTAAGAAACCCCTCACCTGCAGTATAAGTAGCTCTTTCGAGGTTTTACGCATTAGTTTAGTTGTATGCAGAATTTTAGTACGTAGGGTGTGGACTAGTGCACACCATATGTTTGATAAAATGTGTAGCTCAGTTAAATGCCACCATAGACATTTTAATAGCTCAGTAAATGCAATAGAAGCATTTTTACAGCATGTTCAGTTTTATTACAACTGATATGGGACTATGGTCCAATGGGTGGGCTCCCACAATCGCCTCTAAGTTCAGACAACCTAGCTCTAGGTTCAGATAACCTAGAAATAGCAAGATAAGGAAAATTTAGCTATAACCAGTATTTTATTTTCAGCAGTGGCACTGTACTGGACTAGATGTCCATTGGGTTGGGCTCCCATAGTCGTCCCTAGGTTTAGATAACCTAGTAAACCCTACTAGATTAGGAATTTGCAACCCCGAATTTAGTTAGGGATGCGCGCATAGCAAGTACGGTTGTCGAGCCCATCAGCAGCATGATTAGTATTTTGATCTATTATTATAAATAGTTTTTCAAAATCTCACAATCAGTTATATGAACATGATTTAAATTCAGTATTAGCTTAGTTCAGTTCAGCTCAGTGTTATATCAGTTTAGTTTCTTTCCATTGATACATGTGATAGTTTCATGCTTAGCTCTTGATATTCTATGACTAGTTTTGATGCCATGTTTTAGTATACATGACTAATAACTTCAGTATTTATATTTCAGGATGTCAGCATGTATTTCAAATAGCATGTTTTAAAAGCATGATTCCATCGTATGCATGTTTTGTGAGGTAGATGGTTTCTTACTAAGCGAAAGCTTATAGATACTTCTTTTCCTTATACTGCAGATAAGGGTAGAGGAAAGAGGGACTAGCGGAAGCTGGAGGGCAATGCAATGAAGATGTGTGTCGAATAAGGAACTTGGAAGAAAGATGCTTGGAAACTAGCGAACTTGAAACTTAGCATTTCTAATTTTAGTTACTTCTCTACCTTTTAGACTGTTTGAGTAGTATGAATTGTGTAGTATGCATTCAGTTTGATATTAGATAGCACTCCATGAGTAATGTCATGTCTAGTAGTTTTATCTCATGCTTATAGAGTTGATGTATGTGATTTAGGAACGAATCAGTGCTGAAATCAGAGCTCAGCTGCGAAATCAGAAACCCCCAATCGATCAGCCGATCGATTGGAGGCTTCCCAATCGATCGGTTGATCGATTGGGTAGCTGTTATTCGCAAACAGAAGGTCTGAGGATCGATTAGCCGATAGATTGATTCAGTTCAATCGAACAGCCGATCGATCGGGCCTGATTCCAGTGAACAGAACCTTGCTGAATCGATCCTCCGATCGATTGGTAAGTCTGGATCGATCAGCCGATCGATCCAGAAATTTATTCGTGCACAGTAGCGTGCTGAATCGATCACTGGATTGATCAACAAGTCTGGATCGATCAACGGATCGATCCAAACAAAGTTTTCGTATACCGTAGCCACCTGAATCGATCAGTGGATCGATCAGGCCATTCCAATCGATCCACTGATTGATTGGGAGGCCTGATATCAGCTGCAAACCCCTATTTAGATTCCTTAACCATAAGGGATGTAATAGATGACATGTATATCTTAGATTACACCCCTTAGCATATATCTGATAATAAAATTCCGAATTTAGTAGCAGTTAGCAAAGATTTTAATTGGTACAGCTTTCCGCACCTAGACTTAGTGATGGTCATGGATATAGCTTAGCACAGCATAATGTAACCCCGGCCTTACAGCTTAGCCAGTAGAAGGCGGGTCGTTACAGAGTGGTATCAGAGCAAAGTTCCATACTTCCTACACACACATCAGCATTGAACCTGCAGCTTCCAAGTAAGAACATCTCTCACTTTATATATGTTTCATGTTTTCATGTTAGAGATAACTAAAGTATGTTTATTCATGATAGTATCTAACATGATAACCATAGTTATGCAAATATGATTGTCTTAGTTATGTATGTCCTCTATGTCTCTAGAAATGGCACGAGGACGACCAGCTAGAAGGGCACCAGCTACTGAGCCCCAGCATGAGGCAGGCAGTTCAGTGCCTCCCCCAGACCTTACAGCAGTAGTGGCTCAGTTACAGAAGCAACTAGCTGAACAGCAACAGGAGATAGCCACCCTCAGGGCTAATCAGCAGAACACTCCCACTATCACCCCAGAACCCAATTTAGCGACCCCAGTGGTGATAGAGGTTCCACCAGTCCAACTTGCAGCACCAGTAGCCCCAACAGTAGGGGCAAGGGGAGAAGCCTACCTGATCCAGTGGCAGAGAGTTAAGCCAGAGAACTTCTCAGGCACCAGTAAACCATGGGATGCTCAGGCCTGGTTCAAAACACTGAGAGTACGATGGAGCTTCTGGACTGGCCAAAACATGAGAAGGTGAAGTGCGCCTCCTTCTGCTTAGTAGGAGATGCACGCATGTGGTGGGAAAGAATTAGAGCGAAGCGCCCAGTAAACCAGATGACATGGGCTAACTTCGAGAAAGAATTCTTTGAGGAGTTCTTTCACATGCGGGTCACAAACCGTCACTACGACGAGTTCACTGAATTCCGCCAGGGCAACCTTTCAGTCGAGGAGGCCGTGAGGAAATTCAACAGACTGGCTCGTCTATGCCCCGAACTAGTCAACACTGAAGGAGAACGAGTCCGGTTGATGCTCAAGATGTTAAGGCCGGAAATAGCAATGAATGTGGCCGGCGGTGTCCGTAGGCCGCAGACTACGGAAGAACTAGTGAGCAGTGCTTTAACCACTGAGCATTATCAGAACAGTATCAAACAGCAGAAGCAAGTTCTCTCAGAATCCAAAGGCCAAGGAGGCTCAAGTACTCAGAAACATCAGGGCCACAGCTCCCACGGCTCTAACTGGAAAGGGAACTCCAGCAACAAACGCAAACCAGGGAGTTATCCAAAAGGAGGACCAGCTAGTAAACAGCCTAGTTATCCCAAATGTGCTACTTGTGGGAAATTCCACCCTGGAGTTTGTCGTAAGGGCACACGAGGATGCTTTGAGTGTGGACAGGAAGGGCATATGGCTAAGCAGTGCCCAAACAAGACCAGTCTTCCTCAACCACAGCCGATTCAGTACGGAGGTCAGCCAGCTTAGTTACATCAGATGCAGGCCGCCTTAGATGGTCCACACATCAGCCAGGGCAGACTAGAAGCCCCTCCAGCTACGACCAATGCGAGGATCTACTCACTCACCAGAGAGGACGTAGCGAATGCCTTGACAGTTGTTTCAGGTCAGATTAATGTTTTACAGCAAAGTACAACTGTCTTATTCGATACTGGGGCAACCCATTCTTATATATCCAGGGCATTTGCCGAAAAGATAGCGATACCTCCAGAGGTATTCAGTGGTCAGTTCTTGACAACGCTACCTTCAGGAGAAATTATGGCATCCACGCACTGGCTCAGGGCAGTGCCAGTCATTATAGCAGACAGAGAACTCTTTTGTGATCTGATAGTGCTAGATATGACTGATTATGATGTCATCCTTGGAATGGACTTCCTGATCAGATACGGTGCCTCTATAGAGTGCCGTAAACAGAAAGTCATATTCCTACCTGAAGCAGAAGTACAGTTTGAGTACATCGGAGAATCAAAGAGAAAGGCCAGGAAGTTCCTCTCAGCTCTAAAAGCACATAAATTAATGGATTCAGGATGTATGAGATTCCTAGCACATGTAGTCAATACCAGTCAGAACAAGGACCCGCAGCTAGAAGGGGTCCGAGTTGTATGTGACTACCCAGCAGTCTTCCCTGAAGAGTTACCAGGCCTAGCACCAGACAGGGAGATTGAATTCGAGATAGAACTCATTCCCGGTACGAATCCTATCTCCAAAGCGCCTTACCGCATGGCTCCAGTAGAACTGAAAGAACTTCATGAGCAACTACAGGAGCTGCTTGACAAGGGCTTCATACGTCCAAGTCACTCACCATGGGGAGCGCCTGTATTGTTTGTGAAGAAGAAGGACGGGAGCATGCGCCTGTGTATAGCCTATCGGGCACTGAACGAAGTCACGATCAAGAACATGTATCCTCTTCCCAGAATAGATGACATGTTCGATCAGCTAAAGGGAGCAGCAGTGTTCTCTAAGATAGACCTCAGATCAGGTTATCATCAGATGAAGGTTAAAGAAGGGGATATACCCAAGACAGCATTTAGGACTAGATACAGACATTATGAGTTCATAGTCATGCCCTTTGGCGTGACAAATGCTCCAGCTACTTTCATGGACCTCATGAACAGGGTATTCAGGGAATACTTAGATAAGTTTGTCATTGTGTTCATCGATGATATCCTTATCTATTCCAGAACTCAGGAGGAACACACAGAGCACCTGAAAATAGTACTGCAGACCCTTCAGCAGAACCAGTTGTACGCCAAGTTCATGAAATATGAATTTTGGTTAGATCAGGTGTCCTTCCTGGGTGACATCATCTCAAAGGATGGTATCATGGTAGACTCCAGTAAGATAGAAGCTGTGAGTAATTGGAAAAGACCCAAGAACGCTAGTGAAATCAGAAGCTTTCTGGGATTAGCAGGTTATTACAGAAAATTTGTAGAGGACTTCTCCAGAATGGTCTCCCCACTGACAGCTCTCACCGGGAAGAATAGAAAATTTCAGTGGACAGAGGACTATGAGAACAGCTTCAGTGAGCTAAAGAGGAGATTGACCAGTGCTCCCATTTTGACTCTACCAGAAAACACAGATAGCTTTGATATTTATAGTGACGCCTCTAAATTGGGACTAGGAGCAGTACTGATGGAAGATGGTAAGGTGATCGCCTATGCCTCCAGACAACTCAAGGATTATGAGAAGAACTACCCTACTCATGATCTTGAGCTTGCAGCAGTCGTGTTCGCTCCCAAAATTTGGAGACATTACTTGTATGGAGCTCAGTGTAGAGTGTATACAGATCATCAGAGTCTGAAGTATTTCTTCACTCAAAAGGATCTCAATATGCGTCAGCGCAGATGGCTGGAGCTTGTCAAATACTACGACATAGACATCCTCTACCACCCAGGAAAAGCTAATAAGATAGCAGACGCACTTAGCAGAAAGTCCAGTGCTACCTTACTATCCCTAGCAGCCATGTCACCGCCCCTACAGAAGGAGATCACAGATTTCGGTCTCGAACTCGTAGTGGGGCAGCTCTCTACTATGACCTTAGCATCTACCCTGCTTGGTGACATCCAGACAGCTCAGGAACAGGATCCTGAAATTCAGAAAATCAAGCAAGGGATAGCAGAACCAGAAAGTGGAGAGTTCAGAATAGCTGATAGTGGGGCATTATATTTTGGTGACAGACTATGCGTTCCGGATCAGGAGGAACTAAAGAGAAAGATTTTAGATGAGGCTCACAGGACTCCCTATGCGATGCATCCGGGTTCCACCAAGATGTACCAAGACCTAAAGGGACGTTTTTGGTGGCCTGGGATAAAAAGAGACGTCGCTAGATACGTCAGTACCTGTCTAACCTGTCAGAGGGTCAAGGTAGAACATCAGAGACCAGGAGGAGTTCTGCAGCCTATTCAGATCCCAGAATGGAAGTGGGAGGATATTTCCATGGATTTTATAGTGGGACTACCCAGGACCACGAATGGTTTTGATGTCATCTGGGTAATAGTCGACAGATTGACTAAATCAGCCCACTTCTTAGCTATCAGGATATCCTACTCCATGGAGCAGCTAGCTCAGTTGTATCTCAAGGAAATTGTCAGACTACATGGAGTCCCACGGACCATCATTTCAGACAGAGACAGTAGGTTCACATCACACTTTTAGGAGTGTGTACAGTCAGCATTGGGCACCAAGTTATAATTTAGCACAGCCTTCCATCCTCAGACAGATGGTCAGACGGAGCGAGTAAATCAGGTACTCGAAGATATGCTCCGAGCATGTGCCCTAGACTTCAAAGGAAGTTGGTGCAAATATCTGAGTTTAGCGGAATTTGCATACAACAATAGCTATCGGGCCACTATCGGTATGGCACCTTACGAGGCTCTCTACAGGCGGAGGTATAGATCCAATCTGCTGGTATGAGAGTGGTGAAGGAAATAACTAGAACTTCAGACTGATCTAGTAGCAGATACCACAGCCGCCAGGAGATCCGACAGAGCAGAGCCGCCAGAAAAGCTATGCTGATACACGGCGCAGACCTTTAGAGTTTTCAGTTGGGGATACAGTGTTCCTCAGAGTGGCTCCCATAAAGGGAGTAATGCGTTTTGGGAAGAAGGTCAAATTAAGTCCCAGATATGTGGGACCATACCTTATCAGCAGAAGAGTTGGCAAGGTAGCATATGAGCTAGAGCTACCCCAGGAGATGTCAGCTATCCATAATGTATTTCATGTCTCTATGCTGAAGAAGCATATCCCAGATGTCACCCAGGTGATTGAACCCCAGTCGGTACAAGTCCACGAAGACCTCAGCTATGACAGTCGGCCTATTCAGATAATAGACCGAGCAGTTAAGAAATTACGGAACAAGGAAGTAACATTAATAAAAGTTATTTGGCAAAATCACACAACAGAAGAGGCAACTTGGGAGACAGAAGCCAGTATGAGACAGAAGTACCCCGAGTTATTCTAAGTTCGAGGACGAACTTTTTATAAGGTATGGGGGATTGTAACGCCCGAAAATTCTCAAAATAATTATTAGAAATATCCTAGTAATTTTCTGGAATTTTAGGATATTTTTACAACATTTTTAGAGTAGCCGAAGTAGCAAAAATAAATAGAATCGTAAAATAGCCTACGCGGGAATTGAACCCGAGACCTATTGGGTCCTACGACTTATGGTGGACTTTAGTAACCAAGTGAACCCAGCAGGGCCGTGCTGAAAGAAGAGGGAATCAATTATATTTATGATTGAGTTGGGGTGAAATTAATCACTTAATATAAATAGGGAGGTTAAGTGAGGAGTTGTTTGGAACGTAATTTTCTTTTCCCTCCTCACCCTAGCCACGCCGCCCCTTCTTTTCTTCCTCATTCGGCGCACCAAATCCCAAGGGCTAGGGTTCCGTCCCAAAGGCTCCAAGAGCACCTTCCGGCGATAACTCCGGCACGAGGACGCTCTCCACCACGAGAGGAACACGTAGACGCAAGGAGATCGCCGAAGGGATCTTCTCCACCAGAAAACTAGCGACTAGAATCGTAAGAAATCTAGCGCAGGAGGTAAGAAACCCCTCACCTGTAGTATAAGTAGCTCTTTCGAGGTTTTACGCATTAGTTTAGTTGTATGCAGAATTTTAGTACATAGGGTGTGGACTAGTGCATACCATATGTTTGATAAAATGTGTAGCTCAGTTAAATGCCACCATAGGCATTTTAATAGCTCAGTAAATGCAATAGAAGCATTTTTACAGCATGTTCAGTTTTATTACAGCTTATATGGGACTACGGTCCAATGGGTGGACTCCCACAGTCGCCTCTAGGTTCAGACAACCTAGCTCTAGGTTCAGATAACCTAGAAATAGCAACATAAGGAAAATTTAACTATAACCAGTATTTTATTTCCAGCAGTGGCACTGTACTGGACTAGATGTCCATTGGGTTGGGCTCCCACAGTCGTCCCTAGGTTTAGATAACCTAGTAAACCCTACTAGATTCGGAATTTGTAACCCCGGGTTTAGTTAGGGATGCGCGCATAGCAAGTACGGTTGCCGGGCCTATCAGCAGCATGATTAGTATTTTGATCTATTATTATAAATAGTTTTTCAAAATCTCACAATCAGTTATGTGAACATGATTTAAATTCAGTATTAGCTTAGTTCAGTTCAGTTTCTTTCCATTGATACATGTGATAGTTTCATGCTTAGCTCTTGATATTCCATGACTAGTTTTGATGCCATGTTTTAGTATACATGACTAATAACTTCAGTATTTATATTTCAGCATGTCAGCATGTATTTCAAATAGCATGTTTTAAAAGCATGATTCCATCGTATGCATATTTTGTGAGGTAGATGGTTTCTTACTAAGCGAAAGCTTATAGATACTTCTTTTCCTTATACTGCAGATAAGGGTAGAGGAAAGAGAGACTAGCGGAGGCTAGAGGGCAATGCAATGAAGATGTGTGTCGAATAAGGAAGTTGGAAGAAAGATGCTTGGAAACTAGCGAACTTGAAACTTAGCATTTCTAATTTTAGTTACTTCTCTACCTTTTAGACTGTTTGAGTGGTATGAATTGTGTAGTATGCATTCAGTTTGATATTAGATAGCACTCCATGAGTAATGTCATGTCTAGTAGTTTTATCTCATGCTTATAGAGTTGATGTATGTGATTTAGGCACGAATCAGTGCTGAAATTAGAGCTCAGCTGCGAAATCAGAAACCCCCAATCGATCAGCCGATCGATTGGAGGCTTCCCAATCGATCGGTTGATCGATTGGGTAGCTGTTATTCGCAAACAGAAGGTCTCAGGATCGATTAGCTGATCGATTGATTCAGTTCAATCGAACAGCCGATCGATCGGGCCTGATTCCAGTGAACAGAACCTTGCTGAATCGATCCTCCAATCGATTGGTAAGTCTGGATCGATCAGCCGATCGATCCAGAAATTCCTTCGTGCACAGTAGCGTGCTGAATCGATCACTGGATTGATCAACAAATTTGGATTGATCAACGGATCGATCCAAACAAAGTTTTCGTATACAGTAGCCACCTGAATCGATCAGTGGATCGATCAGGTCATTCCAATCGATCCACTAATCGATTGGGAGGCCTGATATCAGCTGCAAACCCCTATTTAGATTCCTTGACCATAAGGGATGTAATAGATGACATGTATATCTTAGATTACACCCCTTAGCATATGTCTAATAATAAAATTCTGAATTTAGTAGCAGTTAGCAAAGATTTTAATTGGTACAGCTTTCCGCACCTAGACTTAGTGATGGTCATGGATATAGCTTAGCACAGCATAATGTAACCCCGGCCTTACAGCTTAGCCAGTAGAAGGTGGATCGTTACAGGACTAACACAATTTGCAGGAACAAAGGAGTAACTTAGACCTCGGATGAACAGTGTCCGAGGTGCCTCCATGAAGCTTGGAGGCGCCTCAGGTACAAAGTTGAGCTGACTACAAAGCAAGCTTGGAGGCGCCTTGAAAGAGTCCCAAGGCGCCTTGGACTGGGCTGAAGGCGCCTTGGAGAGCAGTGAAGGCGCCTTGAAGCAGATAAGGTGCGACCTAGCTCGAGGTGATCCACGCGGCTGACTCAGCTCATTTAAGGTGCCTTGGATGGGCTTTAAGGCGCCTTAAGCACTGTTTAAAAGGGGGTCTCGAGCAGCAACTTACTTCAATAATTTCCAAGCCTTCTTTCTTCAACGTGCTGCTCCAAAAGATGCCCGGAAGTGCTGCTACAAGATCCCGACGACCCGAAGCTCCGAAATACTGTTCTTGTCGTCAGTATAATTAGTCTTATTGTTGCTTTCACTTCAATTGTACTTCAAAGCTATAATTCTTCTTGTGATACTATAGTTGTTGCCCACCGAAAGCGGTCAATAACTGCGGGCCTTCGAGTAGGAGTCGAGATAGACTCCGAACGAAGTAACTTCTCGGGTCTTCTGTGTGTTTGTGCATTTTACTATTTCCGCTGCGTTTATTTACTCGATTGTTTTACGATTCTGAAATCGACTGTGAAAGCCACGAGCGCTATTCACCCCCCCCCCCCCCTCTAGCGCTTTTGATCCAACATTTTTTTGCTTCTTCTTCCTCTTCGTAATCCTTCTCCTTCGCTCGTGGTTAGTACTTTCCAAAGGCAAAGCTTGTTCTCTTGGAGTTGTTTTAAAGAGCTAGGCGTGGATACGAATAGAGGTGAGGTTCGATAACATTGTAAAATATTGATGTCCTTCTCGTTACAGGTCATCCGTAAGGTATACTTAGAATAATTGACATTCAATTTCATTTTTATTTTATGATCTTGTCTGTGTGATTGTATCTTCCTTGCGTGTGGTGCATGTAATGTAATAAATTAGTTTATTTAACGTTAAGTCTTCCGCTGTACATGTTTATGAAATGTGTTATGTAGCACACACCGCATGCATCGGGCATATCCCATCACTAATACCCACACAATGACCACTCGAGCTAAAAACAATATCCATAAACCCATCCAAAAACTTAATCTTACTGCTACCATCCCCTTACATCATCACACTGAGTCACACTCAGTGACCCAACCTCTTAAAGATCCTAAATGGCATCAGGAAATGTCTTAAGAGTATGATGCTCTAGCATAAAATGGAACATGGGAACTTGTCCCAGCTGATTCAACGAGAAATCTTATTGGTTGTAAATGGATTTTTAGAATTAAATGTTTACCTGATGATACTATTGATAGGTACAATGGAAGACTTGTTGCTAAAAGTTCCATCGACATCCTGGTATTGATTATCATGACATGTTCAGTCCAGTTGTCAAACCTACTATTATTCACTTGGTACTTAGTCTTGCTATTAGTCATGGGTGGTCTCTTCGTCAACTTAATGTCAACAATGCCTTTCTGCAAGGTCATCTCCTTGAAGATGTTTTTATGGCACAACCACCAGGATTTATTGATCGTGGTAATCACATACATGTATGCAAGTTACACAAGGCAATATACGGTCTGAAACAGGCACCAAGAGTCAAGTACCATGAACTACAATAATTTCTTATAGTCTCTAGTTTTCAAACTCTCGTACAAACACTGTAAGTACCCTGTGGAATTTTTGATGTGATCAAACCAAGTCAAGTTAGGTCATGTTATGTTTTAATGCTCTGTGTCTAAGTGTGCAGAAACTTAAGAGCATAGGAGGTTGAGCCAAAGACACAGCTAGTGAGAAGGACGACACAGGAGAGAGTCGACAGGATTGGTGCATCTGAGGCATGAGGCATTGCAGAAGAGTACACTGGCGGACGAGAAGGACGTGAAAGGCATTTCTGAGGGACGAGAATCTGGAGCGAAAGATTAATCGAGAAGGTCATAAGATGGGTTCAGGTGAGCCCTATTCTGGATGGCTGAAATCACCCAAGCGAGCGAAACCAGAGCAAAAGACCCGTAGGAAAAGTTAACCTGGGGTTGACTGTGCTCAGGGCACCCAGAGCTATTCCAAGCTCCTAGACCCCGGGCACCTGGATCACCTAGGCGCTCCCGGGGTACCTCACCCCGGGGAGCTGGAAAAGCATAGTCCGAGTGCCCGGAACCCTTTCGAGCGCCCGAAATTAAAAAGTTAGCCAAATGCGACGTGGCACAAGCCATCGTGATGGGGATAAAATTTTATCACTCTCTAGATGCCTCGAACCCTTCTAAATGCCTCGATCAGAGCTACAAATACAGCCTTGATCCTAGAAGTTAAAAACAACACTTGTAATCGATTCTAATTTAGTTTAGCTTTTAGTTGTGAGATTTAACTAATGTAAGAGGCTTCTCTTCCCAAAGGAGATTTTAGTGATCTTTCAATTTTCTTGGATTAGCAATCCTCTAATTGCAAACCAAGTAACTCTTAATGTGCCTCTTCTTTCTTTAATTAGCTTATTAATTCTTTTATGCAAGTGTTAGTTTAATCAACCTGTAAAGATCGAGAAAGATTCATTTATTATTGTGCAGGTTATTCACCCCACCCCCCCCCTTTAGCAAGCTGCCATGGGACCTACAAACACATCCCTCTTTATCTTCCATAATGATGGTGTTCTAATCTGTCTCCCTGTGAATGTCAATGACATAATTCTTACTAGCAACAATGTTACTGCAGTCCAATGATTTATTGATCTTCTTACTAGAAGATTTTCCATTAAAGTTCTTGGTGATTTGAGCTACTTTCTTGGTGTTGAAGTTGTCCCTGCCTCCACTGGATTAGTTCTCTCTCAATGGAAGTATATCACAGATCTTGCTCATACAAATATGACTGGGTCAAACCTGTCACCACTGCACTTGCCACTGAGCTAGTACTTACTGTCCTTTCTGGAACTTCATTAATTGATTCTTCTGAATACGAAGCCATTATGGCAATCTCCAATATTTGTGTCTCACTTGTCTTGATATTGCATATACAGTTAACAAGTTGTCTCAATTCATGCATCAACCTACTACTGAACATTGGAATGTTGTCAAACGCTTGCTTCGCTACCTTTCTGATACATCTAATCATGGTCTAGCCTTGTGCCATCAAACAGTGCTTTCTCTACATGCCTTTTTGGATGCTAACTCGACCAATAATAATGATGACTACACCTCCATTAGTCTTTATATTGTATATCTTGGTAACAATCTCATATCATGGTCCTCCGAGAAACAACACACGATTGCACGCTCCTCCACTAAAGCTGAATATCGTTTAACTATTGCTATAGTTGTTGAGTTACGTTGACTCTGTTATCTTCTAACTAAATTTGATGTTCATATTCCTACTACTTCGGTTATCTATTGTGACAATAATAGTGCAATTCATTTCTATTCCAATCCTATCTTCCATTCACAAATGAAGCATATTGCACTTGATTATCATTTTATTAGGTAGATCTGCCACATCAGTGGCCCCTTAGAGCTGGCCCCATAAGTATGAAGGAAGGTAAATTCATGCACATAGGTGGGAGTGCATGGTGGGGTGAATTGCAAGTTGTGAGTTCCAGCGAGATTCGACTCATGGCTATTATACCAGAAATATCATGTGTCCACCATTTGTAAATGTGGAACCGCCACATCAGCGGCCCCCCTAGAGCCGGTCCCACGGATATGGAGGGAGGTAAATGCACATGTGTCCACCATTTGTGTTATGCCATGGGGGCACTGATTGTCATTTTATTAGAGACCAAGTATAAAGTGGAACTTTACATGTCGCACATGTCTCCTCAGTAGATCAATTAGATGATGTCTTGACCAAGCCTCTTCCACGCACTCATTTTCAATTCTTAAAGACCAAGATTAGACTCTCTATATGAGATTCATCTTGAGGGAGCATATTAGAGGAATTATTTATTATGTATAACAATAATTATTTAGTTTCTTATATTGGGTTTGTAAATAATCTGAGATAACAATAAATTATAGGATCGATGATGTGCTAGAGGGGAGGGTGAATACACTCGTGGCTAATTTGTTCGTTTTAGAAAACTCAAAGTAATGTAGCAGAATAAAGAACAAGACAAAAGCACTGCTAACACAATTTCTTTTACTTGGTTCAGAGTCTGTGACGACTCCTACATCAAGGCCCGCGATCGTTGATCGCTTTCGGTGGGCAATCACCAATAGGTCGAATAAAGATTACAAAACTTGAAGTACAATATAACAAAGTTACCGACAACAATATAATTAGAAGTCTTTCATCGGTTCTCGGAGTAGCGTTGAAGAGAGCAACAGTTGTTCGTTCTTGATCTTGGAAATTGTGTTGTTCAAGCAACTAGTCGAGCCCTCCTTAAATAGCCAAGCTAGGCCTGATCCATATCCACTGATCTCGGGATCAGGTTTGACTCGTCACTGATCGATCGACCGATCCCTTGGTTCAGTCGACCGATCCTGCTTGAATCGGTCCATCTTCTCGTCTAGATTCAGCTTCGGATGAGTCCTTGTTCGATCTACCGATCTGCCGTTCGATCGACTGATCTACCGTTCGATCGATCGATCCTGCTATCCTCGTTGGCTTATCTGGTCTGATCCGATCAATCCAACTTGATTTCGGTCACCGTATATCCACTGTTCAGTCAACCGAACCCTAGGTTTGGTCTACCGATCCTTCGGTCGAACCTGTTCATGTGGCTGGAAATCTATCTGTTTGCTTTGGAGGTTCTGTCGACCGATCCCCGGTTCGGTCGACCGATCAAGGCTAAGTCCGACCCTACAAAACTTTTAGTTTCCTGCAAAACGGAGTTAGACAATATAGCAAATAATATATAAATCAATAACTTGGCAGCCTTCGGATTGTCCAGTTCTGACTTTAAATTTACTCCGGAAACCCTAGGTTGAACCGACGCTTATTGTTCCCTCAACGGGGAACACGTCCTCATCTACTCCTCTCAAGAGAGACTACCTATTGCCAGAATGGTCCTCCAGACCGACTAGACTTTCTGCTTGATGTCCGCTCCACAACCCATTCAGACTTTCCGCCTAGGGTTACCTCCCCCTAAGGTTTTCCATAACTTAGGGTTATCACCCCTAAAGTTTTCCACCTGTCTAACCGTACCTAGGACTTTCCATCATTTAGGGTTACCACCCCATATGACCTAGGGTTACCACCCCCTAGGGTTTTCCACCTACCTAGAATCCACTAGGACTTTTGCCTAAGACAACTTAGGACTTTCCTGCAAGCTTAATCAACCTTATTAGATCACAAGACAACTTAACTTTAAACCCTTTGCTATAATCAAAACTTATGTTCGATCATCTGGTGCTCTTTACACCAACAATCTCTCCCTTTTTTATTTTGACAACTTGGTTCAAAGTTAAGTAAAATATAACAATAATTAAAGGAATTTTAGCATGATAATAAATACAATAATTTATAAAAAAAACTCCCTTAGATTCCCCCTTTCATAAAAATTATGTTTAACTCTTAACTTTAACTTTTCTCTCCTCCTTTGACATAAATCAAAATGTAATATAAGTGGAGAGAAGGTTGTTTGACAAAAAAAAAATATTCTATTTAACTTTAGGCTCCCCCTGAAGGGTAGCACTTAAAAAAACTTAGTTAATTTTTAAGCGTTGAAAGTGAGTTAGTTTTTTCAAAAAACTTAGCTAAACTTGCTTTGAAAATAATTACTTTGAAAAACACTTAGCTAAATTAGAAATGCTTTGAAAATACTTAGCTTTTTCAACAAAAACTTAGCTAAACTTGAGCTTTGAAAATTTCTTAGCCAAAAAAAAACTTAGCTAATCTTAAGTTTTGAAACTGTCTTAGCTTTTCCCAAAAAAACTTAACTAAAGTTTAGCTTTGAAAATAATTACTTTACTAACATTGAGCTTAATTAAAAATACTTTATTAAGTACTTCAGCTTTCTGAAAAGAAATTTTGATAACAACTTGGCTTTTTAAAAAGACTTTGATAAAAACCTTAGCTTTAAAAAGATTTTGATAAACACTTAGAGGGTGTTTGGCTAAACTTATTAAAAATAGCTTATAAGCTCGTACATCTTATAAGCTATTTTAGGAGCTTATAAGTTGTTAGGTCTTATTTTAAAAATAAGTTGTTAAAGTATTTGGGTGAATTTATTACAATCAACTTAAAGGTATTGATGTGTTTGGTATTATAAGATCTTTTTATTAATAAAATTACCAAAAAGGGTATAATACTATTTGATCCGGTAGTAAGAGCAGGGGGGCCCCGCCCTGTGAAGTCAACGCCACATGGAAGTCACAGTGACAGACGTCCATCCGGAGAGGGTCGGGTCCGACCAGACTCCCGGATAGGGCCGGGTCCGACCGGACGGCCGGAGAGGGCAGGGTCCGACCGGACGTTCGGTCGGCCAATGGAATCGAACGACCGGAGGGATGGGTCCGATCGGCCTGCCGACCGGACGATATACGGCTGATGGCTGCGCTACCGAAATCAGGGTTCCGGCGCTCAGGGGAAAAGGTCGTGGGCCGAGCGGACCTCACGCTCGCCCAAAGCCATAAGGTAACACTGCTAACAGTCCCCATAAAGCACATGAGGGAGGATCTCCCCAAGTAAACCTCCGCATATGTCCGGCCGGATGTTGAGGGAGATGTCCGTCCGGAAGCCAGATTTGGAGCAAAGGGGAAAAGGACAAGGAACGTCTTTTTCTGACAGCTGGTATGTTTCACGTGTGGGCCATGCTCCAAATCTTGTGACAGGGGATTCCGCTGTCCCATCGAGGACATGCTAAGACTATAGCAGTATGGGTTAGGGAAGCTCACTGACAAGTCCTTACTGGAGTATGGGCTAGGGACACGTGTACACCTCGGTAAGTGTACGCTCACTTCTTCACTGCCCTATATAAAGGCCTTTATTCTTCGTCGGAGGTACGCGGTCTACGAGTTTTAAAGCCACTGTTTCTTTCTTGAGCTTCGCCTGACTTGAGCGTCGGAGGGTCGCCGCCGGGAATCCCTTCCCGGCCCGACTTCTGTGCAGGTTCGCCGGAGATTCGTGCGACCAGACGGAGGCCTACACCCTCGACTAGGAGTGCGCCACGTGCCCAGCGTCCTTTGGTTCGGCGATTCGGACAGGATCAATTTGGCGCCGTCTGTGGGAACGTTCCTGTATCCGAGCGAAAACAATGGATGAAGCTGGACGACAACACATGGTGACGCTTTCGAACGAGGAACTCGACGCCCTGATCGAGATAAGAGCCTCCAAGCTTGCGGAGCAAAAACAGAAAGCCACAGCCGAGCGGCCCGAGCAGCAAGCAACGTCAACGTCTGGAGGTCGAGCGGAAGCACCGCCGGCCACCGTCGCATTTCATCGAGCCCTATTCCGCACCCCTGAAGCCGTACCAGCTCATAGAGATAGGGGACTTCTTCGGATGAGATGCCTAGACGAGACAACAGAAAAGGGAAAGCCCCCCGAGCTGACTCATCTCCCGAGCGGATCAATCGCCAATTTTCGGATGCTATTCTGCAAGACCCTCTGCCCAAGCACTACGTGCCTCCGACGATCGACGAGTACAATGGGACAACCGACCCGGATGATCATCTGGGTAAGTTCGATAACACAGCCACTCTCCATCAATACACAGATGGAGTAAAGTGCCGAGTTTTTCTTACCACTCTCTCGGGATCGGCTCAACGGTGGTTCCGGAGGCTGCCGGACGGATCCATCACAAGCTTCAAGGACTTCCGAACGGCCTTCCTCCATCATTTTGCAAGCAGTCGACGCTATCAAAAAATGAGCGTGAGCCTGTTCGCCATCAAGCAGGAAACCCGGGAATCACTTCGAGCTTACATCCAGCGGTTCAACCAAGTAGCGATGGACATTCCAACGGCCACCTCGGAAACCATGATGAATGCCTTCACACAAGGCCTAGTAGATGGGGATTTTTTCCGATCACTCATCCGAAAGCCGCCCCGGGACTATGATCACATGCTACACCGGGCGAACGAATACATCAACGTGGAAGAAGCGCGGCTAGGAAAGGAAACTCCAATGAGCGGCTCCTCCTACGAGCGAAACAAGACGTCGCTCATCACCGCCTAGAGGACCAAGGGCCAGCAATCCGATCCCCCACGCCAGGTCCCATGTGCAAGATGCCGCCCCGCCCAAGCCAAAGAAGAGATGGACCCCGATGTTCGCTCCTTCCACCGGACGGACACGCACAACACAAGGGATTGTCAAGTCTTCCTTCATGGCTCATCCTGCGCCCCGGAATGACGGTCTCCTCAGTCGACAGGCGACAGGGAACTCATGAAGTCGATCGGACGCGAATGGGTAGGCCACAAGAACAAACTCCCGATCGGCATCGTTCCCCCAAGGCAGGAGAATCGCTTAGCCCTCAGAGAGCGGTCTAGACCGTCCGCCGGAAGAGGAAAATAGAAGCAATACTTCCCGAGGCGAGATCAACGTTATTGTCGGGATCGGAGGAGACTCCAACCGAGCCGTGAAGGTGAGCGTCCAAGCAACTCTAGATTCATTCTTGTAGCCGAGAATGAGCGAAGGACCAAATTAGTTTCGGCCCGGACTTGGAAGGAGTTGAAGTACCCCACGATGCCTTGCTCATCAAAGCGGTAATAGCCAATTATACTATTCATCGTATATTGTTGACAGGGAGTTCGATCAACATCATATTCAAGAAGGCTCGATCACCGCAAATTGATCAAGCCAAGTCGCACTCATGACAACCCGCCTACGGGTTTACGGCAACGAGGTTCAAGGCCGGACAGATCCTACCGCTACTCACCGGGAGAAGAGCCAGAGGACAAGAACAACAAACTTCGTGGTGGTCGACTCTCCCTCGTCCTACAACGTTATTTTGGGACGACCGACTCTCAGCGAATTCCGAGCGGTCGTCTCAACCTTCCACCAGAAGATCAAGTTCCCCGTGGAGGACAAAGTGGGAGAAGTACGGGGAGATCAACTAGCAGCTCGGCGATGCTACATCGGGATGGTCCGAGCAGAGGCTAATTCCGCTCGGAAGGCGCCCCGGATCGAGGTAAACGCCATCACCGAAAAGCCACCCTCTTTAATTTATGAAGAAAAAGAGGAAGTGCAGATTCACCCAACCCGATCGGAGGCCACTACCTTTATAGCGTCCGATCTGGAGGAGAAACAGAAAGAAGAACTGCTCCAATGCCTCCAAAGAAATCATGATGTCTTCGTCTGGTCGACACATGAGCTGCCCGGAATTTTGCCGAGCATAGCGCAGCATGAGCTACATGTCCGGTCGGACGCACGGCCAGTAAAGCAAAGAAAAAGGGACTTCAGCGCCGAGCAGAATTCAATCATCCGAGCGGAGGTGGAAAAACTTCTGGAGGCCGGCCATATACGCGAGGTGCAGTTCCCGAGCTGGTTGGCTAACGTAGTATTAGTCTCCAAGCCGGGCAACAAGTGGAGAGTATGCATAGATTTTCGGGATCTCAATAAAGCCTGCCCGAAAGATTTTTATCCTCTACCTCGGATAGATCAGCTGGTGGACTCTACGGCCGGCTGTGAATTAATCTGTATGCTCGACGCCTACCAGGGCTATCACCAAGTGTCGCTCGCCCGTGAAGATCAAGAAAAAGTCAGCTTCGTGACGGCCGACGGCACTTATTGCTATAATGTAATGCCATTCGGATTGAAGAATGCGGGGGCCACATATCAGCGCTTGATGAATAAAGTGTTCAGAGAGCAGATCGGACGGAATCTAGAAGTTTATGTGGACGACATTCTCATTAAGTCCATCCGAGCGGCCGATCTCTTCAAAGACATGGAGGAAACCTTCCAAACGCTGCGCAAATATGGACTCAAGCTAAATCCCCAGAAGTGCCTGTTCGGAGCAAAAGGAGGGCGCTTTCTGGGGTACATAGTGACCGAGCGGGGAATCGAAGCAAATCCCAGCAAGGTGAAAGCTCTACAAGATATGCCGCCTCCAAGAAATACAAGGGAAGTGCAGCGTTTGACCGGTCGGATAACCGCTCTATCCAGGTTCATCTCCAAAACCGCCGACCGGAGCCTTCCTTTTTTCAAGATCTTACGCAAAGCTACAAAATTTCACTGGGACAAAGAATGCGACCGGGCGTTCGAAGATTTGAAGGCATATTTGAACTCTCTCCCGGTATTAGCCAAGCTGACTGCAGGTGAGCCACTTCATATGTACTTGTCTTCAACCGAGCATGCAATCGGCTCAGCTTTAGTGAGGTCGAGCGGAGAAGAGCCTGTGTATTTCCTTAGCCACATTTTAAAAGATGCTGAATCTCGCTACACTGGGCTCGAGAAGCTAGCCTTCGCGCTGGTCCTTGCCGCTCGGCGCCTTCGTCCATACTTCCTGGCGCATACGATCATTGTCAAGACCAATAGCCCGCTCGGACGTGTCCTACTAAATCCAGAGGCATCCGGACGGCTCATCATATGGACGACGGAGTTGAGTGAATTTGATATCCAATACCAGCCCCGCTCGGCGATCAAAGCGCAATCCTTGGCCGATTTTGTGACCAAGGTGCAAAGGTCGGAGCCGGAAGCTATGTGGAGAATATATGTGGATGGGTCGTCCACTCGGCTCGGAAGCGGGATTGGAATATTGTTACTCTCCCCTCAAGAAGAGAAGATGCACTTATCCGTCCGGCTGGATTATAAAGCTACCAACAATGAAGCAGAGTATGAGGCCCTCATAGCCATTGCGTGTGGGAGCCGGCCGGTAACGCTCACTCGGATTCGCTTGGCCGCCAGCTCTGCACCTTCGAAATCAATAGTGCTCGGCTCAAGCTCTACGCTGAAGCCTTCGAGAAGCTCAAAGCTGACTTTAGAGAAGTTATTGTCCAGAAGATACCCAGAGCAGAAAATCAAGCGGCCGATGAGTTAGCCAAGCTCGCGAGCTCAATAACGCCGATCGCCATTCAGCAGCCAATTGAAAAAGTATTGTTGGTGGCGCATGTCGACTGGATGGCAGGCCTCACGATTCCGAGCGACTGGAGAACACCCATCATAGAGTTCCTCCGCTCGGGCGCCACACCATCCAATGAGTATGAAGCTCAGCTGTTAAGGAGAAGAGCCGGTCGGTTCACACTCATCGGCGATCAGCTTTACAAAAAGGCCTTCTCACGCTCGTTGTTAAAATGCGTGAGCTCGGAGGACTCGGCTTACATCCTCCAAGAAGTACATCAAGGATCGTGCGGAGGGCATCCGGGCGGACGATCGTTGGCCAAGAAGATCCTCCTGGCCGGGTACTTTTGGCCGACTTTACAAGCAGACGCCGCTCGGACCGTGTCGACGTGCCTTTCATGCCAGAAGTACCATAACTTCAACCACCGACCGGCAGTGGAAATGAAGGCATCTACAGTCTCGTGTCCGTTCGACCAGTGGGGAATAGATATTGTTGGTCCATTTCCTATGGCGACCGGACAGTGGAAATTTCTACTAGTGGCGGTAGATTATTTTTCCAAGTGGGTGGAGGTCGAGCCGCTAGCCAGGATCACCGAACAAATGGTCAAAAAGTTCATATGGCAACACATCATTTGTCGGTTCGACATCCCTCGCCGACTGATTTCCGACAACGGACGGCAATTCACAGGGAAGGTGCTGGAGGATTGGTGCAAGAGCTACGGCATCGAGCAACACTTCACGTTCGTGGCTTATCCCCAATGCAACGGTCAAGTCGAAGTAGCCAATCGGGAAATTCTTCGTATTCTGCGCGCTCGGCTCGACCATTTGGGAGGAAGTTGGCCGGATGAAGTGCCGGGCGTCTTGTGGGCCATCCGGACGACTCCGAAGGAAGGGACGGGCGTCACACTGTTCCATTTGGTGTATGGTGGCGAGGCAGTTATTCCGGTTGAAGTCGGCGTCGAGTCCGTCCGGATTTAGGGTTATGATGATGGCAACTCCGAACGGAGGAACATGGAGCTGGATTTGGTCGACGAGGAGAGAGCCAAGGCGTCCGTTCGGTTGATGGTGTACCGGCAGCGGATGAAGCAAAATTACAACCGCCGTGTAATCCCCAGATCATTTCAGGTCGGCGATCTTGTCTGGAAGAAAGTCAAGCTGGTCGGCGATGTCGGCAAGTTAGAAGCTCCCTGGGCGGGCCCCTTCAAGGTTATTGAGAAGCTCCGATCGGGAGCATATTATTTGGAGGATGAAGACGGGCGGCAGCTGGATCGACCGTGGAGTGCGAATCATCTCCAGCCTTATCGAGCGGGGTGAAAGGTGCACGAATGTAAATCATTCTTGTATATGTTAGTCGCCCATATCCTTGTAATGCAGGAAGCAAAATTAATGCAAAGGATGGCCAATGGATTCGCCGATCGGCAGCGTCAAAATTAACCTTGAAGACCGTCGAGCTCCGACGTTAAATATCGAGAGACGAGCCGGCGTCTATAAACGTCCGAGCGGAAGACCGTCGAGCTCCGACGTTAAATATCGAGAGACGAGCCGGCGTCTATAAACGTCCGAGCGGAAGACCGTCGAGCTCCGACGTATATCGAGAGACGAGCCGCGCTATAAACTTCCGAGCGGAAGACCGCCGAGCTCCGACGTTAAATATCGAGAGACGAGCTGCGTCTATAAACTTCCGAGCGAAGACCGAAGACCGTCGAGCTCGGACGTTAAATATCGAGAGACGAGCCGCGCCTATAAACTTCCGAGCGTAAGACCGCCGAGCACGTTAAATATCGAGACGAGCCGGCGTTTATAAACTTCCGAGCGGAAGACCGCCGAGCTCCGGACGTTAAATATCGAGAGACGAGCGGCGTCTATAAACTTCCGAGCGGAAGACCGTCGAGCTCCGACGTTAAATATCGAGAGACGAGCCGGCCTCTATAACTCCGAGCGGAAGACCGCCGAGCTCCGACGTTAAATATCGAGAGACGAGCCGGCGTCTATAAACGCCCGAGCGGAAGACCGTCGAGCTCGGACGTTAAATATCGAGAGACGAGCCGTTTATAAACTTCCGAGCGGAAGACCGCCGAGCTCCGATGTTAAATATCGAGACGAACAGGCCTATAAACTTCGGCGGAAGACCGCCGAGCCCGACGTTAAATATCGAGAGACGAGCCGGCGTCTATAAACTGCCGTGCGGAAGACCGTCGAGCTCCGACGTTAAATATCGAGAGACGAGCCGGCGTCTATAAACGTCCGAGCGGAAGACCGTCGAGCTCCGACGTTAAATATCGAGAGACGAGCCGACGTCTATAAACTTCCGAGCGGAAGACCGTCGAGCTCCGACGTTAAATATCGAGAGACGAGCCGGCGTCTATAAACGTCCGAGCGGAAGACCGTCGAGCTCCGACGTTAAATATCGAGAGACGAGCCGGCGTCTATAAACTTCCGAGCGGAAGACCGTCGAGCTCCGACGTTAAATATCGAGAGACGAGCCGGCGTCTATAAACGTCGAGCTCCGACGTTAAATATCGAGAGACGAGCCGGCGTCTATAAACGTCCGAGCGGAAGACCGTCGAGCTCCGACGTTAAATATCGAGAGACGAGCTGGCGTTTATAAACGTCCTAGCGGAAGACCGTCGAGTTCGACGCCGATATTGTTCGACCGACTCTACGTTCCGCTCGGCTCAAGGCCCAAAGGTTCTTGTCGGCTTATAGCGAGCAATCCTTGCTAGCAAAGCGGAATGATTACGCGTCCGGAATATTTGCCCGAGCGGAAGGGCAAGGCCAAGTACTTCGCAAGAATGCCTTTCGAATGCCAGGGGTGTGATAATAGGCGAGCAGGCAACACACATATTAATTAGCAAAAGGACAGTGCAAAAAGATAGAGTGCGCGAAAGGAAAGCATTCCATTAAAAATAAAATCTCAGGTCGGGCGGCCTAAGTACAAAAGGGATCATATTTAGCCGAGTGGCCAAATTACAAAAATTACTCGATATAATCGTAGAGGGTCTTGGGGATGTTATCTAGGAGCGCCACCTGATCGCCGGCCGGAATATTGGTGGACTCCGGAAGAAGGCCCTTCGACTTCAGATAGGTCATAGTGGCAGTCATGGCCAAGTCGAAGGCTGAGTACATCCGCTCGCAAATTTTCTCCGAGAATTCGGGCGATCGGATGTGGCTCTGTCGTAGAGCGGCGACTCGGCTCGGCTCGGCATCCTGATATTCTTTGAAAGCCGCCTGGGAGCTTGTGAGGGCCTCGTCCAGATTCTTAAGCTTTTCCGCGTCGGCCGAGCGCCCCGCCTTCTCCCTGTCAACTCCTTTATCTTCAGCTCCAGGCCCCGAGCCTCAACGTTCTTCTTCTCCAGATCGGAGATAGCTGTATTCTTCCGAGTGGTGGCCAGGGTTATTTTTGTGTCAAGCGACTTGACTTGTCGCTCGGACTCGGCCAAGGCGTGGGCCTGGTCGGCTGTCTTCTTCTGCTCGGCCGCCAGCAGAGTTTGAGCTTTCTTCAGCTCCTTTTGCAGCTCGGAATAGGAAGGGCCCTGAAGGCCGGACGGACCAACGGCGGCCTTCAGTTGCCGTAGCTCTTCATCCACCAAGGCCAAGCGGTTGGAAACCGTAATTTCCTCCACCCATCTCTGGCAAGGGAAAATTATAGTTATTAGCTGCCGATCGGAAAGAATGCATACAAAACTTTGTAGAGCAAACTTACCCCAGTGGCCTCCCGCATGTGGCTATTGGCCAAATTTCCGAGGGGTATCAGCGCTGTGCGTGCCCGAGCATCGGCCCACATCTCAGCTAGGGGCCCTTTCAAGGTGATGGTGTGCTCGGGCGCAGATGGACGGTCGGCCTCTTGCAGCAGCTCTTCGGTCGGTAGATGAAGAGTGACCCGAATCGTGCGGCCATGACCGGGGGTCGTCCGACCGGCAGTCGGAAGGGGATCAGAAGCCGGCGTAGAAAACTGGGAATGGATGGTCGAGCGCTGGGCTGAATGGCGAGCGGGCGGATGAGTGCTGATTGGAATAGCCTCCACTGGAGCAGTTGGCTCATCCCAATCCGAAGGCGTCCGGTCGGACGAGATGGTTTCGGTCTCTGGCGCCTTGCCCCGAGCAGTTGCGGTGACCCGCTCGGATGGTTGGACTGCGGAGGTTGCCGACCGCAGAGGAGTCTCCACTCGACGCCTCTTTTGTAAGGGCTGCTCCTCCTCCCAAGCGGAACCTTCCTCGGGGGCAGTTGGTTCTCCAGAAGGAGTGGCTCCACTGGCCACGTTTTGCTGAGAAGCGGGAGCGGTCGACTCAGCTTGAGTCCCGCTCTCTCCTTCGTGGGATCCGACCGGCTGGATACCCAAAGCTTCCATTTCTTTGGCCGCCGCGGCTTCCAGAGCTGCCGCCTTCCTCTTCAAAACACCGGCCATGACCGAATCCATAACGATGTCCGCTGCAAAGAAAGGAAAAGAAATCAGTTAGCAATCAAAGCAAATGCCCAACCAAAGTTCTTACCGAAGCCGGCCGGAAGAGGGGTTCGTATAGGACTCAGCCCGAAGATGTACATCACTCCATTGTTGGTTGCTACTCGGAAAGCCTAGAGGTTCCACTGTACAAAAATTTTGTACAAAGGTCTGAACCTTTTCCTAGCTACCATGTGTTCTTTTAAATTAAATTTTGGATCGCCTACGGAACTTAACACGTTTGATCCAAAACTTAATCTATTTGTTCTTTTAGGTTTTGACTTGGATCTCCTGCGGAACTTAACACGTTCAACCCAAGTCACCTTAAGTTATTAATTCCATTAAATATTAATTTCCATAATCGGTTCCCAGTACTGACGTGGCGAGGCACATGGCCTTCTTGGATATGGGAGCAACCACCACCGACTAGACAAAACCTTTTATAGAAAGTTAATATTTAATTTCCTAAAATAACTTTAGGTTAACCGAAAAAAACAATCAAATCACAAGGAAAAGAAAAACAAAAGAACACTATATCGAAAACAAATTCGAAACTCTAGAATCGTATGCCTCTTGTATTTAGTATTATTTCCAAAAATAACTAGTATGATGCGGAAAGAAAAATTACTAGTTATACCTTTTAGAAAAATCTCTTGATCTTCTACCGTATTCCTCTTCTAACCTCGGACGTTGTGTGGGCAACGATCTTCCGAGATGAGAACCACCAAGCACCTTCTTCTCCTCCTAGCTAGGTTCGGCCACAAAAAATAAAGCTTCACCAAGGAAGAAGAAAAACACCAACCAAGCTCCAAGAGATGCAAGCTTTCTCTCCTTCTTCTTCTTCTTCTCCAAGTAGTATCCGGCCTCCACAAGAGCTCCAAGCAAGAGAATTTCGGCCACCACAAGAGGAAGAAAGGGAGAAGATGGTCGGCCACACCAAAGAATAAGAGAGGGAGAATAATAGAGGTTGTTGTCTTGTGAAGGCACCCTCACCCTTCTTTTATATTCCTTGGCCTAGGCAAATTAGGAAATTTAATTACAATAAAATTTCCTTAATTCCCTTGACATGATTTAATTGAGAAAAATAAAATAATATTTCCCCAATTAATCTCTAATGGCCGGCCACATCAAGAGGAAATAAATTAGACAAGTTTTAATCAACAAATTAAAACTTCCTAATTTGTTTCCGGAAATTTTAAAAATAAAATTTCTCTTTAAAAATCTCTTCATGGTTGATAAAAGGAAATTTCTATAATTTTAATTTTATCAACATGTGGATAATTTTAAAAAGAAAATAAAATATCTCACCAATCTACAAATAAGGAAAGAGATTTAATCTCTTTCTTTAATCTTTTGTAGATCTTTTACAAGAGAGATATTTTAATTTTAATTCTCTTTAATAAATTATTTCTTCACATAATAAAAATTAAAATTAAAATCCCTTTTAATTTAATTTGGGCCGACCACCTAAGCTTGGGTTCAAGCTAGGGCCGGCCACCCATGAATCAAGGCTTGGCCGACCCTAGCTTGATCCACAAGCTAGCTTGGCCGGCCCCCTTCTCATGGGTATGAAGGTGGGTATAGGTGAGTATAGTACTCTATAAATAAGAGGCTACGATAGGGACCGAGAGAAGGAATTAGTTTTGGTCTCCCGATAAAATTAAGCATCCCGTGTTCGCCCCGAACACACAACTTAATTTTATCAATAATAATTCATTCCACTAGAGAACTATTATTGAACTACCGCACCAATCCCAAATTACATTTTTGGGCTCCTTCTTATTATGAGTGTGTTAGTCTCCCTGTGTTTAAGATATCGAATGTCCACTAATTAAGTGAGTTACTGACAACTCATTTAATTAATATATTAGTCCAAGAGTAGTACCACTCAACCTTATCGTCATGTCGGACTAAGTCCACCTGCAGGGTTTAACATGACAATCTTTATGAGCTCCTCTTGGGGACATTATCAACCTAGTATTTCTAGAACACAGTTTCATTCTATAATCAACAACACACACTATAAGTGATATCATTTCCCAACTTATCGGGCTTATTGATTCATCGAACTAAATCTCACCCATTGATAAATTAAAGAAATAAATATCAAATATATGTGTTTGTTATTATATTAGGATTAAGAGCACACACTTCCATAATAACAGAGGTCTTTGTTTCTTTATAAAGTCAGTATAAAAGAAACGACCTCAAATGGTCCTACTCAATACACTCTGAGTGTACTAGTGTAATTATACAGTCAAGATAAACTGATACCTAATTACACTACGACCTTCCAATGGTTTGTTCCTTTCCATTATGGTCGTGAGCTACTGTTTATAATTTATAAGGTACTGATAACAAGATCCTCTGTGTGTGACACCACACACCATGTTATCTACAATATAAATTAATTGAACAACTATATTTATCATAAATGTAGACATTTGACCAATGTGATTCTTATTTCTAGATAAATGTTTATACCAAAAGCTAGGCTTTTAGTATACACTCTAACAATCTCCCACTTATACTAAAAGACTAAGCTGCCATATCTGCTGCCATACATCTGATTCCCAACCCTTCAACATGCCCATCAAAAGCTCTTGCCTTAAGGACCTTAGTGAAAAGATCTATAGGTCATCACCTGATGCATTCTAGGCAGCAACAACTTCTCCTCGTTTATACGATTTCTCGTATTGGGTGGTACTTGCGCTCTATTGTGTTTACTTGCCTTATAGACTTATGGTTTCTTCGAGTTTGCTACTGCACCAACATTATTACAATAAATTGTAACAATCTTTGGACAAACCAGAAATCATATCTAAGTCTATCTTGAGGTTATTGAGTCATTCAGCTTTTATGGCTACCTCAGAGGCTTGCCATATACTAAGCTTCTATGGTGGAGTCCAGAAAAACACCTATGCTTATCACTCTTCCATAGTTATGACTTTACCTCCTAAAGTAAACACAAAACCTCGAGGTTGACTTATTATTGTCCCTATCCGATTGGAAGTCAAAATCCATGCAACCCACAAGGACTAAATTAACTGCCTTGTAAGCTAGCATATAATCTCTAGTGCCTCTAAGGTACTACAATATATGCTTTACTGCAGTCCACTGTCCTTGTCCAGGGTTACTTTGATATCTTCTAACTATGCCCTTGGCAAAACAGATTTCTGATCTCGTGCATAGCATACATTAGGCTTCCAACACCCGTAGCATAAAGAACTGCCTTTATTTCCTTTATCTCCTTTGAAGTCTACAGAGACATATCTTTAGATAAAGTTACTCCATCCTGAAAAGGTAAGAAACCTTTCTTGGAGTTTTGTATGCTTAAAACGAGCAAGGATTTTTCCGATGTATGAAGTTTGGGATAAGTAAAATATTCTTTTCTTGCGATCCCTTATTACTTTGATCTCAAGAATATATACATTCTCCCAAGTCCTTTATATCGAATTGTTTGGACAACCATACCCTTACTTCTGACAACATTTTGATATTATTTCCAACTACCAAAAATGTTATCTAAGTATAGTACAAGAAATACCACCACGTTTCCATCACATCTTTTGTATACACAAGACTTATCCGGTTACTAAATCCATAAATCTGGATTACTTTGATAAACCGGATGTTCCAAGACCTTGAAGCTTTGCCTTAGTCCATAGACTGATTGAGCTTACACACAAGATGCTCTTAGCCCTTTGCAATGAACCCTTCTGGTTGCTTTATATGGATGTTTTCTTCAAGACTTCCATTAAGGAATGCTGTCTTGACATCCACTTGCCAAATAGATAAAAGAATCCAGATAGACTTAAGCATGGCTACCAGTGAAAAAGTTTCCTTTTTCATCTAGCCTTGCTTTGAAAGTTTCTACCTTCCTGTCTATCCCTCTTTTCCTAATATAGACCTTTTTACACCCAAAGGCTTTTATACCATTTGGTGGTTCTATAAGCTTCTAGATTTTATTAGAATACATATATTCTAATTCTGTTATTCATTACTCTTTGCCAAGATATTGCATCTTTATCTTGGAGTGCTTCGTCATATGTCCGGAGATCAGGTTCATGTCCTCCAGGGATCGAGTCCAAAACTCTCCCAAAACATAAATCTTTTAGGTTGCCTAACAACCCTCCCACTACGATGAGGCACTTTCTGCAATTGTGTATCATTTGTGATACGTGTTGCAGTTTCTTGTGATATTTCATCTTGTACAGTTGGTACTAGATTAGACATGTCCTTTATTATTTCCTTAAGAACAAATTTACTTATGAGCATGAGGTTTATTACATAGTCCTTTTCTAAAAATCGGTCATTGATGCTAACAATAACCTTCTGATTTTTAAGACTATAAACCTACTTTCATTTCTCTAGGATAACCCACAAACAAGTGAATTCCTGTCTAACTTATCATTGTCTCTCTTCAGCATATGTGCTGGACTACCCGAATCCGAATATGCTTCAAATAGGCTTACACCTATTCAGCAATTCTATATGAGTAGAGAGTTCTGACTTTGGAAGGTACTATGATCACTTCCGTTTCCAGAGTATATCCTTAAAATGAATTTGGTAATTTTCTAAATAACTCATCATCAATCTACTTATTTCCATAAGAGTCCTATACCTTCCTTTTTCTACACCATTCTGTTGGGATATACCTAGGTGTAGTTAGTTGGGATTGAATCCCTACTTCTGATAAGTGACTCCTAAATTCTCCCAAGAGGTACTTGCCACTACGATCTCACCATAGTGTTTTGATACTTTTACCTTGACATTTCTCCACATCAGCCTCATACTCTTTGAACTAATCAAAGCACTTAGACTTGTGGCACATCAAGTAAATGTATCTGTATATCAAATAGCTGTCTATAAAATAGATGAAATATTTGAAACAACCTCTTGCTTGGATAGTCATAGGATCCCACAAATCAGAATGAACCAATTTCAACATATCTTTGACTCCATACCCCTTAGACTTGAAAGCTTCTTGGTTATTTTTCCTTCCAAGTAAGACTCGTAGGTTGGAAAGATTTCCATTACTAATGAACCCAAAAGTTCATCAGCTACCAATGAATCATACTTAAGTTAATATAACCTAGCCTTAGATGCCAAAGATATAATTGGTTCATTTCTGAAGGTTACTTTCTCTTAAAGTTAGAAGATGTGTTACTAATTTCCATTTGTTGCATCGCGAGAGTTATTGGATTTATAAATTGCCAACCAACGTACCAGAACAGATAACTTCCCTCTTTTTCTTAAAAACAACTTTGTTATTAAAAGAGACAGAATATCATGTTCTTTGAATAGTTTAGAAACTGAAAACTAGTTCTTTCTAAACTTGGTGCGTAATGACAATTACTCAAAAAATCCATGTTTTATTTTTATCAAAAGATAAACATCTCCCACTGCAACAGCTGCCACTTTTACAGTAGTGCCCATGTGGACGGTGTTTTTACTTTCATTTAGTTGTCGGGTTTCCTGGAACCCTGCAATGAATTGCGGACATGATTAATGGCATCTGTATCTACACTCCAGGTTCTGGTAGATAACACCACTAAACATGTTTCAACTAATGAATAAAATACACCTATATTGTTCTTAGTTCTAAGAGAACAGTCTACCTTAATGTCCAAATCCTATTTACAATCAATTATAATTGGGACCACTAAGTCTATCCTAAAGTATATCAGCTAGGGATTGACCATCATCCTAAGAATCACAAAAATATTTGGTTAAGACCAACTCCTTAAAAATCCCCATGAATTTTGTATGCCACGTTAGTGTGGACGTATACAAATTCAAAGAGGAAATTTTTTCATTTAATTTTATTATCTCGTCAACCTTACTTTATGACGAATAAAATTAATAGTTGGTCTATCTTTAATCAAATATTTGGTCAAGACTTCTAAATTTAAAATAATATTGATTCCTCTAACAATACTATTTAAATTTACCAACACCTCAAAACACCGTGAATTTTGCATGCCACGTTAGTGTGGACGTATACAAAATCAACATTTGTAAGAGGAGGGTTTTACCCATTAACTATCTTGTCAACGTAACTTTATGACAAATAAAATTATCTCAAACATCGTTAATTTTGTATGCCACGTTAGTGTGGACGTATACAAAATCAATCATTTGTAAGAGGGGTTTTAACTCTTTAATTTTATTGTCTTGTCAACCTAGTTTTATGACAAATTAATAGTTGGTTTCATTTGGTCACACAAATAATAACAGTGACTCTGATGGGGAGGATACTATTAGATGTGTCTAAGTGTATACCATTACTTGACACTAAGTCCATTAATAAGATTATGCCCCTTCCGTTGGGGAAGATCACACGCTCTTAATTAACTTCCTATAGTCATCCAAAAATGGAAGTCTGTTCTAGTGATCTGCAAACTAGCTCATCCGTTATGGAGGAAGGCACTCAGAGCCAACGCGCAAGCTTGTTTGCATCACTTACAAACCAGTAATGGAGGCCATGGGATTTACTTAAAAATCCCTCTCCCACTTAGTTATTTATTAATGAGGAATTTTAACTATGCTAGCCTACTAAACTTGTAAACTAACATGCACACACAGCATAATATAAAAGCAATAAATAGAAAATCTAATTTTCAACTATTATGGCTTTTATCTCTAGTTGTCCTCCGTGTGTTGTCATCCCAAGCTGCTGCCATATTTGGCCACCCCCGGTCTAGCTGTCGCATCCATCTTGCTCCTTGTTCCGCTGCGCCTCTGGTCCTTAGAAGGTTCCACGCTTTGCAAGATTCGATCCGCTTCATAAATAGAATTTTACAATTTTGATCCTATATTCCATAAAAGGAATGTACATGTATCTAGATCAAAAATAAAATCCTAATAAAACTAAATACAGCTCCTGCTGTATTTTATAATACAATCATGCACACATATAAATGCCCTTGACATGTCCAAGGGTCCAATCACACACATAAAACTATAAGCCATAATAGTTGGATCCTGCATCCACAAAGTTAGCACATCCTACTATTATCCTGCATAAATTATGTATGACATGTGCATAATTAAACTAATACCAAATACACAGAGGCAAAACCCTAGCTCTGATACCAATTGTTGGTTGCTACTCGGAAAGCCTAGAGGTTCCACTGTACAAAAATTTTGTACAAAGGTCTGAACCTTTTCCTAGCTACCATGTGTTCTTTTAAATTAAATTTTGGATCGCCTGCGGAACTTAACACGTTTGATCAAAACTTAATCTATTTGTTCTTTTAGGTTTTGACTTGGATCTCCTGCGGAACTTAACACGTTCAACCCAAGTCACCTTAAGTTATTAATTCCATTAAATATTAATTTCCATAATCGGTTCCCAGTACTGACGTGGCGAGGCACATGGCCTTCTTGGATATGGGAGCAACCACCACCGACTAGACAAAACCTTTTATAGAAAGTTAATATTTAATTTCCTAAAATAACTTTAGGTTAACCGAAAAAAACAATCAAATCACAAGGAAAAGAAAAACAAAAGAACACTATATCGAAAACAAATTCGAAACTCTAGAATCGTATGTCTCTTGTATTTAGTATTATTTCCAAAAATAACTAGTATGATGCGGAAAGAAAAATTACTAGTTATACCTTTTAGAAAAATCTCTTGATCTTCTACCGTATTCCTCTTCTAACCTCGGACGTTGTGTGGGCAACGATCTTCCGAGATGAGAACCACCAAGCACCTTCTTCTCCTCCTAGCTAGGTTCGGCCATAAAAAATAAAGCTTCACCAAGGAAGAAGAAAAACACCAACCAAGCTCCAAGAGATGCAAGCTTTCTCTCCTTCTTCTTCTTCTTCTTCTCCAAGTAGTATCCGGCCTCCACAAGAGCTCCAAGCAATAGAGAATTTCGGCCACCACAAAGAGGAAGAAAGGGAGAAGATGTTGGCCGGCCACACCAAAGAATAGGAGAGGGAGAATAATAGAGGTTGTTGTGTCTTGTGAAGGCACCCTCACCCCTTCTTTTATATTCCTTGGCCTAGGCAAATTAGAAAATTTAATTACAATAAAATTTCCTTAATTCCCTTGACATGATTTAATTGAGAAAAATAAAATAATATTTCCCCAATTAATCTCTAATGGCCGGCCACATCAAGAGGAAATAAATTAGACAAGTTTTAATCAACAAATTAAAACTTCCTAATTTGTTTCCGGAAATTTTAAAAATAAAATTTCTCTTTAAAAATCTTTTCATGGTTGATAAAAGGAAATTTCTATAATTTTAATTTTATCAACATGTGGATAATTTTAAAGAGAAAATAAAATATCTCACCAATCTACAAATAAGGAAAGAGATTTAATCTCTTTCTTTAATCTTTTGTAGATCTTTTACAAGAGAGATATTTTAATTTTAATTCTCTTTAATAAATTATTTCTTTCACATAATAAAAATTAAAATTAAAATTAAAATCCCTTTTTAATTTAATTTGGCCGGCCCCCACTAGCTTGGGTTCAAGCTATACCTAGGCCGGCCCTAGCTTGGTTCCCAAGCTAGCTTGGCCGGCCCCCTATTGGTGGGTATAGAAGGTGGGTATAGGTGAGTATAGTACTCTATAAATAAGAGGCTACGATAGGGATCGAGAGAAGGAATTAGTTTTGGTCTCCCGATAAAATTAAGCATCCCGTGTTCGCCCCGAACACACAACTTAATTTTATCAATAATAATTCATTCCACTAGAGAACTATTATTGAACTACCGCACCAATCCCAAATTACATTTTTGGGCTCCTTCTTATTATGAGTGTGTTAGTCTCCCTGTGTTTAAGATATCGAATGTCCACTAATTAAGTGAGTTACTGACAACTCATTTAATTAATATCTTAGTCCAAGAGTAGTACCACTCAACCTTATCGTCATGTCGGACTAAGTCCACCTGTAGGGTTTAACATGACAATATTTATGAGCTCCTCTTGGGGACATTATCAACCTACTATCTCTAGGACACAGTTTCCTTCTATAATCAACAACACACATTATAAGTGATACCATTTCCCAACTTATAGGGTTTATTCATTCATCGAACTAAATCTCACCCATTGATAAATTAAAGAAATAAATATCAAATATATGTGCTTGTTATTATATTAGGATTAAGAGCACACACTTCCATAATAACAGAGGTCTTTGTTTCTTTATAAAGTCAGTATAAAAGAAACGACCTCAAATGGTCCTACTCAATACACTCTGAGTGTACTAGTGTAATTATACAGTCAAGATAAACTGATACCTAATTACACTATGACCTTCCAATGGTTTGTTCCTTTCCATTATGGTCGTGAGCTACTGTTTATAATTTATAAGGTACTGATAACAAGATCCTCTGTGTGTGACACCACACACCATGTTATCTACAATATAAATTAATTGAACAACTACATTTATCATAAATGTAGACATTTGACCAATGTGATTCTTATTTCTAGATAAATGTTTATACCAAAAGCTAGGCTTTTAGCATACACTCTAACATCCCTCGTGGAGAAGTTTGTTGATGTCAAGTCGTAGACCGGCCAGTATATTTGCAGCGTGGAGGTAGTCCGGTCGGGTCTTGAACTTCTTCAACTCGGGAGTTGGGGGCAGACTGACTTGCCACTGGGTCGGGAAGTTTGCCTGATTGGGCATACGGATGTAGAAAAAATAATCTTTCCAATGTTTATTGGAAGTAGGGAGTTTGTTGAAAAAGACCAAGCCGAGCCGAGCTTGGAACATGAAGGTGCCCGGCTCTGCTTGCTTGGGGTAATAGAAATAAAAGAAGACCTCCTGTCGGAGGGGGATGTTGTGAATCTTAAACAAAACGACAACACCGCAGAGGAGACGGAAGGTATTGGGTACTAAACTGCACAGGAAAACGAAGACCGGCGGTAAACTGGTCTCGGAAGACACAGAAAGCTCCGCGCGGCGGCCTGTGAGGCCGAGCGGCGGGACCAGCTAAGCGAATTTCGAAATCCTCGGGGATTTCGAAATTGTCTGCCAAAATATCGAAGTCCCACTGTTCGAATCGGGACTGCATGGTGGTGTACCATGGGCCGAGCGACTGATCTTCGGGATTGGAAGAGCTAGCCATGGGCCAAGCGGGAGGAGTCAAAAGGCAAAAAGGCAGGAGCGAAATAACAGCAGACGAAAGGAAGTTTCAAGGATCGAAACTGAGAGAGAAATGCGGAGGAAACACCGGAAAGGAGGAAGGAAAGATATAAAACCTTGCTGCGGAGAAAGGGATCAAGGAAAAGGCGCCAGAGAGCGTCGGAGAGCAGAAACAGGATCGCCGGAGCTCCGAAGCGCAGGAGGCAATGGTCGAAATCGCGGAGGCAGGTAAGGAAGAGAAGGAAACGAAGAATTTATAGGGTGAGGGCCGGGCGGCCTCCACCGTTGGATCCAGGTCACAGGAATCAAAGCATGCATCGAACCGTCCATTTTGAATCGCTTCGATCACATCAAAACACCACGCCACCGCCGCCGTACATCGATGGCAGTGCGCCACGTGGCATTCAATCATTCGGAGCATTTAATGAAATCATGCTCAACCTTAATGTCGAGGATTGGCGCAGAACACGAGGAGATCCGGTGAAGACCATTGTTGATTCGCTTAAGGCTATCTCTATGGTTGGCCGAGCGGATGATACAAGTACGGAGGAACCGCTCGGTCGGATTCTTAGTCCAGTCAGTTGTACTATTCGCCTCCTTCGACTAGACTTGAAGGGGAGGCAAGTGATCTGGTAGTAAGAGCAGGGGGCCCCGCCCTGTGAAGTCAACGTCAGGTGGAAGTCACAGTGACAGACGTCCATCCGGAGAGGGCCGGGTCCGACCAGACTCCCGGATAGGGCCGGGTCCGACCGAAAGGCCGGAGAGGGCAGGGTCCGACCGGACGTTCGGCCGGCCAATGGAATCGAACGCCCGGAGGGATGGGTCTGATCGGCCTGCCGACCGGACGATATACGGCTGATGGCTGCGCTGCCGAAATCAGGGTTCCGGCGCTCAAGGGAAAAGGTCGTGGGCCGAGCGGACCTCACGCTCGGCCAAAGCCATAAGGTAACACTGCTAACAGTCCCCATAAAGCACATGAGGGAGGATCTCCCCAAGTAAACCTTCGCATATGTCCGGCCGGATGTTGAGGGAGATGTCCGCCCGGAAGCCAGATTTGGAGCAAAGGGGAAAAGGACAAGGAACGTCTTTTTCTGACAGCAGGTATGTTTCACGTGTGGGTCATGCTCCAAATCTTGTGACAGGGGATTCCGCTGTCCCATCGAGGACATGCTAAGACTATAGCAGTATGGGTTAGGGAAGCTCACTGACAAGTCCTTACTGGTCGGTAGGTGTACGCTCACTTCTTCACTGCCCTATATAAAGGCCTTCATTCTTCGTCAGAGGTACGCGGTCTACGAGTTTTAAAGCCACTGTTTCTTTCTTGAGCTTCGCCTGACTTGAGCGTCGGAGGGTCGCCGCCGGGAATCCCTTCCCGGCCCGACTTCTGTGCAGGTTCGCCGGAGATTAGTGCGACCAGACGGAGGCCTACACCCTCGACTAGGAGTGCGCCACATGCCCAGCGTCCTTTGGTTCGGCGATTCGGACATGATCACTATTAATAGAGGGTTTTAGGCTTTTATTAATAGAGAGTTTGGGTGAATTTCTACATCGGAGGAGAGAAAAATTGGAAAGATACGTCGACAGAGAAGATGACACGACGCTAGAAGAGAAAGCGACGGAGAGAGAAAGATATTAGGTTTATAAAAATTTATGGAGGATAAGATAGGGATTTAGAAAATTATATAAGGATATTTTAGAGAAGAAAATTATTAAAATAAGATCTTTTTAAAAAAAGTAAGATCTCCTATACTTTTTTAAAAACAACTTATAAGCTCCAAAACAACTTATTTTGATAGCTTATAAGCTGTTTGAAAAAAAATTACCAAACAAATTTGAAGAGCTTATAAGTTCCAAAACAGCTTATAAGATGTTTTAGAGAGTTTATAAGCTCAGCCAAATATCCTCTTAGTTAAGTACTTAGCTTTATAAATGTTTTGATAAAAGCTTAGTTAAGTACTTAACTTTAAAAAAAATTGATAAAAGCTTAGCTTTAGTACTTAGCTTAAAAAAAATACTTTTTTCAAAAGTATTTAAACTTGTTTTTTCAAATAAGGTTTATTTTCAAAAATAGAAAAAAAAACCGAACTTTTTAAACATTTATAAAATTAACTTTGAAATCTTGAAAAATAATGCTTTAATAAAAAAAAATTAATGCTTTAAACTTACTTGCACTCCGCCTTAATAAATACTAAAAACAAATGAATGCTTTTTAGGGTATCCTAGAGTCCAAGTATGAAAATAAGTAAGATAAAAATAATGATCTATTTTTCTGTTTTTCCATCTCACCCTTTCTAAGTCATCAGACATGTGAGTCTTATGAGTTTATGTGAGATGAATTTAAATATTGATGATATTGAAGAATAATGAATTTGAAAACTAAGTTAAGTTAAATTTAGATTTCAATTGAATTTTTAATTTCAGAATATTTAAGTTTGAATAATTAAATTTTAAATTTCAAAACTTTTTAAACAATATTTTAAAAATAATTATGATTTAAAAATTAATTAATTATTTAAAAATTAATTAATTATTTAAAAATTATGATTTGAGATCTAATTATGATTAAGATTTTGAAAATTAAATTATTTGAAAATAATTAACTTTGAAATTTAAATTTAAATATTGATCTGATTCAAGCTTAAGCTTAATCAGATCTAATTTAAGTTTGATCAAATTCAATTTTGTTCTTGATCAAATTTTGATTTGAAAGTTAATTAATAATTTTCAATTAATTAAGGATTTTAGAATTTATTAAAGTTAATAATTTTAAATTAATTAATTAATTAATTAATATTTTAAAATTAATTATATTTTTGAAAATTGATCATGATTTGAAAATTGATTATGATTTGAAAATTAATTATTCTTTAAAAATAATTAAGATTTTGAAAATCTAAAAATTAATTATAATTTAAAAATAATTAAGATTTTAAAAATTAAATAATATTTTGAAATTAATTATACTTGTGAAATTAATTAGATTTTAAATGAGTTAGCTTTAATTTAATTAATTTAGGTTTGGTTAACTACTTTAAACCTAGGTCCATCTTACCTTTTTCTAGATTTTTAATTAGGAAACCTTAATAGTTTTGTGAGATGGTTAATTTAATTTTCAATTTAAATTTCAATCTAAGGATTGATCAACATTTGAGTTAGACTATGGTTTAACAGTTAGCTAATTAAATATTCATTTCAATAATTGACTTTCAGGCTGTGGCGAGGCACTAGCCCTTCTTGCGTATGAGATCATCCAACACTTCTAGACAAAGCCTTTTAAAGAAATTAAATATTTAATTTCCTTTCTGAAATCTTAAGTCTAACTAGTCAAGTGTTAATCAAGCCTAAGTCCTTATCTACCCTAATCTTGATTAAGTAATTATTAGTTAATTTTAAGTTATAAGTTATAGTTTTCAAGTTGTGTTTTAAGTTGAAAGTTATTAATTTATGGTTTATTGATTAGTTTTATAATTAAAAGGTACTTGATTATAACTTGGTTTGTAGGGTTTAATTTTTACGTTAGACTTGTAATCCAAGTCTAGGTTTTGTAATTTGGTTAAATTATTAACAATCTTTTCTAATTTATTAATTTTATCTTTTAAAATATTATTCTGTTTTTCTAATTTTATAAGAGTTAATTTCTTATTTTTATTAAATAATTTTGAGTTATTCTTATTTAGATTTGAATCAACTTTATTCATTACATTATTAGCATGCATATCTAATTTTTGAGAAAAATCTATATTAGAGCAAGCAGGATTAGTTAGGGCACATACATGTCTTGCAAAAATTGGATTTTCATGTAATATAAATTTACTTACCTTAATTTTTTCCTAGATTCTTGGGTCTTTTTTCTCGATATTGACTTTTACAGTGACTCATTCGTTTGCACTTGGAGCATTCAATGTGCTTCCTCCCTTTCCGAATCGATTTCTCCTTCTCCTCTGGTTGTGCCAGCCGAATCTTACGAGTAGGGCACTGGTTTTTATAATGCCCTCTCTCCCCACACTTAAAACAAATTATGTGAAATTTATAATTTGAATTTACACTTTTACCTTTTAGATCCATGATAGGATTCTCCCCCTTGCCTGAATTCGGACTCAGATTCAGTTATCTCTTTTTCAACCATCAGTGTTATGATATCGGTCTGATCCGATTCTTCTGAGTTTGGATTAGAGGTTGACTCTGGAGATTCATACTCAGATTCAACTTTGTCTTCTTGCTCTGAAGGAATCTCATGAAACTTGATCAATTTCTCCCAAAGCTCCTTAGCATTGTTGAACTTTCCAACTTGATCATCTCTAAATTTGTTAGTCTGCATAGGAGAGTACATGTTGCTTTTGCATTTGTCTCGATTTTTCTTCTTGTTTGTGCATCCCACTTGTCACAGGCGATGGGCACACCTTCTTCGATGGAGAGTATAAATCTGATCTGGACTATGATTTATATCTCCACTTGGGTCTTTAGTTAGTGCTCCATCTTGTCTTTCCAGTATCCGAAATTCTCGCTGGACAAAAGTGGTAGGCGTGCGGTGTTGTTCCCATCTTGGTGGGTCATTAAAAAAGAATCTCGCACATAAAAAAGCAATAACAAATGTTCCAAGACTTGGTCTTGGATTAGTAGTGCGGGAGAAAAAAAAACTAGTAATTCACTAATTTTGAGAAAAAAATAATAAAATATTAATAAAAAATACTATTACAAATTTTGATAACTGCGATATTTTGCTAATATTGACCAATAGTGAAAAGATGAAAATGAATTTTTTAAAAATAATTTTGGAGAGAAAAAATGGTATATAATTTTATTTTTCTAAGAAGAACCCCCTGCTCGATTGGTGGTTTCACCAAATCAGAGCGGCCAACTCAAAGTAATGCAACGGAATAAAGAACAAGACAAAAGCAATGCTAACACAATTTCTTTTACTTGGTTTGGAGCCTGTGACGACTCTTACTCCAAAGCCCGCGATCGTTAATCGCTTTCGGTGGGCAATCACTAATAGTTCGAATAAAAATTACAAAACTTGAAGTACAATATAACAAAGTTACCAACAACAATAGAATTAGAAGTCTTTCGTCGGTTGTCGTAGCAACGTTGAAGAGAGCGGCAGTTGTTTGTTCTTGATTGTAACGACCCAATTTTCCTCATTAGGAGTTCTAAAAGTTCTTAAAAATATCTAGAAATATTTTAGAAATATTCTAGAGATTTTTAGAAATTTTTAGAGTATTTTTATGTAATTTTTGGAGATCGTTTGGTATTTTTACTAAACGAAGGAAGTTTCGACAAAAAAATGTCCAAGCCGAGAATTAAACCCACGACCTTTGACTCGGTCAAAACCCGGCTGACCAAGTGGGCAAACGGATTTTTCTGTTTAGAAAAGGTAGCGAATTTATTTAAGATAGTTAACAGAATATTGGATTATAAAAGGGATAAGTTGATCTTGGATTTGTCTGTTTAGAAAAGGTAGCGAATTTATTTAAGATAGTTAACAGAATATTATAAAAGGGATAAGTTGATGTTAGATTTATCTGTTTAGAAAAGGTAGCGAATTTATTTAAGATAAGTTAGTAGAATATTGGATTATAAAAGGGATAAGTTGATGTTGGATTTGTCTGTTTAGAAAAGGTAGCGAATTTATTTAAGGAGTTAACAGAAATATTAAGTTATAAAAAGGGATAAGTTGATGCTCTGTTTTCCCGTGACTTAAACCATTCTCTCCTTCTCTTCTGCGTACGATGGCGGAGCTCGGGCAGAAAACGAAAGGGAGTTAGGGCATCATCTCCGGCGGTCGGCCAAGGTCCTAGAAGCCCTTTTTGTTCGATTGTGAGTCCAAGAATCAAGGTAAGTGCTTCTCACCTACAGTAGGAGTAGTTTCGGACCTTTGTTCTTCTTGAATTCGAAGCATAAGAAGCGCTTATAGTGCAGATTTTTAATTAAGCCTATAGTACAGATTTTAATTAAGCTTATAATGCAGATTTTTTATGTAGAGCTTATATTGCAGATTTTAATTAAGCACTTATAGTGCAGATTTTTAATTAAGCCTATAGTGCAGATTTTAATTAAGATTATAATGCAGATTTTTATGTAGAGCTTATATTGCAGATTTTAATTAAGCTTATCGTGCAGATTTTTAATTAAGCCTATAGTGTAGATTTTAATTAAACTTATAATGCAAATTTTTATGTAAGCTTATAGTGCATATTTTAATTAAGCCTATAGTGCAGATTTTAATTAAACTTATAGTGCAGATTTTTAATTAAGCTTATAGTGCAGATTTTAATTAAGTTTATAGGTGCAGATTTTAATTAAGCCTATAGTGCAGATTTCAATCAAGCTTATAGTGCAGATTTTTATTTAAGCTTATAGTGCAGATTTTAATTAAGCTTGTAGTGCAGATTTCTTAGAGCTTAAAATGCAGATTTCTTTAGAGCTTGTAGTGCAGATTTCTTAAGAGCTTATGGTGAAGATTTCTTTAAAGTTTATAGTGCAGATTTTTGGTGGAACTTATAATGTAGTTTTTAAAGAAAAAGATTATAGTACAGTTTGGTTAAGTATTATAGTGCAGAATTTATGTTTACATAGTATGCAGAAATAGTGTAGCATAGAATGCAGAATCTTGATTAGAATAGTATGCAGAATTTTGATTAGCATAGTATGCAAATTTTTGTTTATGCATTTCAAAGTTAGAATTTGTTTAAACATTTCAGTTTTTAAAGAAGCATTCTTTTATTAGAAGTATTAACAAGTATAAGAAAGATAAAGAAAAGAAAGAAAAAGGCAAGGCCTTAAGTAGATCCCAAAGTCAAGACTTTAGGGATTTTGGCACACAAGGTGCTCGTTAAAATGCCGAGGCATTATATATTAGAAGTATTAAAAGATAACAAGTATTTTACTTTTATCAGTGGCACTGTACTGGACTCTCAGTTGTCCTTGGGTTGAGCTCTCATAGTCGTCCTAGGTTTAGATAACCTAGTATGCAGGACTCTCAGTTGTCCTTGGGTTGGGCTCCCATAGTCGTCCCTAGGTTTAGATAACCTAGTAAACCCTCGGTTGTCCTTAGATTTGGGACCAGCTATCTCGGGTCTAGTTAGGGATGCGCGCATATCAAGTACAGTTGTCGGGCCCAAGAAGAAAGTTGATTATTATTTTGAAGTATTAAAGTATAAGTTTTCAAATAAAAGAAATAAGCTTCACATAAGTTTAAAATTCAGCAAGTTTAGCTTTCTTATATACTGACATGTTGTTTAGATTTGCTTACATGTTTAGTATTTCAGTATGCTATGTTTCGTTTGCTATTAGATGAGCATTTAGTTTCTAGATTTCTTTTAGCTTACATGCATACTCGAGTTTTGTGAGTTAGATAGCGCTTACTAAGCAATTTTGCTTATAGATGCATTTCCTCTTACTGCAGATAAAGGAAAGGAAAAGCTATAGTAAAGGAAGGCGACAAGGAGGTGCGGATGGATGTGTGATGCCTGGACTATAGAAGCCTTGAGATTTAGCATAAGAATTTATTAACAAAGAGTTGAGTAAAATGTATTAGATGAGTCATTTAGTCTTCCGCTGCTAGTTAATTGTATGTTTTGAGTTTTTTTAGAGTTTATGTATTGATCTTTACATGTGAACAACTCTAATTAAGTAAAGTTAGTAGTCCAGTAGCGCTCCGCCCTCACAGTCCAGTAGTGAGGAGGGTGGGGCGTTACAAGTTGGTATCAGAGCAGTTCTTATTCTCCAACATCACACATCAGCACCAACCTTGCCGTCTTCAAGTAAGAAAGTACTTAATTTTTAGTATGCTTTTCTTTATTCTTTACAGTAAAGAGAAATCCATAGAAGTATTAGATTATATGTACAGAATAGGGAGATGTTTAGAAGTGCTTATAAAGTTAAGAATTCTGCTTAGTTTCTTTTACATAACAAGATGTGTTCTGGGATGGTGGTATGATCCGAGAACCTAAGCCCGGTGAGCGTGCCAGAATCAAACAAGATGTGTTCTGGGATGGTGGTATGATCCAGGGACCTAAGCCCGGTGAGCGCGCCAGAATCAAACAAGATATGTTCTGGGATGATGGTATGATCTGGGGACCTAAGCCCAGTGAGCGCGCTAGAATCAAACAAGATATGTTCTGGGATGGTGGTATGATCCGAGGACCTAAGCCCGGTGAGCGCGCCAGAATAAAGGGGAACTCCGGTCCTAAGTTCGGACCCCTACCAACCTAACGCTAGGGTAGTTGTCTGATCAACAACTTATGTTACGATACTACTAAGTGCAACTAGGCCACCACAATAGTATGTTTATAAGTATGCATGCAAATATGTTCAAGTCATGTTATATTTATATTCACGTTTATGTTTAGGTCCACATTATGTTCATGTTATGTTCTTGCCTATGCATATGGACATACTTGTGATCGAGTCTATCATTATGTTTAGTTCATCTACCATGCTTACGTTTATGTTGTCATGCTTATGTCACTGCTTATGCTTATGTTCATTGAAAGTAGGTTAGGAGGTCCTAAGATACCTTTGATGTGGTTTTCCTTAGTACATTAGATTATGGACGCTAACTAATGCATGTACAAGGTAGAGAACATGCTATAGAATTATTCTAAATTCGAGGACGAACTTTTTATAAGATATGGGGGATTGTAACGACCCAATTTTCCTCATTAGGAGTTCTAAAAGTTCTTAAAAATATTTAGAAATATTTTAGAAATATTCTAGAGATTTTTAGAAATTTTTAGAGTATTTTTATGTAATTTTTGGAGGTCGTTTGGTATTTTTACTAAACGAAGGAAGTTTCAACAAAAAAATGTCCAAGCCGAGAATTGAACCCACGACCTTTGACTCGGTCAAAACCCGACTGACCAGGTGGGCAAATGGATTTTTCTGTTTAGAAAAGGTAGCAAATTTATTTAAGATAGTTAACAGAATATTGGATTATAAAAGGGATAAGTTGATCTTGGATTTGTCTGTTTAGAAAAGGTAGCGAATTTATTTAAGATAGTTAACAGAATATTATAAAAGGGATAAGTTGATGTTGGATTTGTCTGTTTAGAAAAGGTAGCGAATTTATTTAAGATAAGTTAGCAGAATATTAGATTATAAAAGGGATAAGTTGATGTTGGATTTGTCTGTTTAGAAAAGGTAGCGAATTTATTTAAGGAGTTAACAGAAATATTAAGTTATAAAAAGGGATAAGTTGATGCTCTGTTTTCCCGTGACTTAAACCATTCTCTCCTTCTCTTCTGCGTACGATGGCGGAGCTTGGGCAGAAAACGAAAGGGAGTTAGGGCATCATCTCCGGCGGTCGGCCAAGGTCCTAGAAGCCCTTTTTGTTCGGTTGTGAGTCCAAGAATCAAGGTAAGTGCTTCTCACCTGCAGTAGGAGTAGTTTCGGACATTTGTTCTTCTTGAATTCGAAGCATAAGAAGCGCTTATAGTGCAGATTTTTAATTAAGCCTATAGAACAGATTTTAATTAAGCTTATAATGCAGATTTTTATGTAGAGCTTATATTGCAGATTTTAATTAAGCTTATAATGCAGATTTTTATGTAGAGCTTATATTGCAGATTTTAATTAAGCGCTTATAGTGCAGATTTTTAATTAAGCCTATAGTGCAGATTTTAATTAAGCTTATAATGCAGATTTTTATGTAGAGCTTATATTGCAGATTTTAATTAAACTTATAGTGCAGATTTTTAATTAAGCCTATAGTGTAGATTTTAATTAAACTTATAATGCAGATTTTTATGTAAGTTTATAGTGCATATTTTAATTAAGCCTATAGTGCAGATTTAATTAAACTTATAGTGCAGATTTTTAATTAAGCTTATAGTGCAGATTTTAATTAAGTTTATAGGTGCAGATTTTAATTAAGCCTATAGTGCAGATTTCAATCAAGCTTATAGTGCAAATTTTTATTTAAGCTTATAGTGCAGATTTTAATTAAGCTTGTAGTGCAGATTTCTTAGAGCTTAAAATGCAGATTTCTTTAGAGCTTGTAGTGCAAATTTCTTAAGAGCTTATGGTGCAGATTTCTTTAAAGTTTATAGTGCAGATTTTTGGTGGAACTTATAATGTAGTTTTTAAAGAAAAAGATTATAGTGCAGTTTGGTTAAGTATTATAGTGCAGAATTTATGTTTGCATAGTATGCAGAAATAGTGTTGCATAGAATGCAAATCTTGATTAGAATAGTATGCAGAATTTTGATTAGCATAGTATACAGATTTTTGTTTATGCATTTCAAAGTTAGAATTTGTTTAAACATTTCAGTTTTTAAAGAAGCATTCTTTTATTAGAAGTATTAACAAGTATAAGAAAGATAAAGAAAAGAAAGAAAAAGGCCAAGGCCTTAAGTAGATCCCAAAGTCAAGACTTTAGGGATTTTGGCACACAAGGTGCTCGTTAAAATGCCGAGGCATTATATATTAGAAGTATTAAAAGATAACAAGTATTTTACTTTTATCAGTGGCACTGTACTGGACTCTCAGTTGTCCTTGGGTTGAGCTCCCATAGTCGTCCTAGGTTTAGATAACTTAGTATGCAGGACTCTCAGTTGTCCTTGGGCTGGGCTCCCATAGTCGTCCCTAGGTTTAGATAACCTAGTAAACCCTACTAGATTTGGGACCAGCTATCTCGGGTCTAGTTAGGGATGCGCGCATAGCAAGTACAGTTGTCGGGCCCAAGAAGAAAGTTGATTATTATTTTGAAGTATTAAAGTATAAATTTTCAAACAAAAGAAATAAGCTTCACATAAGTTTAAAATTCAGCAAGTTTAGCATTCTTATATACTGACATGTTGTTTAGATTTGCTTACATGTTTAGTATTTCAGTATGCTATGTTTCGTTTGCTATTAGATGAGCATTTAGTTTCTAGATTTCTTTTAGCTTACATGCATACTCGAGTTTTGTGAGTTAGATAGCGCTTACTAAGCAATTTTGCTTATAGATGCATTTCCTCTTACTGCAAATAAAGGAAAGGAAAAACTATAGTAAAGGAAGGCGACAAGGAGGTGCGGATGGATGTGTGATGCCTGGACTATAGAAGCCTTGGGATTTAGCATAAGAATTTATTAACAAAGAGTTGAGTAGAATATATTAGATGAGTCATTTAGTCTTCCGCTGCTAGTTAATTGTATGTTTTGAGTTTTTTTAGAGTTTATGTATTGATCTTTACATGTGAACAACTCTAATTAAGTAAAGTTAGTAGTCCAGTAGCGCTCCGCCCTCACAGTCCAGTAGTGAGGAGGGTGGGCCGTTACATTGATCTCGGAAATTGTGTTGTTCAAGCAACTGGTCGAGCCCTCCTTAAATAGCCAAGCTAAGCCTGATCCAGATCCACTAATCTCAGGATCAGGTTTGACTCGTCGCTGATCGGTCGACTGATCCCTTGGTTCAGTCGACTTATCCTGCCTGAATCGGTCCGTCTTCGCATCTAGATTCAGCTTCGGATGAGTCCTCGTTCGGTCGACCGATCCCGCCATTCGATCGACCGATCCTGCTATCCTCGCTAGCTTATCTGGTCTGATCCAATCAATCCGGTCTGATTTCAGTCACTGTATATTCACTGTTCGGTCGACCGATCCTTCAGTCGAACCCGCTCATCTGGCTGGGAATCTATATGTTTGCTTTGGAGGTTCGGTCGATCGATCCCCGGTTCGGTCCACAGATCAAGGCTAAGTCCGACCCTGCAAAACTGTTAGTTTCCTACAAAACAGAGTTAGACAATATAGAAAATAATATATAAATCAATAACTTGACAGCCTTCGAACTGTCCAGTTCTGACTTCGAATTTTCTCCGGAAACCCTAGGTCAAACCGACGTCTACTGTTCCCTCAACGGGGAACACGTCCTCACCTACTCCTCTCAGAAGAGATTACCTGTTGTTAAACCGGTCTTCCAGACCGACTGAATTTTCTGCTGGATGTCTGCTCCAAGACCTGTCCAAACTTTCCGCCTAGGGTTACCACCCCCTAGGACCTAGGTTTACCTCCCCCTAGGGTTTTTCATAACTTAAGGTTACCACCCCCTAGGGTTTTCCACCTGCCTAACCGCAGTTAGGACTTTCCATCACCTAGGGTTATCGCCCCCTATGGTTTTCCACCTGCCTAGAATCTACTAGGACTTTTGCCTAAGACAACTTAGGACTTTCCTGAAAATTCAATCAACCTTGTTAGATCACAAGATAACTAACTTTGGACTTTTTGACATAATCAAAATTTAGGTTCAATTGTCTGGTACTCCTTACATTATAAATCTCATAGATTAGGCAACTAATTAGGTTTATAATATTTGATTAATTATTTATTATGATTGGCAAATCGATTCATCTTATCTTGTACTTGTATATATATCTTATCGTTACAAAGAAAAGAGTAAGTCATTGTCCTAAATCTTTAGGCACAATAGGACATATAGGTGGGGCGCTAAGATGAGTAAATATACTATGGAGGCTTCAACTCCTCAAGATTATTTTTTAAAACAAATTTTATCTCAATCTGTTACTCAATTTAATTTTTTCAACAGTTGGCGCCAACATGATGCGATAAAAATCTACCGTCTCACTATAAATTACTAACGAAGCTTCCTCCCATGATGTGGTGATGTATGTGGTTGGACTTGCATGGATCAACACGTGTGAAGAGGAGCTAGGAGTCATCATAAGCACAATTCAGTTCTATTGTAAGACAATTTGATTCATCATTTATTTTCCCAAGTAATTCCTTCTTCTATACAAAAATTCTTAAACATAATAAGCAACACCCAGTCTCTCTAGTGCAAAAACACAAAGCAATACTCTACTTCTGCATTACATCATTTTATTGCATAGTACAGGTTGCAGTAATGGTATGGTGCATTTGGAATGGAATTATGCATTACAACTTTGAAACTCAATATGATTGCTTAATTTGATGAACTTGCACTGTTGTTTCTCAAGGGGAAACATGCTTATGATTTCAGTTGCCTGCATAATGTAGGAAATGAGGTGTTAGATCATTAAGTGTCCTGATAAAAACAATGCCCAACTTATCAAAGTACTTTTATGGTATAGTCTTCAATGACTAAAGTACACATATGCTTATATCTTTCTAATTCTGTGAGGTTCATAGGGTGAAAAATGATAGAGCTACCAAGATAGTGTATATAAAATATGTCTGTGGCATTGTGTTTACCTGGGTTATTATAGCAATTGCTCTAGAAGCTCATTTTCTTTAGATACTTGCCCAATTGGTTTCCTAAAGATCTTAGATTCTCTGCTTTCTAAAGAAGAGCAAGAAAAAAAAGTCAGATGGAAAAAGACAATTAAGATTTATTTGCCTTGATATGTAGTCTTGAATACAAATTTGAATTTTGATTCCCTCACAATAATTTATTTTATCGAAAATTCAATTTGTCATTTGGCTCTATTTTCTTGTATTAATCATACATTTAATGTTCTCTATCAGAATCGAATAGAATTTGCTGAATTTCTCACCCTTTTTTGTCAACTTGAACCAAAATAGTTATTAACAATCATGTTTTAGTTTAAAAAAAAATCTTGTCTTAAAAGATGGTAGCATTTTATGCATATGCACCATGAGAGCAAATCTCCTGATCCATAAAAAAGTGAATCAAACGATGGTCCACTCCTAATTACGACCGGATCATAATTGCGATCCAACCACAATTGGTTGTGATCCCTTCCAGGGTTCACCGTTCCTACCAGATTATAGTTTGGATGGGAGTGAGCGGCCGGAGGCCGCTCCCTGCTCAGCGCCCGGTAACCTGGACACTTATCTACTTTCGGCAGCCTCCGGCCGCTCGCTCTGATCCAAACTATAATCTGATGGGGTCAGTGAACCCAGGGAAGGATCGCAACCAATTGTGGTCGGATTATAGTTACGATCGGACCGTAATTAAGAGTGGACCAGGAGATCTGCTCTCATGCGCCACTAACGAACTCCAATACTCTTTGCTTGGCTTGCATAATAAAAGCAGAGGCCAAGTAAACTATAATGGTCTATTATTGTTCCCATGGGGTGCCTAATTGGTTAAAGGATGACGGATTTATTATAATGAGACTGGGATCAATTCCCAATCAGAACATGCCCTCGGAAAAAAACTCTTTCCACCCCTAATCACTTGGCGGTAGGATATAAGCTGACTCGGTGATTTACCTCCCTTCACCTAATCTGGGGATAGGTCAGGATGAACGTAATCACCTTTTACTATAATATAATGGTCTATTAATAAGCATAGTTAGCTAATAAACCAATTAAGAAATATATTTCTAGATTTACTTTTGGAAGCAGCAACATACACCAAATTGTGTGGAACCTAACACTGAAAACATCTATTTAGCAAACATGATATCACAAACTATCTCTACAAAATTCAGATGTTTCTTAGCAAATATTCAGACACAAACTAACTACTGATGGAAATGGCTAAAAAATCTCATGGCACTCACCTTACCAAACTCTTAGACAGTACATATACTTCCCCGGAAACGAAGAATCATCTTCCCTCCTAAATGCCAGTGTTTGTAGACAATTGTGGGGTTAAAGGCTGGCTTTCGGTGTCAACCGGTGTATTTGCATTAGATGTGAAACTAACTTCACTGTTTTCGGATCTTTGGGTTGAAGGACCAAAGTAGTTGGCAGTGAAGCTGCTGGTTCCATCCATGAATTGCCAATCAGTCAAGTAACTGGGCCTCGAGGTGACATCTACTACTTCAGTATCCCCTACTAGCATGGCCACAACCCTTGACATTGGTGGCCGATGCAAAGGCGACGCTAGGGTGCAAAGAAGAGCTATTCCGATGACCCGATGGAGCTCTATCTCATTGAATGTTGGTAGCTCTGGATCAGCAATGTCTAGTTCCCGCTTATCATCATGTAGATTCCAAGCCTGAGATATTTAAATGAATTAATAGTTTGTAATGATACACTCTAAGAGGGTCTGTCAGCATACCCATCCTAGAAGATAAACCTTGTCCTTCTCAAGGGTTGGGTCAGAGTTAGGCCTTCCGCTGAGTATCTCCAAAGCCAGCACTCCGTACGCAAAGACATCAGCTTTCTCAGTTAGATGCCCTCTCATAGCATACTCTGGTGCTAGATATCCACTGAAATAATAACACAACAACACACAAGTTAGCAAAAAGATGTCTCTAATGAGAACATTTGCTAGAGAAAAACACTCAAAGGAGAAAGGAAAGTGGTAATTCTTACATTGTACCAGCAACCCTTGTGTTAATGTGAGTCATCTTGTCATCATAGAGCTTGGCCAAACCAAAGTCTGAGATTTTCGGGTTGAGATCAGCATCAAGTAGGATATTACTAGCCTTCACATCTCTATGCACGATACGCACTCTTGACTCCTCGTGAAGGTAGGCTAGACCTCTTGCTATACCAAGCAATATATCAAAGCGTTTTGGCCAATCAAGATGCAAACTGCTTTTCCCTGCAAGCCATGAATGGTTAAAGAGATTAAAATTGCGGGTTGTATTAAAATCTGATGCTTTAACATTGAGCTGCAAATTCCATGAGCATTTTCTAATCTTGATTCCCAGGAGTTTAAGAATTGTAAGACTTGTGAATGTTCAATAGTGTTCTAATTCTTAACTAGTTGCTTCATGCAAAGTTTGATAACTGGAGCAATGCACAGTATATTATATGAATGCCTTTTGCTTAATATACCGAAAATTGCTTGGTCTAGACTCTTGTTCTCTGAGTACTCATAAACCAGAATCCTCTTGTCTTCCTCAACACAGCAGCCATACAACTTTATAAGATTTCGATGCTGCACTGCAGATATAGTTGCAATCTCGGTCAAGAACTGCGCCTTTCCTTGATGAGATGTCGCTGCGAGTTGCTTGACAGCAATTGTTCTTCCATCTTGAAGTTCTCCCTACATGATAGAGTATTTGTTCCAATCAAGATAACTTAGCAGAAAGGCCACTGATGAAAAACTAATGTCCCTTACAAATAAAGTAGATATTTTGAATACAGAGGTCAGGTTCCGATAGTAAATCCAAGACAAATAACCTTAAACACCGGGCCGAACCCTCCTTCCCCCAATATGTTAGAGGAACTGAAGTCTTCAGTTGCATTCCTTAGTTCAACATAACTAAAGGTGAAAGGTTTCACATCCAGTCCTGTTAATACTGAAGGCACAAAAGAGTTGGATCAATCAATTAACTAAAACAAGGTGATCCATGGCAGTAGACTTGCGAGCAGCTATTACCTTCTTCTTCTTCTTCTTCTTCACTTAACCTTCTTCCTCTTTGTCTCAACAAAATAATTCCACATATAGCCAACAATACTAAAACCGCAACTCCAACTGAAACACCCACAATCAAACCTGCACGATTTTTCTTTGAACTTGGCAATCTATTTGATACGCTAGGATTGAAGTCTGCATAGTAACACTAACATGTCAGGAGTTTTAAAGAAAAGAAAACTAGCCAAATTGTGCAAGTTACTACCGGGAGATACACTTATAGCTGAAATCAATGGTCCATAATATCCTTGTGTTGGTTGACAGCAGGTGCCCTTGCCAGCCCAAAAGAAATGGATTTCGAGGAAATTATCTGATACTGAAACTGTGAACTCCTTAGATACAGCTACTAAGGATCTTCCACCAGCCAACTTTCTTATATCGAAGTCTCTCTCTTTTAGATCATTCTATAACAGAATATGTAAACAGGAGAAGATTAACTTAGTTCTGCCTCATGCAAATTACAGTGCTTAAATGTTTCTCAGAGTTAATGCACGATAGACAGGAAAGTACAGAATAAACAACTCATTTAAGTAAACTGAAATTTTTATTAAACTGGCAATCTTTCATTTTAGTTAGGAAGTAAGATATGATTAATGTTGCATCAAAAAGGTATGATTTGCACATCACATATCGAGGAGATGTTATTATTGTCTGATGCAGGCATGATATTATTTCTTGTCAATGTTCAGTCCTCCTTTTCTTTCTTTTAGGAGTTGGAATTGTGGTTTGAATACCTGAATATAAATATCAAACACTCTTCTACCCACGCTTTCAAAAGTAGGTGTGTCAGGGAAAGCAGTCTCCGCGAACTGGAGCCTAACAGTGTAGTTTCCATTCTCAAGACCAAGACCATAGTATCTCAGTGAGGATGGAGACAACCTCGCAGTTTGAAACAATTCCGAGTCTAGAGTATTCTCAAATTGAGATTGGCTATTTGTCATATAAGCAGGAGCAGGTGAGTCCATAAAGCGGCCAACGCTGCTAAGCCCCCATCTGGTTGTATCAGTCACAAAGTATGATGCAGTTGTGAGATTTGCATCATCAACCTCATACAAAGTGTTATCAGAAGCACTTATTGCTCTACTGCCACCGCAGTTAATCGCAAAGGATGAATCTGAAGTGAAAGATTATGATTAGGTGAGATATAGAAATATTTAATCAGTTTCTTTGGAACATTAAGATTGAATAACTTCGCACAGATTGGAAAACCACGATAGCATGGAAAAGTGCGCTGGAGACAGTTTAGCCCTGAAGGCAAGTTGCTGCACAACAAGTAATGGCAGAATGCTCAGTGCTAAGAGAAAAAGAATCTTTCAGAGAGAGCTAGAGACATGAAACAAAGTGTCTTTATCACCTGCTGTTGGAGTCATCGAACACAAAATTGTTTGCTACCAAATTCCTGGACAAAAATCAGCATTGAGCTTTAAGGAAACAGGAAGGAAATGGTGCTTTCTAGTTAGTCAATTATCGATTAGGACAGAAATTGTTTAGGTGATAAAGTCCACACCTAGATATTAGACTTAGACTATATAAGTTATGCACAAGATTAATTAGATAATATTTGCTAAAATTAGTGTTGCTATTTTTACTGAACATAACAAATCAATCTTTCAACATACAAGTGCAAGTTTCCTTGGCTAACCCAAGATGGAAATCTTCCTGATAATTGATTGTATGACAAATCTCTGCAAAGAAACAAAGCGGCATACTTTGTCAGTACCATGTAAAAGAATGGAACTCGAATGAATAGTTAAAAGAAATGGAAGAATTAAGCCAATTTGCATAAAAACACATAAAGGCACGATACATGTTCATTAGTTCATTGCTCTTTTGCAGAGGTAAGGAACCAGAGAAGCTATTGTTGCCAAGAAATCTGATAAAAGAAAAATTAAAGTGAGTTAAAACACTTCAAATTTAACCAAATTGGTATCTTGATCTAAATTTTGGAGTTAAAATGAAATTTTTTCTCACAGGAAAGCAAGTGAACTCAAATTGAAGAGGGACTGAGGAACTTGGCCTGTTATGTTGTTAAAGCTCAGATCTCTGTACAAACAAATAATGGAAGAAATATTAAAACATTGCACAGGAATAGATGAACAAAAACGCTGAATGGGTTGACTCAAAATCTTACAATAGTGTCAATGTATTATATTTCTCAAAGTTCAAGGGAATTGAATCAGAAATCTTGCAGTTCCTTAGTACCCTATCAAAGAGAAAAATATTAAACCATAAGATGTTATTTCATAAGACAGAAGAGTAAAGTCAATTGTGTCCAGGATCTTACAAGGTGCTCAGAGATGTCATATTAGCAATGAAATCCAATGAAGAGCTCCCATTTATGATATCTCCTATTCTCCTGCACCAGCAAATTTACTAGTTTGCTAATGAGACAATATATATATAGCTAATAAATCTTCACGAACTTTATCCCTTATTGGTGTAGGGCAAATCCTTTAGTTCTAAATGAACCAGAAAATGAACACTCACAAATCAGTCAATTGAGTTTGGCTAGCAAAGCTTGAAGGAATTGGACCCTGAAACGAGTTCCCTTGGAGCCTCCTGTCATATGAGTAGAAAATTAACATGTAGATGGCTCTAAATAGTTACAATTAACATGGCTTATCATATCTTTAAGACTACCTTGAAGGTTATGCTTGTAGGTATCTTTCCTAAGATACAAATGTCAATGAAAGCAAATGTTTAAGCAGATGAAGAGAATTCTAGAATTATTTACTAAATCTTACAAGCTTGTTAGGTTTGTCCATGTTCCAATGTAATCAGGTATTCTTCCAATGAAATTATTGTCTGTAGCCCACCTGAAATAATAATTGTGTTGCAATTACATTTCTATTTGCAACAGCTATGAATATGTGCAAATATATAAACTGGTCCTTTCAAGAAACTTACATTGTCCTCAAGCTTCTGAGATTGGATAGACTTTGTGGTAGCTCGCCGCTAAGTCCAGAACTACGCAAGTACCTGCCTCTCAGCATTCAGAAGAAAGAACACGTGAGATTGCTGCAGTCTCTTGGCAATGGTGGGTAAAAGAAATAATCAGGTTGAAGGTTTAATCAAATCTAACAGTTGTTGTAAGTTTGTGAGATTCCCCAACTCAGGCGGTACTGAACCACTGAAGTTATTTGTTGCAATACTCCTGCAAGAGACATTTTCCTGTGTTGTCAGATATTCTGAAATAGACCAATCAAGAAATTCCAATTTCTTAAGAACCATCATATTAGGCAAGACTTAAAAGAAATGCTTACAATGAGATGAGTCTCCGAAGGTTGCCAAGTTCTGGTGGTACTTGCCCCGATAAGGCATTGGTGCCGACACTTCTATTGGTTATGGGAGCATATTAAATACAGAGATGATGGAAAACAATGCTTGAGGTGCAAAAGAGTCTTACAAGTATTGCATGTCAGTGAAGTTTCCTATGAATGCAGGCAGAGTTCCTGTCAGGTAGTTTTGTGCTAAATTCCTGCAAAAGTAGAGCTCATCTTGTTACTATCACTCCTTGTGGTGCTCAGTTTCTTCTCATTACTGTAATGTCAGATTCTTGCCCATGATTTCACAAACTATACATGTTATTTTAAAATGTGTCCAAGAAAATAGGAGCATCAAGAGATTTTGTAAATGTATCAGAAACATGGCTTGGCTTCAGTAGCCAAAGCTGAATCCATCTACTCTCTATGCATCTGGCACTATGATAATGAAACTTAAAGGCTCTACGAAGAAATGGCTTAGAATTCATTCAAATTCAGAAACCATTGAATTATTTTTTTTTTTTTTTGAGAGTCTGGAGTGTCTGACGATTAAACTATACAATTTCGAAACAAGAAAATAGTTTCTTACAGATCAAAGAGATAGGGCAGGTTCTGTAGTTCTTGGGGGAAAGGCCCAACCACAGTATGGGTCGCATAAACCTTCCTGCAAAAGCACAAATTTGCAGAGTTTATTTGACTGATTATCCACTTCAACACAAACTTCTCAATCACTTCTATCGGATTGTAAAGGAAGACTGAAACTATGGACAGATGCAGGAAACTAAAAGAACCAAACGAAGACAGTGCCAAGAAAGATTGCAGTGTCGCACAGCTGAGTGATATGGCAGGTGCGGCTGTTGTTGTAAGTGCAGACGCATTTGATTCCTGGGTTGAAATCGCGACTGAGGATGTTGGTCTCATCGATGGCGGCGCCGGTGCATGGGTCGCCACTGAAGTTCCAGGCTGATGATGCTGTTAAACCCCATCTCGCCAGGATCGTGTTCAGTGCCAAAACTACAATCCATTTGCATAAAGTTAATCATCCTCATTAAAAAACAAAAACAAAAACAAAAACAAAATAGTAAAAAACAACAAAGACTGCTATATGATCCACATCACTCGTACGGCGCTGAGCACAATCAAATGAGCCCAATCCCAGATCGATTTCTTCATATTGCAGGTTTCCGAGAAAATATTTTATAAGAAATAAAAAGCACTATTTGGATACGTTATTAAATTTTATTAAACCCAACCGAAACTCGACCGGATGGAAACTGCAACTTGTGCAAAATAAGAACTTTTGCATCTGCACATACCCTCGGCTGGGTCTGTCGTAGTATTTGCCTGTGCTGCAACTCTCCCTTGCAAGAGGAGCAAAGGCAAAGCAAGGATGAAGAAGAACACCAACAAAGATCTCGGCCAAGCCATCAATTACTGGTACAAAGTGTCAGCTCGATAGCAGACATATCTATAAAGTACTAGATTTTAAAAAAAAAAATCCAGTTTTTCTTAAAGACCTTAGAAACTAGCAAAGAAAACATTATCTTTCATATCTATGTGTGTGTGTGTGTGAAGTGAGATTGCGACTTGGAGATGTAACGCAACTGAGGCAGCTTCGTGAAAGATTCGTTGCAATTGTTAATTGAGTTTTCAGCTACGTGCGCATGCATGGTCAAAGCGAGCTGGTGTAGGAAAAAAGAAAATTTCTTCTTCTTATTTTTTAATTGAATGGGATTAATGAATAAAAACCTGCAAGTTCCCATTATAATGCATAAAATGTAGATACCAGATATTTTAAAATTTTGCTTAGTAAAATCAACTTTTTTTCTTTTTTTTTTTTTGTATTATTATATTATTGAAAGTGGTAAGTGTAGGGGCTCCACTGTTAGGTGAACTGTCAAACTATTTCTTTTTAGACATTTCGTTGTCTCTGTGTTGGTGAGGCAAACTTTGGAGCCACCCAAAAGGCATGGGAAAAATATCAAGTATGAAAGGAGTATTTCATGTATTTTGAGTTCAGGCCCCAGCGGGCCTGCAATCAAGTAAGAAAAACACACTTTGCCTAAATTTCAACTCTTAATTTTTTGAATCGTGTGTTATTTATATCTTCCACCTCCTAATTATTTCACGATCGGTTGTAAATTGATCTGTATTTCTCTTCGTATAATTTAGAGACGAATTATGAGAGACACGTAATCACCTGCTATCATAGAAAAAGTCAAATTTGTATATAGTTTCAAGATGTGATGTGACATCACTAAAATTGACTTTGGATTACTCAACGGGCCTGCAATTGAAAAAAAACACGTACGGAAGAAAATAAATGCTGGGCATTAGTTCGCCGTAACATAGCTATCAAGATGAACACAAAGTTTGAATAAATAAAAAATGAGCATTAGTTCTGCTTCTCGTTTGTCTTTGTGGGATCACAATGTGAATGAGGCGAATATGAAAATATCTGAGTTCAAAAAATGGAAAAGAAAATCAATCAAAATTTAAAATTTTATATTTTGGAGGCAACAGTTCTTGTTGAATTTTATGGTTTCATTTTATAATTTTGGATAAGTTTAAATCCATGGAAAGTCGTTTTAGAATCTATTGAGTCATTTTAAGTAAAGAATTATTATTTTTTATTTTAGGCACTTTTAGATTCATGTAAACTAAAATTATTAAAAATGACATTTTTATTATGTTCTTAAAGCTTTTAAAGTCATCATCTGTTTATAATTATGCTATTATAGAACCATCAAGTTCATTTAAATTACCTCAATTGTAAAAAAAAAAAAAAATTAAAAAATAACACATGTATTATCCTCCTTAAATCACCTAGACTAGTATTACACTTTTATTTTTTAATTTTGACTAACTTATATTCATATAATAATTTTAATCAAAACTGTTATAAAGACTCTTACAAGGAGTGCAGCGCATACGGGGATCAATCTATTGAATGTCCTTTATTTTGTAGGTAACTAAGATGGACAATGATCTAACAATCTACAACCAATCTACAAAAGAAACAACCAAACATTTGGAACCTTGCTCTGTACCAAAAGGAATGATGTTGCTCAACATTTATGACTTATCTTATCAGAACTTGAAAATGGAGAAATTTTAGTTACACGGGCAATCCAATAGTGGATATGCATTATCTATAGACAAATACAAGTTTCTGTAAATTTGTTATGAAATCTCCGATAAGGTTATTCAACTTTCATTTGAATAAATGTATGAATCGAAGACTTAGCTGAGTGGTGATGCTGCTGGCCAAATCCTTGTAATGATTTTAAACACTGGTAAGCAAAATTCATCTTCCCTCGGCAGTGATATCGCTTTCAATTGACTGCGAAGAAAATGGTCCAGTTTCCACACTCTCCCCTTTGCTCCAATCACGTGGAGGACTCGGTTGGTTATTTGCTCGCCTTACGATTGAAGCATCAGTAGTGTCATCGAACGCAAAGCTGCTGGTGACATCCCTATATTGCCATAGAAGCAGATAAGTTGGCCTTTCAGGGACATATGGAATTTCCACATCTCCTGCCAACATGCCCACCACCCTTGACATTGTTGGCCGGCAAGATGGTGATGCCTGGGTGCAAAGCAGAGCTACTCCAATAACCCGGTTGACCTCTTCCTCATCAAATGACTCCAGCTTCTCATCCAACATCGCCAATTTGTTATTGTTCTCGAGCAAGTTCCAGACCTAAACAATAAAGGAATTAGTATTAATTTTTCTCTGATAATAATCTTGATTCAACTATATATGGATCAAAAATTTAGAATTTGTTTCAGACTAGCTAGAAATCTGGTTCATCTTTTATTAAAAAAAAAAAAATCTATGATTTTATGAGTAACATAACAAGACATACCCAGTCAAGAAGATAAACTGTCTCGTGACCAAGACTATCATCAGAGTTAGGCCTTCCACTAAGAACCTCCAAAGCCACCACTCCAAATGCAAACACATCAGCTTTCTCTGTTAGATGTCCTCTCAGTGCATACTCCGGTGCCAGGTAGCCACTTGAATGATAAATATTGATCATCAGCAAAAAAAAAAATTGAAATGCTACAGATAAAATAGTTCTTACATTGTACCAGCGACCCTTGTATTCATGTGAGTCATCTTGTCATCATAGAGCTTAGCCAGACCGAAATCTGAGATTTTGGGGTCAAGATCAGCATCAAGTAGAATATTACTAGCTTTGACGTCTCTATGCACAATTCTTAATCTTGACTCCTCGTGTAGATAGGTGAGGCCTTTTGCTACACCTAATAATATGTCAAAACGCTTTGGCCAACCAAGGAGTAAATTCTTCTTCCCTGCACATCAAAGTAGCGACATGAATATACTGTTGGAAAATTGATTCCTCCTTTGTAGTTAGTGTCTCAACAATTTGGACTGACGGTTTACTATTGAACTTATATGCATGTTTATTTAATCAATTTCATGCCCACATGCTTTATGAGAAAGCTTGATTGATGTGCAGAACTGAAAGAGCTTAAAGCTATGTGAAGATTCTATCTCAGTGAAAGATGCCAAACTTGAATATTACAAAAGATTCAAGTTTATAATCATTTTCAACTAGATGAGGCCTTTTTTTCAACTAGATATTTGTAACATAAGTTTAGTACTTGGTAGGGGTTACTATCTAGGGAGCTTAATCTCTATTACTAATTGACTAAATAGTGTCTTTGGATCAAGTTCCATTCATTTGGGCTTGAACAAAAGAAATATCAAGATGAAAGCCAACTTAGAAAGTGTTAGGTAGCTTTATTCCAAGAGCTTAACCCTTGGGATAAAAGTAAGACCTAGGTTTATTAGGTCGACCTATATGTTAGTTTCCAGCAGCCAAACCTCAAATATGGAGATAGGTCAACCTATGCAGTTTGACACCCTAGGTAAGCATATTCTGAAAGTTCCTTCCGAAGGTAGGTTGACTCAAGATTTATAGTAGGCCCTCCTAGAAAACCTTAGGTCAATCTAGACTTTTTATGAGTTGACCTAAGGTGATCAAATATGGGAGAACCAATTTATAAAATGTAAATTATGTCAATCTATCCTTTTGGTAATCAACTTAAAGACTTTTATAAGTCAACTTAGATTTGAATGTTGGCATTCAACGATCAAAATTGTTTAAGTTAAATTAACCTAAGTTTTTGTTAGGTTAACCTATACGACCTACATTTACCTCCCTCTATATCCATGAGACCGACACTAGGGAGTCGTTAAGGTAACAGATCTACCTTTTTTTTAATTGGTTTCAACACCACATCTCTCATGAAATCTGCTCTAAAGTCTCATACAATTGATACGATCCCCAAATAGACATATTCAAATAACCCCTTTAAAATATTATCCTTTAGAATAAGCTATAGATTTGTTATTAATTTCTTCTTTCTAAATATTATAATTTAGATTAGGTCATTAGATTTATTATTATTTACCCTTTCAAAAATATTAGAATCGATTATTAGATTTGTTAATAATTTTTATATTGATTTGACATTTTTGTATGGCTATATAGTCATTATGTAATCATTTAGAGACAAATAATAAAGAAATTAAATTAAATAATCAAATTACTTTGTTATTGGAGGTTAATCTCCTCGAAGTGATCATCTGATCCCCCCTTTCTTTCATCCTTTTCCTTATTTTCCTAGGAGATAGGACACGGGTTCCTATCAATAATCATATTAACTATTAAGTGCCAAGGCCAAACAAAAAACTTAAAGGTGCAAATCTAAATATTAACCTCTCATCAAAAGCTCTTTTTGGTACGTTGTTCTCGCCAATAGTTAGATCTTTATCTATAGGGTGAGACAGAAGAAGTTAGATATTCTTTTGTACTTTATTATATATCATTTGAGAGCCATTTGAGAGGGAGATTGTTTCTAGAGGGTATCTAGAATGGTAGTTCCTTGTATCATTCCTTAGAAGTCTTTAGCGACAATGTTTGCCTAGATCAACCTAGGAAATACCTAGGGTCGAGAACAATTTCAGCTTGACACCCAGTGCTCGGGTTGGTTATGAGGTGCCTAATACCAAAGGTGTTCCCAGATTGACATAGGAGGTGCCTAGGGTTGAGGGCAGATTCGTAGATCAACCTAGAAGGTGCCTAGGATCGAGTGAGGATTGATTGAGCAGCTCAGTGACTAGATTTGCTGCAGCAGAATTCCAGAGAATGTTCTCAGTTTGCCCCATTGCCTCATTTCAAGGAGTCATATTTAAGAGTGTCACACCAAACATGACGTATCATGAGCAATGGCGTAGCCAGGTTGAACAATTATCCTGGGCTAAAAACGCTGAGCCCAGTAAAACTCAGCCCAGTGTAGCCAGATTGAAGCCTAAAATTGTTGGGCTGCTTGCCTAGTTGTACTACCCTGGGCTAAAAACGCTGAGCCTAGCAAAGTCCAGCCCATCATAATCAAGTTTGAGGACTAAAATTACTGGATTATTTGCTGAGTTGCACTGGGCTGGAGCCCAGCAAAGCCCAGCCCTGTCTACGCCCTTGATCATGAGTAGAAATGAGTAATATCGATCCACGTTATATCATGTGTGTTGTTTTTGGTTTACTTCAGTTGGATGAACCCTCCCCTACCCCCACCCCACCATACACACACACACACAAATAAAAATAAAAATCGGGTTATCCAATCCTCTACATATGCTTCAACCATGTACCATTTTCTTGATAGCAAAGAATCCTACAACAGTTTAGCATTGTTATGGAATTTCACTATCGGCAAACGCAATGCTAAACATATAGCTCCAAACCAACGATATAGCCAACATACCAAATATTGCATGGTCGAGACTCCCGTTTTCTAGGTATTCATACACCAGAATTCGCTTGTCTTCATCAACACAGCAGCCATGCAATCTCACAAGGTTCCGGTGTTGCACAGCAGATATAGTTGCAATCTCTGTCAAGAACTGGCCCTTTCCTTGGTTGGATGTAGTAGAGAGTTGCTTAACAGCCACTGTTCTCCCATCATTCAGTATGCCCTACATGTTAGTAAATTAGTTTCAAACTATTTGCTGTAATTGGTAAAATAATAACTTAGCATTAAAACAGTAACATTACCTTAAACACTTGGCCATATCCTCCTTCTCCCAGTACATTGGCAGGATTGAAATCTTCAGTTGCAGCCCTCAGTTCAGCATAACTAAATGTGTAAGGTTTCACATCTAGTCCTGTCAATACTGCATAGGAGGTCCAGATATAAGTCTTAAAAATATGAACTAAACATCACATGGTTATCTGAGGTAACAACTTTACAGAAAACAGATACCTGAATTTTGTTTGTTTAACCTTTTCTTTCTTTGTATCAAGATAAAAGTCACATATATAACAAACAATCCTAAAACAGTGGCAGCAGTGGAAACACCGGCAATCAAACCTTTAGGATCTTTTTTTGAATTTATGCCAAGTGGTTGGTTTGATACAGTAGGATTGAAATCTGTAGAGTAATTTTTAATGTTAAGAGTTGACATATCAATTAAGAGAGTAAAAATTTGTATGTCTGCCAAAATAACTACCATTAGGTGATACACTGATAGCTGAGATAGATGGGCCGTAATATCCATTAAATGGTGTACAGCAAGTACCCTTTCCAGCCCAAAAGAAATGGATTTCAAGAAAATTGTTGGTGACTGGAGCAACATATTCCCTGACAACAGCTCGTGTTGATCTCCCACCAGCTTCCCTTTTTATATCAAAATCTCTCTCTTTTTGAATACCCTATGACAGCAAAGATAAACAGGAAGGAATAGCTAGAATCAATATCTCAATGTAAATTACAATGGTTATGTGATTCTATATCGTGACAACTAATTGCTTACAGCATGAAAGAGAAAGAACGAACAGAAAAAGTATTCTCATTTCTGCAAGTTGTTTGATTTCCTGAATTTACTGAAATTTCAGTGCTAAGAGAAATGTGGGTTTTGGAAACGAAGTAAACTTAAAATTGGAAAATATATTTTCTACTTCATGTCAGCCCACAAAATGTATGTCATAACTATCAAACTTATTTTATTATGCACTTTCATGTTTTGGTTATTTTCTTAATTTTCATGAATATCAAGAACTATTCGCTAGAATAGATAAATACAAGTTTAGTTACAGAATTAGTACCTGAATATAAATATCAAACATCCTATTACCAGCACTTCTCCAAGAAGGTGTATCAAGGATAGCAAACTCAGAAAATTGGAGTTTTATGGTGTAATTTCCGTTCTCAAGACCAAAACCGTAATATCTCAGTGAAGATGGAGATAGTCTAGCAGTGTAAAACAATTCTGGATCTAGAGTACCCTGGAAGTTAGAATTAATAGTAATTATATAATTACTATTAGAAGCATCTGTAAAGCTTCCAACATTGCTGACAGCCCATCTAATTGGATCTGTCACGAAGTATGATGCACTTGAGAGACTTGCATTATCCTTCTCGTATAGTGTACCATCAGAAGCTGTAACAGGATTACTGCCTCCACATTTTATTGCAAAGGAATAATCTGAAATAGAATTAATAATCAGGCTGAATCAATAAACAATGTTTCAATACGCTTGTTTTCACACATAATCTCAGTAAATAGGGAATAGTTTCTCACAGTTTGGAGAACCACGATAGCATGGGAAATCTCGTTGAAGACATCTTAACCCTGAAGGTAATATGCTGCATAGCATATTGTCCGAATGTTAGTAAACGAACAAAAACAGAGTCAACTACAGAAAGTAAACAAAAATCAGAACAAAATTTTGTGATGTAGTAGTGAAGGGAACAAACCTGCTGTTGGAATCATCAATTACAAAGTTGTTTGACACCAAGTTTCTAAGGAGAATCATTGCCAAGAGAAAAGGGAACAGAGAAAAAAAAAAGTTAGAAAGACTTGCAATTATTGGGAAAAGAATATGGTTAAACTAAAAGTTCTACAGATGCTAAATTTGATAAGCTTGGGCTAGCTACTAAATAATATCATGTACTTTCAAGGATTTAACAAATCTAACCCATGCTTAAAAATTAAAATAATATTTTGGCCTACCTGATCTTAGAGAAAATCATCTTTAAAAAACAAAAGGGAAAAAAAAAGGAAAAAAGAGAAATATTAGGGAAGTAAAATTCAGGGTTTAGTTATCTTGTTTGAGATTATGATGACATGGAAAATGATTTAGTCAGCTTTACGATATTTGAGACACAGTGTCAACAATTTTTAAAGTCCATGAAAAGTAAATCAAATACGATACAGTTGGTTCTTAAAATTGAAAGATCGAGGACACATTTGTGAAAGCCTTGAAAGTGGATATCTTTAGTAACTAACCCAGCAGTAATACTGAAATGGATGTATGAGAAAATTTTCATATAAAGGAGATTCCTATGTTTCAACATACAGCTGCAGATTTCGTTGGCTAACCCAAGAGGGAAAGGTTCCTGATAATTGATTGTATGAAAGATCTCTACAAAAAAAAAAAAACAAAGCCCATTGATAAGAATCATGTAAAAAGGCTAATCAATTTCAATAATTTATACAAAATGAGAAGGATCATACATATTCATCAGTGCATTGCTCTTTTGAGCTGGTAGGTTACCAGATAGGCTGTTATTGCCAAGAAAACTGATGGAAGAGAAGTAAAAAAATAGAATCACAAGTTAAAGTAAATCAATTCTAACCAAGTCAGTATGTTTAATCAACTTAATGGTTGAATCAAGATTTTCTCACACGTAGGCAAGTGAACTCAAACTGAAGAGGGACTGAGGAACTTCCCCTGTTATATTGTTAAAACTCAAATCCCTGCAGACACAAATAATGGATAAAAATGTCATTACCAAAATGGGAATAAATTGTAATGCTAAAGCAGAACTAAATGAAACACGGCCCTGAACATCACACAGATGGGCTTACAGTTGCTGTAAACTTGTATAGTGTGAAAAGTTTGACGGAATAGCATCAGAAATCTTGCAGTTTCTTAACACTCTGTGAGCAAAATAATAACTTACCATTTAATGTGCTGGAGAAAATATTTTGTTAAACAAAAAACAAGCTGAGTAGAGTATCTTACAAAGTGCTGAGAGATGTCATGTCACGTATAAATTCTAAAGAGGAGCTCCCATTTATGATATCCCCTATTCTTCTGTACCAGAAAAATCAATATCTTGTCAATCAATTGAGAATATATAGTTAACAATCCTAACTATATTGATGCTTTTGTGTGCATCTGAAACTTCACTGGAAAATGAGAAAGAGAGCTAGAAGACTGCACAGAGAAATTGTCATGTTCTAAAAAATTATACACATTCAAGGTACAATTGAATCTCATTTTCAATTTGCATAAAATAACTTACAGTTCAGTAAGTTGGTTGAGGCTAGAAAAACTTGCAGGAATTGGGCCTTCAAAGGAGTTGCCTTGAAGCCGCCTATAAGAAAAATAAAAGTTAGTACTCAAACTATCAATGAAAAAGTGATCACGTATAGTGCTGTGTTTTAACCTTCAAGACACAGTGGAACATACAGTGTATGGCATGTACATAGTTGCTTAGAACAAATGATTCAAGTTATGTACGTATTGTTGATTTTCTTCCCTAGGCTAAATGTCCATGATTTCAGCATGTTCTCTGCCCACACGCACACACTCAAACATGACCATGAACACGCGCACACACACAAAGGCACCCACATATCTTGAAATGTGTGGTTGCTTTCTCACCAATGATATGTTATTGAGATCCTATGAATTTCCTCTAGAATATGATGAGGTTGTTGCACTTTTTCTACTTGCACTGCTGAGGAGAGCCTACCAACAGGTGGACCAGTACACACCCCTTAGCTAGGTTGTGCTTGTTGGACTGCACCCATCGAGGATTGATTACCACCCTTGAGGCCTTGAATCATTAGAAATATTCAATTTGCACCAATTTAACACATTGGTTTACTAGACCTATTCGGTCTCAAGATTGCACCAATCTGGAAATTAGACGATTGGCGCATGGGTAATCCATTGGAGGACCAGCCATCCCATGTTGTGACCTAGGTGGGATAAGCATCATGTGGCAAAGTGCACTAACAAAGTGCTGCAATGCACTGTGTAAGCTCTGTTTGTTGCGTGTGCTTGTGTCAGCCCACAACAATTCCAGTATTTGCGAGAGTACTTATATTGCTCATAGGCATTACACATAATCACCAACACTGTTGTGTTTTGCACATGGTGCCTCGACCAAAACCCATTTATCTAAGGGAATACTTTATGGGTATACCTTATTTTAAGTACTCATTTCCCTCCAAAGTCAAATGTGAGACTAAAGTTCCATATGAACTTCCATGATATCACTTCTTCTTTCTTCATGGTTTTGGAAACTCTTTCAAAGAACATTTTTTAAAAAACTCTAACAATTCCCCATCATTATCAAAAAAAAAAAAATAGGGCAGCCCGTGCACGAAGCTCCCGCCAATGTAGGTCTTAGAGAAGGGTTTATTGTACGCAACCTTACCCTACTTTTCAAAAGGTTATTTCCGTGACTTGAACCCATGACCTCCAAGTCACACGGCAGCATTGCGTCAAGGCTCCGATCATTATCCAAAGAAAATTAATTTTTAAATTCAAGTTTTGGGGCATTGGACAAGCTTGTATGTGATTCACATAAATAGACGTCTTATTACTTGAATTAATGCTTAATTAAATCTTCTTAAAGTTAAATGAAATTGCAAGTAGAACACAACTTACACAAAAGATAATCCTCAATATCATATATATAAAATACAATTCCATATTACAATAACCATGTGTCATGAATGTTTAAGATTTAACCTTAATTATTTGCAACTACAGTCCTATATTTATATAGGTGAACCACATATATCCCCAAAAATTTGATACTTGACATTTGCATCATGATTCCTTAAGAGCAATTAGCTCATTCTTCTTTTATCATATAGGTAACCAAACACCTTTTACCTTGAAATGATAATAACTTAGGTGCTTGCCTTCACTCTTTGGATGTGTTATTAGCTTTCAAACATGAGCTAGAGCCTAATTAATCCAAAGTTTAGTCAACCTACACTTCTGATTAGATGATGCATATTCTTCCCATTTGCAAGTCACACCTTAAGTGTCAAAAAGAATGCATTTGAGTAATTCCTCGTAGGTGTCCCGAATCTTATATCTTAGTTGTCGCTACTTGATTCAAATTAGCATGGTTGTGCTATCACTACTTGATTCATCAGTTGGGTTTTGGACTTACTCCCTCACACAGATAGTATATTCTTTATGCAAACTTTTAATTAGCAAATCTATAAGATTCTCTTCAAGTTTACATAATCGATGGAAATTATTCACTAAGATCCCTACTTAATGGTATTATATCTCCTATGAATGTGCTAAGACTTACTAGTTGTGTAGTTCCCTAGTTGTTTAGCTATCACAGTCTATTATAAGTACTAGCAAGTTTCATCCAACGATCCTTCAAGAGGTTATAGAGTCATTTTGTTTCTTCTTCAATTTTCTTTGAAGCTATAAATTTAAACACCACAATAGACTGAGTTGTACAAGTTTATTTCAAGGGCTTCCTGATGTTGGGGGATCCGTAATGCAAAATAGCAGAGCCTGGAGTTTTGGACAATTTTGATTGTAAGCTTTGAGATGTCATAATTTTTAACTCGGATTAAATCACGAGACCTTCTCAATTTTTAGGGTTAACAATGTTGTATAAGACAATGCATGCACCCAACTAAAGGAGTGCACTTGTGAGAAAGCCAATAAACTAAGGAGGTTTGACTGTTCTTTAGCGAAGTAACAAATCCTCAATCTTGAAATAAGACTAGTTTTTTATTCAATTTGCAGGTCAAGAGAATATACATTAAAACAAACTTTTTCTATATTTCATACAAAAGAGCCCTACAAAGAAGCATGAATTTTTAAGAAAATGCTTAGCATATGTGTATAAGAATATAATCTTCTATATTGTCTCTTTTACATTATATGGTGTATCAACATATACATCATAATTTTCATGTGGTAAAATTTCTCATGCAACATTGACATGTACCTCACAAATCCACTTAACATAACTCAGGACAAACTTAGAATAAATCAAATCAGACAAGCTGATATCCATAAATAACTTGAAATGAAAATTTATTAATAGATCAGCTTGTAGAATTGTTGTAAGCAAAGTTGGCAATTATTGTAACCAACCTAGCTCCAATACCCCCTTGAGCAAAGTGAGCGAAGTCCATGTGACAATTGATGGTCTCACGAGATTGTATCTCAATTGATGGTGTGCAAGACAGAAAAATATATTTTAGATAACTATTGTATATTTTCTTGAGTGCTCATAACAAATGGATGGATTTATATTACAGCCTGAATGCTAAGAACAATGGGACAGAGACCTGTTTTACACATCTTTCAATAGCATGATCTTGTTATACTAAGGAAAATTAACATGTTCATTCTGAAAAACAATAATTCATGGTAAAAAGTTAAACAACAAAAGTATGAGTGATTACTGAATAAAAACTCTAGTATTGAATATTACAAGACGGTTAGGTTTCTCCATTCCCCGATGAAATCAGGAACTTTGCCCGTGAAATTACAGTTTGAAGCCCAACTGCAACCAAAATGGCATTCCATATTATTTTTAAATTAATATATTATATATACTTACATAATGAAAGGTAATCTTAATAGAACTTACAACGTTGACAAGGTTTTCAGATTGGACAGTGTTGGTGGTAGCTCACCTCTAAGTCCAGAACTATCCACATATCTGTACATCATTGCATTACAAAGAATTAGTCCAGTATGTATTAACCATCCAGAATAATAAGAGGCAAAAAAACTTACAGTCTTTGTATGCTGGTCAAATTCCCAAACTCTGGAGGGATGGAACCACTGAAGTTATTATTTGATAAACCCCTGCAAGAGTTCATTCCCTTTTTGTTTAGGAAACATGAAAGAAGGTGATTTTATGGCTAGTATAGCACTAATCAATCATGTCTTTCATATTGCTTGCGAATTATTTCAAAATTGTTTGATGTAGAACATCTTACAGAGAGATAAGTCGCTGAAGGTTGCCAAGTTCCTTTGGTATTGGCCCTGACAATGCATTATTCCCTACGCTTCTGATGACGATCATATGAACTAATTAGATGACAACAATAATGAAAATAGACCCATTGTTCTATTGAAATGGTCTCACAGGTATTGCATCCTGGTGAAGTTCCCAAAAAATGCAGGCACAGAACCAGTCAGGTAATTTTTCCAAAAATTTCTGCAGGAAAAAAGAAGCCTTTAGTTCTACAGATTTGAAATGTGAGAGCATGAGTGGCCAAACTGTAGTTGCAAATAATACGATATAAGTGAGACACTTAACCATACAAGGATACTTTAAAAACCTAGTTCAAATGTTGCTTAGTCAAGTTTAATTTAATATTCATTTAAATTGAAGAAGTGACTTTAAACTACAGTCTTGTACATGAGAAAGAGTAAGTTACAGATTCCAGAGATAGGGTAGATCTTGCAGCTCTTCAGGGATGGTTCCAACCACATCCAAGTTAAATATCCTCCTGAAAGAAACATGATGCAGAAAATATAAATAAATCATACATTTACAAGGGAACGAAAAAAAAAAAAAAACTAGTATTCCTTTACTAATATGAACAATAAAAGTGTATGTGTATGAGGTCCCTTTGTTAAATGAGAGAATCTTCATTTTACCAACGTGACTGATGAAAAAACATATCATTTCAGAAGGGTTTAATGATAAAGGCAGAGGTTGCTCAATAAGCCCCTATAAGAAGAGAGGAAATAACTTACCTAAGAACACACAATAACTACCTTCACCCTAGTAAAAGATCACTGCAGATGGCTAAACAAGTGGCACATGATAGAGGGATCTAAGGGGCGCAAATCCTCTATAACATTTGGTATAACATTTCCTATAACATTGACAATTGTTTGCCCGCTATATCAAATTTAATAATTGCAACTTCTCGGCAGCCAGTAGCCCAGTTGCCCGGCCGCTCGCCCACTGCCGGCGGCCTCCAGCCACCTGCCCCGACCCAAACTACAACCTGGATAGGCATGTGAACCCAGGGAGGGATTTTAGTCAATTGTGGCCGGATTCTAACCAGAATCCGATGCAATTACGGAGCGTTTTTATCGGTGTAGACCGTGTGGAAAATTCATAAACATGGGGTTGGGTCTCGAGAAGTTGCAATTATTAAATTTGATACAACTAGCAAGCAATTGTCAATATTATAGGAAATGTTATACCACATGTTATAGAGGATTTGCTACCAAATCTAAGAGGATCAAATATAATAACAAATTGACATGTCTCAAAATCACTATACAAGCAAATTTAGTGAAGAGGTTTGGTGATTGACACTCGCTAACACTCAAGTTGGCAAAAAGCGACTGCGCTCACCCCCAGTGCCCCCGCCAACCCGTCCCGGGGCCAACACGGGATACTTGCTAGCACTCATTGCATAGGATGAGGAGATAGAAAAGGGTAGTAACAGGCAGCATTTGCTATGTGATCGCACCAAATATAAGCCATAATTGTGATCCCTTGTCCTGTTACAGAAGTGGATCACGTTATTGAAATTTGTAACCCATTTCTAAATAGGTTCACTTTAGTTGGTATTTTATCAAGGTACAATAGCCAATAAAAGATACATAACTTGAGCAATGCAATTTGCCCTTCAAAATTAATCCTGACCATCAAATCTTCATAGACAAATTTAGTATTGCAAAAAGTGTTTTTTTTTAATGATTCAAACACTAGCCATGCACGTCTCATAGAAGCGATTATTGGAGTGACAGCAAAAGTTGCTCCCTACAAGCTAAATTAGGTCTCAAACTACATTAATGCATTAGACATACACTGTGTTAAACAGAAGAGAATGATCCCAATGAATCCGCCAACTTTCAGTGATTAGATTGTCAGCACACAGAGCACAGTTCTAATCATGATAATTGATAGGTATTTTTTATATTGATTTTATGTTTCTTTATTTCAAAGGAATGTACCTAGATTGGATTAAGAAAAAATTGTTGAATGGGTACTTGAATATGCATAATGTCATCAGTGAGTATCAATCATATTCAAAACAAAAAATAATTTGATAATAAGAGCCATGTTTTACCCACTCAATTCTAGTCATTATCTGATCTAATATTGGTTGTTATGTGGAAATATGAAACAAGTATATCTGTAAGGATATATCATATGTGTGAAATAAGGCCATTACAAGCTACCTAAAACAGTCACAAAGATGATGTTTTGCAACTAAGAAGAAAACTCAAATAGGAAACAGAAGGAGATTTATATTTCCATAATCCATACAACTGATCGATATGGCAGATGGTGCCATTGTTGTAACTGCAGTCACATTTGATTCCAGGATTGAAGATATCGCCATCCAATATGGTTGAATCAATAGCCACACCATTGCATAGTTCACCACTAATATTCCATGTTGACTGTGCCTTCAAACCCCATCTTCCAAAGATTGTGTTCAACGCCAGAGCTATATGCAATTCCAATAATTCAAGTTAGTTATGGTCAAGTCAACTTATTTATTTTAACTGATGTCACAAATTAGATGTGCAAATTCATCTTGACAACACAGAAGGATACTAGAGCAAATAAGATTCAGAATCAATCAATAATTGTTGAAATTGTGGACAAGATCACATCAATCGTACCCCAAGTAATTAACATTAACTCTTTTTAGCATACTCAAGTAAAACTAACAGAACTGTAATAATCAACTATGTCTGATTAACCATAATACACCAACGAGAAATCTGATTGACGAACTTGCTCCAAAGAAAGTTGTAAACTGAATGATGAGGATCCAAGCTTAACGATTAATCAACTTGAATTCAGCATGTGTTCAGTCAAACCACCGTGTTTCATCCTCTCCCATTCTTTAATTTGACTATGGAAAGCGGATGATCTCTGCCGATAGCAGCCTAACTCCTCGCATCGCCCGATTCTATTGACCAAGAGCGACGTGTTGTCATCTCGAAGCAGCGGAATGCTAGATCGCAGTTAGGGCAAATGATGCGTTCGACTCGTCTTTAAGCCTAACGTTGCGATTCACTGAAGCAAAGAGACAAGATTCGCAGAGAGAGACTTATTCTAGCTACTTGTTGGGTTCTGCATTACCGAATGGAACCTCCTAAACTAAGACAAAGCAACCAGATTCCATCTGATCCAAAGCAACTCCTAATGTTAAGATCCGTCAAGCAGACAACCAACCAAAAAACAAAAAGAGCTTCACCTTCAACTGGATCAGCCCTAGCTTGAGATTGAGGTTGAGGAGCCGGAGCTTGAGCTTTAGCTCTCTCCGGTGACAGAAAGAGCAGCAAACTGAGGATGCAGGAGAATACCGAACCTGCATTCCTGAGCCAGGAAGCATGGGATTTGTGCACCGCCATGATTAGAATCAATGAGAGCTGCGATGAAGAAGATTGATTCCCTCCGGTGAACGATTCCACTCGCTTGAAATTATTGATGAAGAGCGGACTTTGCGATTCGAAGATAAGAACGGAAAAGAAGCAACTAGGCGGTGGCACTGACGTAAACGACCTGTAGTGCCAAAAAAATAAAGTTAAGACAATATGACGCTTCGTTTACTCTGGCTCCGACTTTTTTATTTGGCACAATCTCAAATACCACCGTATAGTTTATTATTTACTAAAAATACTCTTAAAATATGAGGAATCGCCCAAATAATCCAAGTTCATTTCCACAGCCGGTTTTTTTATTATTTTTTTTTATACTTTAATATCTAATTCTTACATATCCGATTGATCATAGTGATAATTTAATAATCAGGATGGATATCTTTTTAATATTTCCATAAATAAAAGGGGGTTGTTGTGATTTGTATACTCATAATTTTAGTGGAATTTATCCTTGTTATAAAACTCTTTAAAATTTAATATTAATTGAATACCTCTAAAATGGTGGCTGTTGAAAATATTAAATTATGTTTTGGATTGTCAAATTTTGGGGACCTTGAAAATGCCATGCGATGTGGAAAGAAAGTACCAAGTTGTACAAATTTATTCAATTCAAAGAATTTATTAATTTATTTTTAAAATTGTCTCCTCTCATTTATGAGCTAACCTTTTTTGACTTCTAATATGTATTTATAAAATATAAAACTAAAAAAGATTATTTGTTTATTATCCTTTTGAATAAAGAAGGAAATAAATTACAAATATCAAAATGATACATGTCTCTTTATTAAAAATATATATTCAACAAAAGTATTGTTAAAAAAAGTCATCAAAAGACTAATGATGAATGCGTAATCGACAAACAAGTGTGGGAGTTGTTTATTATCTTTTCCATCATGTTCAATGAATCACGATGAGTCAATGAGGTTGAAATTACCATGGTAATTTGTATGATTGATAAGATCACGTGGAATAATAAAATTAAATGGGTTTGATTGTTTTTATTCCACAAGCAAAATAAGATTTCTCTTGCTTTTTAGATTTCAAAGTAGATAGGCTTTCGTTAGACTTTAGTTAGGTAAGCTTTTAGACTCTCATTTGCTCAAGCAACATCATCACTATGGATAGTTCATTTTTGTTTAAATTATATTATTCCTAATTAAATAATAGGAAAGGATTACAAGTTTATGATCTGTCCTTGGCATATTCACTTGTGTTTTTCCCTTTAAAAATAAATAATTAAAAAAATATATCACATTTGGTGAGGAAGGGTGGATAATTGAGGGGGAAAAACATGAGGCCTCAGAAATGTCAAATGGATGCTTTGAAAAATAAAAAAAATAAATAAATGGTCACTTTTTGAATGATTTTATCTTAAAAATATCTCTGTGATCTAATGTTGTTGTAGCCCGTAATTGGTATAATGTATAGAAACTAGCTGTTACGACATATAACAGCAATGAATAGTTGTTCAACATATTTAAGATGAGTTTAAGATTTAAAATTTATACTATATAGAGGATAATGAATAACTATTACAACGTGTAGAGATTTCTCAGTAGTTACTACAACATGTTTAGGATATGAGTTTAGGGTTTAGAGTAAGTTCACATAATTTAATTAAGTTGATAAATAATATTTTAATATAATAGTATTTAGATACCTTAAATTCTAAATCTTAAACTCACCGTAAATATGTTATAGTAGCTACTCAGTAATTTCTATACTTTGCAGTAGCTATTGGATAGTTTCTATACGATAAAAATCATAAATTTTAAACTCTAAACTTATCCTAAATATATTGTAGAAGTTATCAGGTAGATTTTATAGTAGTGCTAGGCCAAGAGTTATTTTGATTTTATTGTAGTGCTAGGCCAAGGGGTATTTTTGAGATAAAAAATATTGAAGGAGGGCCTTTTTTATTTTGATTTTTTTTCAAAAGAAAAAAACAGAGCGCTATATTTAAAGTCAATCAATACAAATAAATTAAATAACTTAATTGTACTACTAAATAAAATTGTCAATTTGGTTTGGTTCCAAATATAAATTAGTGATTTTTATTATTAATCTTAGTTTGTTATATGAAAATTAATTTTAAATGTAATTATATTTATTTTTAAGTATTCATTTGTAAAATTATCAGCCCAAGATTCATATTGGGCCAAGTTGCCAAATTTTAAAAGTGCTTGGAGATGGATTTAGAGTGTGCATAATGTATATTTTACATTGATCTTATAAACATAAACGAATGAAATAAGAAGATCAATTATTTTTATGATTAATCGATTTTAAAGTGTGCATATATTTCTACAACTTTTACTTATTGCACTCAACTTCACCAGTATAAATTTTTCCTAATTAATATTCCTCTCTACGATGATGATAATAAAATGTTACAATTTAACCTTGGCATTCTGACAGTTGCAATATTGACGACCGATCTAAATTACTCGACATCGCACGGGATGCGAAGAACTCCTGGTTGTGCGAACCCAAACTCTCGCTCAGCCATCTCTAGCAGCCCCGTGAAAATTGGGTGCTTGAAGAGCTTGGTGTGCACCAGAAACCTCTCCTCCACACCTTTGCCAACCATCATTGGCACATAGCCTCTTGGCGCTCCATCCTTGCTCCTCCTTCCCATTGTATTCCTCAACCAGCTGGCCTCTTGAGTTCATTAATTATTAGATTTATATAGTAGAATCTAGTGTCGTTGACCATTGACTTCGATCTTATCAGCACCACGTCAAAATCAATGGCGGTAGGTGCGCAAGTGCCACTTGGAGTGGGAAACCTACGAGTTGTAGTAGGCGGCGTTGACCGACCAAGTCATCCTTTGATGCAAAGATTCTTTATGAATTATTGAGTTGACTCTCTTTTATTTTAGCTCGATCGATTGTTGGCCTGCAGCAAGGGTCGTCATCAGTCGTCAGTTGTTGTGGAATTGCGATTGAACATGCTTAGAACTTGGAAAGAATTTAGATCAACACGAATGGGGAAGAACATGAGAGTTATAGGAGTCTAGATTGGGTTTCATGCCAACCAAATTGGCAGTTAATTTTTTTAGTTAGAAAAAATAACTCTAAACAAATCTGGATGTTAAAAGAAACATCAGTAATTGGGCCAGGATCGATCCCCGGCACAGGCACTCTAAAACATCAGTCGGCGGCAGGTGTCTCGAGGATGATGTTATCTCATGTCTCCTTTGTCCTCTTACGCTCCTTGTCTGTTCCAGGGCCGAGCAGATCGGCCGCTGGGCAAGCATATTACTCCTGCATCGGTCATATGCTCGGCTGAGACTGCTCCTGCCTGTGTTGCCTTGTGCACCGGCCGAACGGTGCGCCCGCTCGACCATTGAAACCTCTTTACCTTGAGCATCGGAAACCCGACCCCTAATCATGTTGTCTTCCATTCGGTTCGGAGAATTCCCGGCCGGTCGGCCTGCAGGGCCCTGTCGGTAAGCCTGCTCCGTCCGGTCGACCGATCTCCGGCCTGACTATCTTGACCATTGACCTCCACGTGTCGTTGGCCCCCCGCTGACGAGGATCCCCCGTCCTTATCACCGGATCACATGCCTCCCCTTCAAGTCTAGTCGAAGGAGGCGCCAAGTCCGACTGACTGGACCATGAATTTGGTCGAGCGACATTCACTTCGCCACTCCCAAAAGTGTATTTCCGATCGGCTCTAGGAGGCCCCCTAGGCCAAACGGCGAGTTGATGGCTATGCCTTGTAGTTTTAATCTCCCTCCGCTGCTTGTTGCGCTACTGTTCCGGGGGCGGTCGGCGTCGTCGGCTCTCCTCGGAATTCGTGCCAATCCCCATTAAGCTGCCCACGCGCGGGTAATGGCGCTCATTAAATTTTGTCCAATCGTTGATCGCCACGTGGCATGTCTGCCGTCATCGTACGGCGGGGGCGTAAGCTTCGATGGGACATACGTCGGTTCAAATCCGACGGTCCGATGTCCTCGCTTCTTTCGATGACCTGAATCGGACGGCTGTGGTGAACCGAGACCGGGGTTTAAGAAGCGCCGGCACTGAGCCTCCTTCTATCGCTCTTGCCTTTGCATTTTTGGCGATTCCTTCCGCGACCATCCTCCCCGTGTCCGATTGCCTTGGTGCTCCGACAAACTCTCGACCTTCTCCCTTGCACTTTGCTCCCAGTAAGCCCTCTCCTATGTTTTCTTCCGTTTTCTCTTTTTTTCTCCTTTTTTGGTGGTCTTTGCATTCGTTCACTGTAGTTTCAGTTTCCCCCTTCAACCCTTTCATTTTCTTTTCCTCGGCTCTTCCTTCCCCGCTACTGTTCCGGCGATGGCTAGCACTTCGCAGCCTTCTGGTTCTTCTCCTGGCCTATAGTATATGACCATGGTCAGCCGCTTCGACGAAACTGACACCGGACGCTTCCTTAATGAATTTGAACTGCCTTCTGACCATAGACTAGTTTTAGCCACCTCTTCCGATCGGCCCTCTAACCCGCCGAACGACAATGTTTGCTTCTTCCGCGACCAATTTGTGGCCGGTCTGCGCTTCCCTCTACACTCTTTTATCCGGGAAGTTTGTAATTATTTCCGCATCCCGCTCGGCCAACTTGTCCCTAACTCTTTTAGGTTGCTGTGCGGCGTAGTAATCCTCTTCAAGCTGCACGGCATTTCCTTAGTCCCCAGGATTTTCCATTACTTTTACTACCCAAAACAGTCTGAGTGGGGTACTTTTCTTTTCCAGTCGCGGATCGGCCTCGTCTTCTTCGATAAAATACCGACCTCGAACAAGCACTGGAAGGAAAATTATTTTTACCTTCGTTTTCCCGAGCTGCCCTCCTTTCGCACCAAGTGGCAGACCACCGTGCCGAGCCAGCCTAACCTTGGTAAATACAAGAGCCAGCTGGATTATCTTCACGCGGCTAATCTATTAGTCGGTCAGAGGTTCAACATCAACAAGCTACTCCACGAAGGGGTGTTGTATATATTTGGCTTGAGCCCGATCCAAACGAAGCTTCCGAGCAGCATGGGTAAGCACTTCCCTTGTTAATTTTCCTTTTGGTCTAACTGATTTATTCTTCTGTTATGCAGCTGACATCATGTGGCGCGCCAAAGTTGCCGAACGGCTGAAGTTGAAAGTCGCCAAAATGGAAGCGGTGGTAGCCAAGGAGATGGCCGATCTGGGCATCGCACCGGTCAGCTCGCATGAAGGTGAGAGCGAAGGCACTCCAACTGAGGCCCGTGAATCTGCCGCTCAGGGCACCGCAACTGGAGTGACCGGGGATGGTATCTCTTCGGTCAATCAACAGCCTACATCTGAGGACGCGGAGCGGTCGGCAGGTGATTCCCCACTAATAGTACGCAAGCGCCGTCGAACCACCATTGCGCATGCTGAGCCTGTGATTGGGCCAGTCGACGCCCCCTTAGAGGCGTCCGACCGCTACCCGCAACGCATGAGGCCATTTCTTCTGATCGGACTCCTTCCCAGCTCGATCAGCCAGCGGCTTCGACTGGAGCGCCACCCGTTAGTTCTGTGCCCCGGGTCCGACTTCGGCTCAAACGCTCGGACATTACTTCTACACCGATCGGCGAGTCTTCCAGCCGAGCCGTTTCTACCCAATTAGATCCGAGCGGCCGCCGAATGATCAAGTTCGTCCTCCGTCTCCCCACCGAGGAGTTCCTTTTGGCGGTGGATCAGCCTGCCGCTCCCGAGCACCAAGTTACTATCCGGGGGCCGCTCGCCCAGACGTGGGAAGATGCGAGGGCTCGAGTGTCCCTGATGACTCCCGGTCAGCTGGCGGACAGAGGTTCAACTAGCTCTGCTGGCCGGATACTTCTGGCTCGGAACCTCTAACTAGGTCGCTCGGCCATCTCCTTCACTCTCATCGGTTCACTCTCAGGGAGATACTCCGAATTCTTCGGGCTCGGCTCGACCACATAGGAGGGAGCTAGGTGGACGAGCTGCCGGGAGTCTTATGGGTCATCCGCACGACCCCTAAGGAGGGAACGGGAGTCACCTCATTCCACCTGGTATACGGAGGCGAGGCAGTCATCCCAGTCGAAGTCGGCGTAGAGTCCGCCCGGATCCAGAACTACGATGAAGATAATGCCGAGCGGAGGCAGCTGGAATTGGACTTGATCGACGAGGAGCGAGCCAAAGCGTCCGTCCGGCTGATGGCCTACAGGCAGAGAATGAAGCAGAACTACAACCGTCGCGTGGTTCCTCGAACATTCCAGGTGGGCGACTTGGTCTGGAAGAAAGTCAAGCCGGTCGGGGACGTGGGCAACTTGGAGGCTCCCTGGGCAGGACCGTTCAAAGTCATCGAGAAGCTCCGATCGGGAGTTTATTACTTGGAAGATGAGGATGGACGAAGGCTAGAGAGGCCGTGGAGCGCAAACCACCTCCAGCCCTATCGGGCTGGATGAAAGGTGCGCTGATGTAATATACTTTGAAATATTCTGTTCGGATGTATTATTTGGTTGCAGGAATGAAAGCTATAAGAACAAAGGCATGATTTTGGCGCACCAAGCGAGTAGCAGCATGATGCCGTGGCGAAGACCCCGAGCCGTTCGACCGGGAGTATATTAGCCAAGTCCAATGCTCGATGAAGAAGACCCCGTGCCGTTCGGCCGGGAGTATATTATCCGAGTCCAACGCTCGATGGAGAAGACCCCGTGCCGTTCGGCCGGGAATATATTATTCGAGCTATAAGCTCACCATGGAAGACCGTCGAGCGGCGACGTTAAACTCTAGAGTCGAACCGGCGACTATAAACCCCCCGGCTTGAAGACCGTCGAGCGGCGACGTTAAACTCTAGAGTCGAACCGGCGACTATAAACCCCCCGGCTTGAAGACCGTCGAGCGGCGACGTTAAACTCTAGAGTCGAACCGGCGACTATAAACCCCCTGCTTGAAGATCGTCGAGCGGCGATATTAAACTCTAGAGTAGAACCGGCGACTATAAACCCCCCGGTTTGAAGACCGTCGAGCTCCGACGTTAAACCCTAGAGTCGAACCAGCGACTATAAATCCCCCAGCCGGAAGACTGTCTAGTGTAGACGCGACAAGTCATGCGGGCCCCGGCTCAGCGAGCAGCATTAGCAATCGACAAGCCTTGTCCCTTAAAAAAAAAAAAAAAAAAAAAAAAAAAGGGTCGACATATGAACATCAGCGAGAAGATACTAAAGGGGTCGGCATGTGAACCGAGCGGCCAAGTTACCAAAGGTACTTCGCGACCATTTAACGAGAATTCCAGTATAAGAAGTGGGGGTGTCCATCCGAGCGACCTAGTTATAAATAATACTTCGTTGAAAATTCCTTGGGAAGGCCGGGCAACACGAGAAACGATTAACGAAAAGAAAGAGAGGAGACGTGAATGATTGTAGTTCGCGGTCTGATCGGAGGACACAAGTATTGACAAAGCTAATAACAAGATAGGATATATCCATTAAAAGCCTGGCCCTTAGAGCTGGTCGGAAGAGTTACAAAAAACACAACGAGAAAATCATAAACGCTCCTCACTCCAGGGGCTCGAAGATGGGCTCCGGAACGAATTCCAGCAAGCCGGCCATGTCTCGAGGGGAGATGGAGGCATCCTCTGGGAGATGGCCCTTGGCCTTCAAGTAAGCAGTGGTCGCCCGGATAGCCTCTTCGAAGGACAGGACTAGCCGATCGCTGAACTTGTTACCAAACGCGTCCGATCGGAGGTAGTTCCGTCTCATCACCTTAAAGCGGTCGGACTCTCCGTCCTGGTATTCTTTCAACGCCGCTAGGGAGGTGTCAAGAGCTTCCTGAAGATCTTTCAGATCTTCTTGCAGTTTAGCTTCAGTGGTAGATCGGCTATCTTTCTCAGCAGATAGCAGGTCGGTCAATTCCGTGGTGCGTTGCTCCAGCGCCCGAACCTGCACCTTCATTGCGTCGAGATCAGCAACGGCCCTATTTTTTCTGTTAGTGGCCACAGTGATCTGGTGGTCGTGGGACTTGACTTGGTTTTCAAGTCCAGCCACCCTGGTTTCCAGGCCGGAAGATTTGTGCAGCTCGGCCGCTAGCAGTTTTTCTATTTTGGCCAGCTCGGACTTGAGCGTGGCGTACGAGGGCCCCTCAGCCGGCGCCCCTCCAGAAATTTGGAGCTTCTTCAACTCCTCCTCCAGTTCGGCCAGACGATTGCTGACCGCTATGTTCTCCACCCATTGCTGCGTTCGAATGGGATAGCGTCAGTAACCTGGTGAAGTCATCAAAATAGCGTGGTAAGAAACATACCCCGGTGGCTTGCTGCATGTGGCTGTCCGCCAGCTGACCGGGAGTCATCAAGGCCACTCGAGCCCTCGCATCTTCCCACGTATGGGCGAGCGGCCCCCGGATAGTAACTTGGTGCTCGGGAGCGGCAGGCTGATTCGCCGCCAAAAGGAACTCCTCGGTGGGGAGACGGAGGACGAACTTGATCATTCGGCGGCCGCTCGGATCTGATTGGGTAGAAACGGCTCGGCTGGAAGACTCGCCGATCGATGCAGAAGTAATGTCCGAGCGCTTGAGCCGAAGTCGGACCCGGGGCACAGAACTAACGGGTGGCGCTCCAGTCGAAGCCGCTGGCTGATCGAGCTGGGAAGGAGTCCGATCAGAAGAAATGGCCTCATGCGCTGCGGGTAGCGGGTTGGACGCCTCTAAGGGGGCGTCGACTGGCCCAATCACAGGCTCAGCATGCGCAATGGTGGTTCGGCGGCGCTTGCGTATTATTAGTGGGGAATCGCCTGCCGACCGCTCCGCGTCCTCAGATGTAGGCTGCTGATCGGCCGAAGAGATACTATCCCCGGTCACTCCGGTTGCGGTGCCCTGAGCGGCAGATTCACGGGCCTCAGTTGGAGTGCCTTCGCTCTCACCTTCATGCGAGCCGACCGGTGCGATGCCCAGATCGGCCATCTCCTTGGCTACCACCGCTTCCATTTCGGCGGCTTTCAACTTCAGCCGTTCGGTAACTTTGGCGCGCCACATGATGTCAGCTGCATAACAGAAGAATAAATCAGTTAGACCAAAAGGAAAATTGACAAGGGAAGTGCTTACCCATGCTGCTCGGAAGCTTCGTTCGGATCAGACTCAAGCCAAATATATACAACACCCCTTCGTGGAGTAGCTTGTTGATGTTGACTCCCGGTTCAAAGATCGGCGTCCTCATGTAGCGTTGGCTAGAAGTATCCGGCCAGCAGGATCTTCCTAGCCAAAGATCGGCCGCCCGGATGACCTCCACAAGATCCTTGGTGTACCTCCTGGAGAATGTACTCTGCATCTTCTGAGCTGACGCATTTCAGCAGTGGTCGGGAGAAAGCCTTCTTGTAAAGCTGATCTCCAATGAGAGTGAACCGGCCGGCTCTTCTCCTTAGTAGCTGGGCTTCATCCCGATTGGACGGTGAGGCCCTTGAGCGCAGAAATTCCATGATGACTGTTCTCCAATCGCTCGGGAATGTGAGGCCGTCCATCCGGTCCACGTGTGCTACCAAACATATTTGCTCGATGGGTGGCTGGATGACGACCGGCGATATTGAGCTCGCGAGTTTGGCTAACTCATCTGCCGCATGGTTTTCCACTCGGGGTATCTTCTGGACTACTACCTCGGTGAAGCTGGCCTTAAGTTTTTCAAAGGCCTCCGCGTATAATCTGAGTCTGGCATTGTTTATTTCAAAAGCACCCCTGAGTTGCTGAGCGGCAAGCTGTGAATCCGAGTGGATCACTACCCGACTGGCTCCAACATGTCGTGTGGCTTGCAATCTGGTTATGAGGGCTTCGTATTCTGCCTCATTATTTGTTGCCCGATAGTCCAGCCGGATGGATAGATGCATCCGTTCTCCTTGAGGCGAAAGTAGCACTATCCCCTTTCCGCTCCCAAGCCGAGTGGACGACCCGTCCACATATATTTTCCATGTAGCTTCGGGCTCGGGCTTTTGTACCTCGGTTACGAAATCTGCCAAGGATTGTGCTTTATCACCGAGCGGGATTGGTATTGGATATCAAATTCGCTTAACTCCGTCGTCCACCTGATACGCCGTCCGGATGCTTCGGGGTTCAGGAGTACCCTCGCTAGCGGGTTGTTCGTCATCACTGCAGGACATGCCGCCTGATCGCACTCCTCATCCCATTGAAACTTGGTGGCTTTACGGAGTATCTTGAAAAACGGCAAGCTCCGGTCGGCGGTCTTAGAGATGAACCTTGACAGCGCCGTTATCCGACCGGTGAGACGCTGCACTTCTCGGAGATTTCTGGGAGGCGGCATGTCCTGCAGCGCCTTTATCTTGCTGGGGTTCGCCTCTATGCCCCCCTTGGTCACAATGTAACCCAAGAAGCGCCTGCCTCTTGCTCCGAATAGGCACTTCTGAGGGTTAAGTTTGACGTCATACCTCCTTAATGTTTGGAAGGTCTCCTCCATGTCCGCGTAGAGATCGGCCGCCCGGAAGGACTTGATAAGTATGTCGTCCACGTACACTTCCAAATTGCGTCCGATCTGCTCTCTGAAGACCTTGTTCATCAGACGCTGGTAGGTGGCTCCCGCGTTCTTCAATCCGAACGACATTACATTGTAGCAGTAAGTACCGTCCGCCGTGACGAAGCTGACCTTCTCTTGGTCTTCTCGAGTGAGCGGCACTTGATGGTAACCTTGGTATGCATCCAACATGCATATCAGCTCGCACCCGCCCGTGGAGTCCATCAGTTGATCGATCCGGGGAAGAGGGTAGAAGTCCTTTGGGTATGCCTTGTTCAAGTCCCGGAAGTCGATGCATACTCTCCACTTGTTGCCCGGCTTGGAGACCAGGACCACGTTTGCAAGCCAACTCGGGAATTGTACTTCCCTTATATGGCCGACCTCCGGAAGCTTTTCTATCTCCGCACGGATTATTACATTCTGCTCCGCGCTGAAGTCCCTCTTCCTTTGCTTCACCGTACGAGCGTCCGACCGGACATGAAGTTCATGTTGCGCTACACTTGGCGAAACCCCCGACAACTCATGGGTCGACCAGGCGAAGACGTCGCAGTTCCGCTGGAGGCATTTGATCACCTTTTCCTTCTGCCTCTCCTCCAGATCGGATGCTATGAAGGTGGTGGCCTCCGGTCGGGATAGGTCAATCTGCACCTCCTCTTTTTCTTCATAAACTAAAGAAGGTGGCTTTTCAGTAATAGCATGTACCTCGACCCGTGGCACTTTCCGAGCGGACTTGGATTCGGCTCGGACCATCTCCACATAGCATCTCCGAGCGGCCAGTTGGTCTCCCCGCACCTCCCCTACTTGATCCTCCACCGGGAATTTGATCTTCTGACAAAAGGTAGAGACGACCGCTCGGAACTCGTTGAGAGCCGGTCGCCCCAGGATGACGTTGTATGTAGAAGGAGCATCCACCACGATGAAGGTGGTGGTCCTTGTCCTTCTGAGCGGCTCCTCGCCCAACGAGATAGCCAGTCGGACTTGGTCGACCGGCAAGACTTCGTTCCCCATGAATCTATAGAGGAGGGGTCATCATTGGCAGTAGTTCGGCTCGGTCAATTTGTAGTCAGTCGAAGACCTTCTTGAAGATTATGTTGACCGAGCTGCCTGTGTCAATGAAAATGCGGTGAATAGTATAATTGGCTATTATCGCTCGGATGATCAGGGCGTCATCGTGAGGGACTTCAACTCCTTAAAGGTCCCTGGGCCCAAAGCTGATCTCGGGTCCGCTCGCCCTTTCTTGGCTGCAGGCGACCGCGCGGAGCCTCAGCTGCCTTGCATGCGCATTTCTGGCTCTATTCGAATCTCCGCCGGTTGGACCACCGACGATGATGTTGATCTCTCCCCGAGATGCGTTGCCCCTGTTCTCCTCCTCCTAAGTGGAAGGTCGAGGTCGTTCATTTGACGCTCGGTGGTGGGCTCCGTGTTGCTGACGGTGATGCCGCTCAGGGGATCGTCTTTCTGTCCTTTGCATGGGGCTCCGTTGTCGATGTTGCCGATCTGGTGAAGGCGATCGGCGGCGGTAACTCCTTGGTGCGGGATGAGCGATAGGGGGGAGGCTCCGACAGTCGCGGGTATTGTGAGTGGCCGACTGATGGAGTGAACAAAACATTGGGGTTCATACCTTTCCCTTGTGCTTGGGCCGATCAGCTGCGACTTGTTGGACGGCGTGCGACCGAGTATGCTGATGAGGACGGGCGGCATCGGCCCGCGGTCCTCTGGGTGGCTGGTGACTGATGGGTTGCTTCCGCTCGGCGGGAGCTGGTTGGTCGCTCTGGGCTTCTTCCCTTCTTGCCGCCTGGGCCCCCTCCACATTGATGTATTCGTTGGCTTTATGCAACATGTGGTCGTAGTCCCGAGGCGGCTTCCGGATGAGCGATCGGAAGAAGTCACCGTCCACGAGCCCTTGCGTGAACGCGTTTACCATTGTTTCCGAGGTGACCGTTGGAATGTCCATGGCCACCTAGTTGAAGCGTTGAATGTACGCTCGAAGCGGCTCCCTCGCGCCTTGCTTGACGGCAAACAAGCTGACGCTTGTCTTCTGGTGACGCCTACTGCTAGCAAAATGATGGAGGAACACCGTTTGGAATTCCTTAAAACTGGTGATTGAGCCGTCCGACAGTCTTCGAAACCACCGATGCGCCGATCCCGAAAGCGTTGTGAGGAACACCCGGCATTTCACACCATCTGTGTACTGATGCAGGGTGGCGGTACTGTCGAATTTACCCAGGTGGTCATCTGGGTCGGTTGTCCCGTTGTACTCCCCGATCGTAGGGGGCACATAATATCTCGGCAGTGGATCGCGAAGAATGACATCTGAGAACTGCTGGTTGGTCCGCTCGGGCGACGTGTCCGATCGGGGCGCCTTTCCTTTTCTGACGTCTCGGATGGGTGCCTCGTCTGATGAGGACCCATTGTCTTGATTGGCTTGCGCCACCTCCGAGGGCGTCTTGAACAGAGCCCGATGAAAAAGTATTGGGGCAGGCGGCGCACCCGTCTATGTGCCGGTCGGCCCCTTGTTTTGCCCCCATATTGAGAGCTGCTCCTGCCGGTGCTCGGGTGGCGCTTGGCCCCCCCGAAGCTGATGTTGCTTGCTGTACTGGCCATTCGGCTTGAGCTTTCTGCTATTGCTCCACTATTTTCGTTGCTCGCGCTTGGACGAGTGCTTCGAGCTCTTCAGGAGAGAGCGTTACCAAAAGTTGACGTCCAGCTTCTTCCATCTTCTTGGCTTGGATTCAGGTGCGTTCTCACAGACGACGTCAATTTGATCCTGTCCGAGCGCTGAGTCAGCGACGGCCCTCCGACGCTCAACTCAGGCAACGAACGAGGTAGAATAATGTGGCTACAGTAAATAGTTGTGCATACTTTTGTCGACGTCTGGGGTCTTTATATAGGACCCCGGGAAAGCGCAGGCACGTTTCCCGATGCGTGCACGCTTTCCCAAACATACCTTAACAAGCCTGTGTCAGAAAAGTACCTCTGGCGCAATTTCGCAATCGTCCGAGCATATCTCGGATGTGACGGTGGAAGCTTCCATCGTACGATTCTATGTACGACTCCGTCACCAACTCTGCTGCTTGTCGGCGGCAGGTGTCTCAAGAATGATGTTATCCCGTCTCCTTTGTCCTCTTGCGCTCCTTGTCTGTTCCAGGGCCGAGCGGATCGGCCGCTCGGCAAGCATCTCCTGTATCGGTCATATGCTCGGCTGAGACTACTCCTGCCTGTGTTGCCTTGTGCACCGGTCGAACGGTGCGCCCGCTCGACCATTGAAACCTCTTTACCTTGAGCATCGGAAACCCGACCCCTAGTCAGGTTGTCTTCCATTCGATTCGGAGAATTCCCGGACGGTCGGCCTGTAGGGCCCTGTCGGTAGGCCTGCTCCGTCCGGTCGGCCGATCTCCGGGCTGACTATCTTGATCATTGACCTGCACGTGCTGTTGGCCTCCCACTGACGAGGATCTCCTGTCCTTATCACCGGATCAGTATTAGTCCTGAATATTAATCCCTCTTTAATTTTAACAACTATATCAACTGATTTTCTAGACTTTGACCTACATGGTCTAGAGCCATCGTATTCACACTATCACTTATATTGAAACCAAAAACCCAAGATAAGGTTAGAAAAGTGAAAAATTTTATATGGGAACTTTTACAACATAAAGACTTTTTTATATTGAATCATAGTTTCTAATATTATAAACTTAGATGTATAAATGAGAGACTATCTTTCATAGTGCAGAAGATTCGATTACACTAAAATCAGTCGATTAATATTGTCCAATATCGAACCGGTTGGAATAAAATTATCCATGCAAACTAACCCACATTAATGATCAACCTGAAACGATCAAATGTTAATGGCAGACCTAAAATCGCTCTAATCATAACTGTCAACTTGATGACCAACTGCTAGTGTTTTAAGCCAATCGACGGAGAAAAATAATGGCCACTAATCGATATAGTTAATGACAATTAAGGTTCTGAACTCATAAAAAGAGATTTAGAAGAGATGAAATATTCGATTTATCCATTAACAAATGATTCTTTCACGTTCCTTTCTTCCCTTTCAAATGATAACATTCGGGACACATTTAATTCGCCAAGTACGATATAAAACTAGTTTAGTTGTGAATGTGATTAAGCCATTGTATCTTGTAAAATAAATGTTCGACCAAACTTGTAAAAGGGACAAATCAATTTTAAAAAACTTAGGGGGCGTTTGATTAAATGATGGAAATGACTATGGGTATGGGTTTAAAAGTAGGGTGAAATGGGAATAAGAATGGAAATGAAACCCATCAAGTTATATGAGTTTGGTTGATTCCCATAAATTTAGTAATCATTCCCAAAATATCATTCTCAAACCCACAATCCAAACACTATCTTTTACTATCATTCTATTCCCTCATTTCCAAACCCATCAACCAAACACCCTCTTATATTTAGCGGCGCAAGCACTCTTCCATAGAAATTATTTTAAAGTTAGTGAGAAGCTAAAGTATAAAGTATTTGAAAATGGAAGCCAAGAATTAATATAAGATAAAGTTAAAGTGTTTGATGAATAATTATTTCCCAGCTTAATATTTAGTTAAATAGCAATAATATTCTTAAATTATATAAATTATTTTTTAATTATCTAAATATAATTTTGATACACTATTTATTTATATAATTATTATTATATTTTAAATATGATATCAAAATTATTTTTTTTATAATGAAAAATATATAAAATAGAAATGATAAAATTTATATAAATACATAAAAATTATGTATAAAAAATTCTAAAAATATAAATTATATAAACATATAAAATATTATTTAAAAAATAAAATATCATAAAAGTGGGGTGATAATTATATAAAATGATAAATTTATTAAGATAAAAAAAATATAATGACAATTATGTAAAATAATAAATTTATTAAGGACATAAATATCAACTTTTAATTTTAGATCATAAATAAAAAAATGAAATAAGAAAAAATATCAAATACTTATTTTTAGCTTTTGAATAAAATTTACAGAAGCTGAAGTAAAAATTAATATTCATAAATATTCAAAAAATACTTTTATATAATGAGATTATAAAAAACAATGAGTAGAAACTCTATCAAACACTCCCTCAATAGTATAGATGTTCAACAAATCAGCCCACTCACTTTCCGATCAGCTCAAATACTCGGCAGCTTGAGCACTTGGATACTCGGTCAGCTCGAGTATTTGACAACTCAGCCCATTTAGATACTTGATAATGCAGCCGGCCCACTGACTAACTCTAACTCTTATCTGAATTTTAAATTTGATCATTTTAAATTCTACTATTTTATTATGTCCGGCAACCCATGTTAATTGGGCTGAAACGTCGTGTGTCTGTACAGACAGGTTGCTGCGTTGCAGTGGGTCAGTGGCAGGCAACAGCATGTTCCACCACTGTGTGACCGCAGAGTCAGCCATCTGGAGATTTTTTATTTTATTTGTATGTTTTTTATAATTAAGATATCCAACCCTTCGAATTCATCAAAAATTTGTCATTAGGATAAATAAAAAGGACTAACGGAGGTCGATCCAAACACTAACATTCTTATATTTGTCATTTTTTATAGGAAAATTTTATATTAGAATCTTAAATACATATTTCGCTTTTATTTACTTTGGGAAACATAATAGGGTATTTATTTAAACAATAACCCACATTAACTTTCATGTCCGATCAGAGTCAAACCTTATATTATTAAATTTATTTAATATAAATTAAGTTAAATTTAAATAAACTGAACGGTTAAAATAGTTATTCAAATTTAACTTGATTTTTTTTTTTTTATGAACTTACGTATTTGTTTATTTTAAGAGCTTTTTTTTTTAAATCTATTTATTAATAAATATAATTTATAAAATTTAAATATTAACAAGTTTGAACAAAACACATCTTAAAACTTATCCATTTAATTTAATGGGTTCTTTAAATTCATTTAATTAATTAATTAATTTTATATGTAAATAAATTTTTATTAAATCAAATAATGATGTCATTTTCACTTGTTCGGAACTATATTTGAAGAGAGAGAGAGAGTGAGAAAGTTTAGAGGGCTAGAAATAGAGTTTAGTGGCGAAGAGTTGTCTCCGTGCGTGAGGAAAAATCATCCCTTAACTTACCTTCGTCTCAGAGGTGCTAAGACTCATGAGTGGACTGGTTCTATTTGTTAGTTGCCTGAATGTGTCCCGACTTGTGGCATGAAGGGTCTTCCTTCGTTGGTTGTTATATAGTCGGCCATAGGGAATTATCTTCAAATAGGTGGCCACGTGAGGAGCGATTAGGGCACCAAGGGGCGAGAGTCATTAAGTGAATTTCCATATAAGTTGCCACGTACTCATCAACTAGTTGCTTGAGGGACAATTAGGGCACCGAGGGCGACAACAATTGAGGGAATCTCCATGTAGGTTGCCTAGACAAAATTTGGATTTTGGTATCTGAAACTTGACCTAACCTTATCGAGTAATACCTGATCAAGTTGAGTACTTATTTTAAAAAGTTGGGTTATGGTATTATCCAAATCTGAATTTGTTGTTATAGGGTCGGACTCGGATAAGATTTTTCCTATTCAAAATCAGATCGAATACCAACTCATTATTATATATGAATTAAACCTAATTTATTCATCAATTCGATAATAGAATATAATTACTTGAAGTTGAGGTTATTTTCTGTATTTATTCTTAGTGAAATATGTATTCATGAATGATATATTTTGATAATTAATTTGTAAAAGTTAGAGGATTATGTTTCTAACAAATGACTATCACTATTTTAGTATTGGGATGGGAACTTTGAGATCAATATAATAATAATTTAATTGAGTATTTTTATTATAACATACATTTTGTATTTATTAGGATGATATTGTTAGGTTTGTGATCAATAATAAATTAAAAGATGTATCTACAATAAAATCTAATTATCATAAATTTTTAAAGTAATATTGAAATTGAAAACAATAGCTAGTGAATAGTTGATCTGATTCCATCACAAGACTATTACTTCTTACTTGTCGTCAGAGATCCTGCAAACACAGTAGAAGTCTTCCACAAAATTGAGCCGACAACCCTAGGACCTTCTCAATGGAGGAGAAAAATCAAGAGTAAGATAGCACAATTCAGCATGCCTTAAATGAACTATATCTCTTCTTTATATACTCAGCCCAACCTATGGGGATTATACACCATAAAATTCATCCCTCATTACACAGCCCCATCAATATTAATAAACATGGTTATTAAATTTACACATTGAATCCACATCTATTCAATCCAAACTTCTTTTATATGCAATCAAGTATTATATTACTTAATTGGGATTTAGTTTCCTTAATGACAATTAGTTTTATGTGTGTTAAACAAGTGTAAGCTCACCTTATGAAGATTAAATTCATCCATGTGGACTTAATTGGGTTTAGTTCACCCATGTAAACTTAATCCTACAATCTCCCACTTGGGTTCACCCTTAGTTGAGCTCAACATGCCAAATTTTATAGGTTAAATATCCTCTTAAATAACCTGGTCCATTAAATCAATTAGTACATGACTAAAAAAAAGTCAAGTTACTCTAACTGTATTAAAATTCAATAATTATCATAGTACTATTATCATTAATGACATAGATCAAATGTAGATTTGTAGTACAAGAATGACACTAAATGTGATCCATAAGTGCTCATTCGCAATAAGTTCTTCTTGTGATCCAAATCAAGTCTAAATCATATTTACCAAAATCTTATGCTAAACCGCAATGGTAAATCATGATTCAACCTTATGACTCCAAATGAAGTTCACATCACTTGTACAACAACCAAATACAAAATCGTAATAGTAAATATGATATACATATGTTAGAGAAAGTCAAAACCATGCACACATATAGAAAATTTGTAGTATAAACAATAAACAAAAATATGTGTTCATGAATATAGAGCATAATACAAAATATAGATATATTCTTACATAATGGGTACTTCATCAAAAGGAAGAGCTCTCATATATAGCACATGCTATTGAAACATCTTGGGTGATAAGCCCTTAGTGAGTGGATCTGTTAATATAGAATCTATCATTATATGCTCAATAATTATTTAACCATTTTGAATTTTTTCTTTAAGCATAAAAAATTTTATGTTGATGTGTTTAGACTTCGACGAACTGCGATTGTTCTTGAATACAATTTTATATCTTTATTATCACAATTGATCCTCAATGGTTTGTCAATGCCCCAAATGATCTGTAAACTTGTGATAAGGTTTCACATCCATATCTAGTAGTTGGAAGCTTCATAGCAGGTTATAAACTCTGCCTCCATTATAGAAATGACTATTAGAGTCTATTTAATACTTTTCCATGATACAACCCCTCTTGTCATCATGAAGACATAACCTGAGGTGAATCTCATGCTCTCCAAGCATTTAGCAAAATCAAGATCTAAATATCCAATGATCTCCAGATGACCTGATTTCTTATATGTGAGTGTGTAATCCTTCGTTCTTTGCAAATATCACATAACCCTCTTTAAAACTTTCTAATGCTCTGGTCCAGAGTTACTCAAATATATGCCCAACATCTTCATAATGTACGCAAGATCCGGATACATACATACTTGAGCATACATTAAACTACCTACTGTCGATGCATAGAGAAATTGCTATATTTCCTTAATCTTAAATTCATAGTGTGGGCATTATTGCAAGTTAAGTCTATCACCCTTTGTCACCAGAATGCCATCGGAAGCATAATTCTGCATGTTATATTGAATGAGTACCTTTTTTATATAGGTCTTTTATGATAATCCAAGTGTATACCTTGAATGATCACATACAATTTGTATGCCTGAGCAAAGGATGCATCACCAAAATTCTTCATTTCAAATTCACTGAATAGAAATGACTTGGTTTCTAGCAACATACTCTTATCATTGCATGCAAGCAATATATCATCCATATACAAAACAAGTATAATAAATTTATTCCCATTAAACTTGATATACAAACATTGATCAACTGAATTTTTCTTAAAATCTTGTGAATAAACCACTTGATCAAACTTCTAGTACCATTGATAAGATGTCTGCTTTAAATTATAAATGGACTTCCTTAGTTTATATACTAGGTGCTTTGAATCTCTCTACTCAAAGTTCTTCAATTGCACCATGTATATAGTTTCCTCAATATTTCCAATGAGAAACACAATCTTAACGTTTATTTGGTGTAACTCTATATCATAATAAGTTGCAAATGTCATGATTACCCTAAGGGAGTTTTACATCGAAATAGACAAAAAAAGTCTTCTTCTAATCAATGTCCTCCTTTTGAGTGAATTTCTTGAAGACTAGGCATGTCTTATACATTTTGACATTGTCATGTGAATTCTGTTTGATTTTAAATATCCATTTATAATCAATGGGTTTCACACCTATAAGTAATTTGACAAGTTCTCAAATGTCATTGTCCACCATAGACTTCATCTCTTCCTTCATGGCTTTGATCTATTTTTTTTTATGAGGGCATTATTTGATATCTTGGAAAGATGTTGTTGGTGCGGTTAGCACTAACGATTTAACTCAGGTTTTGATGAATGACAAAGTAGGTTAAGTTAGTTTCATTATGATCAAACACTTTGACTCAGTGTACAGGAGAAGTCCAAATAGGTCAATGGGCTGACCGGATATTTGACACGAAGTCTAGCTAGGTCGACGGATTAACCTGATAGCTGGCACGAAGTCCAGAAAAGTCGACGGGCTGACCGGATGTCTGGCACGAAGTCCAGCTAGGTCGGCGGGCTAACCTAATAGCTGACACGAAATCCAGACAGGTCGACGGGCTGACCTAATGTTTGGTAGGTAAGTTAAGGTAAGTCACGGAGGGGAGTGACTTGGTGAGGACACATTCCCAGTCAGGAAACTTAGACGTCGATCCAACTTAAAACCATTTCGGGAATCTAAGTTGAGATCGTGACTAGATTCCCGTCTCCATGAGACAGAATCTAATTACTACTCTATAATTGTGCTAACACTTTGTTTTGCATGGTAGTCTAATTTGCATTTACCTTGGATTAACATTTTCTTGCAGGAAATTGAGTTGCTGAAAAATGATGGTCCGGGCGCCCGAAAGGGATTCGGGCGCCTAGAATGCAAATTCTATCTCGACGCAACGTGGAGCGCGCTAATGTGGATGCTCTAAGTCCTCTAAAATATAAATTTGATGAAACATTCAAATTTGAGCGTGTATAATTCTTTTTCAACAATTCTATTTGTTCTTTCAGTTTTGATTTTTCCATTTGAACTTTATCAAAGTGTTCTATTGAGCATGCATTAGCTAAGTTAATTTTTAATTCAATGTTATCCTTTTTTAAATTCATGTACTTAGTTCGTAGTTTGCATAAAGATCTAGATAACATTTTTACTACATCATAAAGTTGATTAGGAGGGAGATTACGTACCTCACTTATCGTGTGAAATTCATAATTTAACGCTCCCCCTTCATCGATGCTCTCTATATTCATCTTGGACGAGCTTTCATCATCTTCTTCTTGGTGACTTACCATTGGTGCAAGTCCAGCATATGCCTTGATATTAGACTCTAATGATGATTCACCCCACGTGACTTTTAGGTTCTTATGGTTTGATCATCTTGGCCCTTTATCTTTTTCCTTACTTTTCAGTTTAGGATAGTTGTCCTTGATGTGGCATCTGACTTTCCTCTTTCCTCGGAGAATCTTGTTGGCCTATTTCTTATCAAAATTATTAGACTTAAAGAATTTTTTTAAACTTCCTTACCATGTATGCTTCTTTATTTTCGTCAAGAAATGATTCTGACCTAGCTTAATCTTCTTAGCTTTAAATGCTAGGTTTTGGATTGTTTTTTCCTTTTTACTTAGACTTGCACATCTTGATTCATGTAATTCAAAAGTAGAAAATAAATTTTCTAAGCTACTTGTCTCGAGGTCCTTGAAGATGTAGGAGTCCACATATACGTCCACTCAGGTGTTCTCAAAAAGCATTTAAAGCATACCTTAGTGAACCCCAATTCATTACTGTTTCTCCGATCTTTGTGAGTCTGGTGATTAGCTCCTTGATCTTTGCGTGTAGTTAGGCTACTATTTTTCTCTTTTCCATTCGGAGGTTCGTCAGTTGGTTTCAGAGTAGATGTCGTCTTGCTAACTTAGCCTCTGAGGTTCCTTCATGGAGCTCCAGGAACTTCTCTAAAAATTCTTTGATGGATTTTTAGGCACTAATTCAGTTGACTTCTTATGGCAGTAGAGCGTTCATTAGATGAAATTCTACTTTGTCGTTGACCACGAAATCAGTCTGCTCCTTTTTGCTCCATAAGTGCTCTTCCTTTTCAAATCCGTGTTGATGTATGCATGCTATAAAATCATATTTTATAGATAGAAAAATATCAAAATCAATTTTAAAAAATATCTTCATTTTCTTTTTTTATATGACGAAATCCCCCTTGAACTTCGGTGGGTGATGTGTTGATCCGACCACCGCCTTATTGCTTTAGTCGGTAGTTAGTTCTTCTAAAGTAGTTAGACTCTAATACCAATTGTAGATCCAAGTAGGCCGGCTAGAGGAGATGAATAACCTGTAATTTAAAATTAAAATTCTGTTGCTATTGAACTTGGAAAGGATACACAGTTAATTATAATAAATGCATAAAAGTAAAGTAAGAGAAGACTCTGAATTTACTTGGTTTACAACCAAGGAGGTTGCTAATCCAAGGTGATCAAAGCTCCACTAAGATCTCCTTTGAGGAAGAGGGAGTAGCCTCTTACAAGCGTTGAAAACTTAGAACAATGTACAGAAAATAAATACAGAGCATGTGTTCATGGACTTCGAGTACCAAGGATCTATTTTTAGCTTATTGGTCACAACTAGCCATTTGTTGACGTGCACTTCCTGGGTGTCTGGACTTGGTCGACTTGATCCACTCTGTAATGACTTCTTTCTAACGGATCAAAGCTTCCTAGGAGCCTGGACCCGAGTCGAGCGCCTGAAGTTGGATCACATGGACTCTGTGTTGATCCTCTTTGACACAATGACTCGCTATTGTGGTGGTACATTCCAGGCTCCTGGACCTGGTCTGGGCACTTAGAGTCCGGGTGCCTAGACCTAGTCCAGGCGCCTTAACACAGTCAACTTAGAGTTGGCCTTGAGTGATTCTCCGGTCGTCCAAAGTTGAATTCACCAGAATTCAACTCCAGCCTTCTCATCGAGTAATTTTTCTCCTCGGTTTCTTGTCCATCGGAAGCACTGCACGTGTCCTTCTAGTCCGTCGATGTACTCTTTCGTAACTTCTTATCTCTTGGATGTACCGAGCTAATCGACTCACTTCCCATGCCATCCTTCTCGCTTGCTGTATCTTTTACTCAACTTCTTATGTTCCTAAGTCCCTATACACTTAGACATAAGAGATCAAAATGACACATAACCTAATTTAACTCGGTTGATCACATCAAAACCAACTTGGGGTACTTACAAATGTAAGTGTGTTATTCAAACTTAGAGGACAAGGGATCTATTTATAACTCTTTGGCCAAGATAGCCGTTTATTGACTTGGCACTTCTCGGGCTCTTAGAAGCAATCCAGGCACCTGGACTTTGGTCGAGTCAATCCACTTGGCAATAATTTACTCAACGGTTCTCGACATTTAGGGTGCCTGGAGGACATCCGAGTGCTTGAATTCTGCTATTGTGAACTCCATGGTTATCCTCTCTACAATGACTCGCTAACATGGAGCGTTTGGAATAGTCAACTCAAAAGTTGACCATTCTATAGTCCGGTCAATTAGGTGATGCTCCGGCCATCCAAAATTGAGCTCATCCGAACTCAACTCCAGCCTTTTCCTTAAGCAGACTTCCTCCCCGGCTTCTCATCCCTCAGACGCTCCACACATGTCATTCTCGCTCTATCAGTATACTCTTTCGTAGCTCCTCCCCCGTCATATGCACCAAGCTTGTCGGCTCACTTCCCGTGCTATCCTTCTCGCTCATTGTATTTTTCCGCTCGACTTTTTATGTTCTTAAATTCTTGCACACTCAGACACAAGACATCAAATACACGAGGCCTAACTTAACTCGATTTGTCACATCAAAACTATTTCGGGGTACTTACATTTTCTATGCCTAAATTCACGATTACAAATTGATTGGTGACCTTCTCCAATCGATTAATATCAGAAAATTTGATTTCTTGAACGTAATTTTTCAACTCAAAAAAGCCTAAAATTGCGCCATCAATCGTGTTCTTCGAGAATAATGTGAAAAACTCAATTCATAGGTTAAATCTTAACCTATGCATATTACATTCAACGAATATACTTCAATTTAGCTCATACATATGGAATCTATTGTAAAAATGATATATATATATATATATACTAAATCATTGAAAATAATTCTTACGCCTTAAAAACTGACAATAAGCTAACCCTTAGATCTATACCAATTGTTAGGATTGTGATACTTCAATAATAAACTAAACGATGTATCTACAACAGGATCTAGCTATCATCAATTTCTAAATTAATATTAAAACCAAAAACAATAGTTAACGAAGAACTGATTTGAATCCATCACAAGGCTATTACTTTTTACTTGTCGTCGGAGATCCTGCAAATGCAATGGAAGTCTTCCAGTGGATTGAGTCGGCAACCCTAGGACCTTCTCAATGGGAGAGAAGAATCGAGAGGAAGAGAACATAATTCAGCATGTCTTAAATGAACCATATCTCTTCCTTTATATACCTAGCTTAACGTATGGGGACTATCCATCATAAAACTCATACTTCATTAACAATCCATCAATGTTAATGAACCAGATTATTGAATCTATACATTGAATGCACATCCATTTAATCCAAACATCCTTCATATGCAATTAAGTGTTAGATCACTTAATTAGGGTTTAGTTTCCTTAATAACAATTAGTTGTGTGTTAAATAAGTTTAAACCCACTTTATAGAGATTAAGTCCATCCATGTGAACTTAATTGGATTTATTCCATCCATATAGACTTAGTTATATTTAGTATTACCCACATAGACTTAATCTTATATATATTACTACAAGTGAAAGTTTTGATTTTATGATTTTATCTCTTTCTATTAATTGTTTTGTCATTCAAAATTGTTATTTTTTTTTAACTTTTGTTAAGGGTATAAAGTTCTTCTGATTTATTTCATTAATAGTTTATTTTTAAAAAATAAAAAATGTCAGGTACTCAATATGAGGTAACTTAATATTACTCGGGATTTATGGGTACCCAACTATAGAGGGTAGTGATCAAATATTTTTTTCTACCCAATATGTTAGATATCCGATTATAATTACCTGAACCCGACAAAATCAGACTTGCACCCACCCCTAGAGTTCGCTTCAGAGACAAGAGACCAAAAGGTGATAGTCGATGGGCAACACTTTTGTAAATCTCCACGTAAGGTGATATGTATTTGTCAATTGTTTGCTTGAGGGATGATTATGCAACCAAGGGGTGACAACTGACACTGCTCTTATGAGAATCTCTAAGTAAGATTCTAGATGGTCTCAGATAGGTTGAGGGTGAGTGCCAAATTGACTAATCCCGAGCAGGTCGCTTGAGCCTGAATGAATTGTCATTGGACGAAAGTGATTGGATGCTCGGTACTCGAGGATGTTGAGTACTCAGGAATATTAAGTGTTTGGAAACACTAAGTGCTCAAGGACGTTGAGTACTCGGGAACGTTAAATGTTAAGGGGTGTTGAGTCCTCGGGAACATTGGGTGCTCAGGGATTGGGTTTAGCCAGTCGAAAGTGAAACCGACCGATTAGGAAATGACCGGTACTATCATTGAACATCAAATTCATTTATCATCCTAAGTAGAGATCAGCACAATTTATTAAAACTAACAATAATATGGAAGATAGCTGTAAAGAAGCCAAAGAGATCATGCATGCCCTCATTTAGATAGCGATACAGTGAGCATGTTGTCCAGAACTCCGTGTTAGAATACTTAATTAAAATGATAAATCTAAGACATTATCAGTGAATTATATTTAGTTTGATGTTGTTAATAACGTTGCAAAATAATTTATTTAGTTAATTAAAATTTATATATAAAAAACATTGGTATATTAAAAATACTATTAATTAAAATCATCTCAAAATGTTACTTTTTTTGTTTTTAATATTCTATATATAATAATTTTAATTAGATTGGAGTAATAAAATGAAAAATTGATAAAAGGACGATGGAGATGGTAATTTTTACCCAATAATATTCGCACGTCGCATTTATGGAAATATTTAAAGTATAAAAAACACAATTAAATTTGCAGGTGGAATGCAACGTTCCACCGGACACGCGACAGCTCATCAGTTTTGACACAGGATTAGGTTTCCCGAACCGGACAACGCCGTTCGGCTCTTAAATGCGATAAACTTTTATTAAAAGCGCCGGCGGAGGACGACAACCGCCCGTCGCTTTCTTGGCCCCACCGCACCTCGTCCACGTGACAACAGCTCACCTCTCCCCACCCCCAATCGATACTAGCTCCCATACAACTTCTCCAACGACCGTCCCGTCCACCGTACGATCCTTATCCAGTTCGCGTCTCCGCCGTAGATTGCCCGCGGGGGCTGTGGGCATTCCTCTATGGACCCCTCGGCCTGATATTCAAAAGTTGGGAGTGGTAAGGTTACTTCGGTGAGGAGATCGGAATAACCCTACTATAAAAGGGCGTCCCAGATCTGAGACCCTCACTCGCTCCTCTCTCTCTTCCGCCTCCCTGTCTTGCCGGCGATTCGGAACACTCGTGTTTTTGAAAGCGGAGGAGCGAGGATGAGAGAGATCCTTCACATCCAGGGCGGGCAGTGCGGGAACCAGATCGGGGCCAAGTTCTGGGAGGTGATCTGCGACGAGCACGGGATCGACGGGACTGGGAAGTACAATGGCGATTCGGACCTCCAGCTCGAGAGGATCAACGTATATTACAATGAGGCCAGCGGCGGGCGGTACGTTCCGCGAGCGGTGCTCATGGATCTGGAGCCGGGAACTATGGATTCCGTCCGATCTGGGCCTTTTGGCCAGGTTTTTAGGCCGGATAACTTCGTCTTCGGCCAGTCTGGGGCTGGTAACAACTGGGCCAAGGGGCACTACACGGAGGGTGCTGAGCTCATCGACTCGGTGCTTGATGTGGTCAGGAAGGAGGCAGAGAACTGTGACTGCTTGCAGGGTAAGACCTTTCTCGTTCAAAATAGGCTTTAATTCTTACTGGATCTGTGCAATTTCATGGGTTTTCTGATGGTGGTGAAAGTTGAGCTAAATTTGATAGATCTAGGGTTATCCTTTATTCTTTAAACATCATTGACGTAGATCTGTCCTCTCTTCTTACAACACTGCAAATTTCATGCAAATATATTAAAAACACCTTGCAAGCATATGGGTTCTATTTTTTATTTTTATTTTGGCATCATAAGGATCTGATTCTTCAATTTCTATCAAAAGAGCGTCGTGTTTTTTGTTTTGTTAGGATTTGTCTGTCGAGTAGTGTTTCGGTTCAGAGACAATTGTATCCCTCGTATGATATTTTCCCAAATTTTAGTTGTTTATTATGTCTATCCATGTTGGTTATCCCATGGTAGGTTTGCAGAATGGTACACATGATTAATGAATGTGGTGAGTTATATCTATTCTTAATTGTGGCTCTCATGGCGGGGCACATAAAGCTTTAGAGGCTTCATCTTAACAGATCGCATGATCTTTTTTGATTTTGATAACGATCTTTGACTTCTTTAAGAGAGGGTTTAGGTGAAGTTCTCAATCCTTACATGTTAATTTCTATTGACAGCCATGATGTGAGCTCAATCCTATTTCATCTGTAGTTTAAATTTCCAAATTAAACTTGATTTTAGTTTGTAAGTTCCTATGCTATGATTTACAAAATAATACAGTTCTATTTGGCTATGAAACCAGTCCTAAATTTCATTGAAATCTTTGGTTTCGAACTGTAACCTTGAGAGATAAAGTATAGTTTGTAGTGCATCAGGCTTCCATATCTGACAAATTTACCTTTTTCTATGAACTGTAATTTGTAAGTTCCTGTGCTATGATTTACAAAATAACACAGTTTTATTGAGTTATGAAATCAGTCCTAAATTCATTGAAATATTTGGTTCTAAACAAATTATAATGTTGTGAGATAAAGTATATGTTGTAGCACATCAGGCGTCCATATCTGACAAATCTACCTTTTTCTGTAGATCACATTAGCATACATAGCACCTACCTGCGTTTGTTTTATCCAAGATTCCTATGTCCTGTCCAACAAAGGGGTGTGAATATAAATAGACTTTTGTTCCTTCAATTTTTTTATTAATATATTTTTTGTTTTGAGTTCAATAAGAGCTGGTTATTCAAAGGTAATGGGGAAATAACAGCCAAAGTGGAGATATGTTGCACAAACAAATTTAATATAAATGCTTTTGCTTGGATGCTCATTAAAGTTTGACATCATCTTGCTTTATCATGATATCATTTGTTTGATTTTCCAATCTCAGATGCAGAAAAGGTATACAGTGGCCTCTTTCAAGATCCATTAGTTGTTGTGAATATCTGATGTTTATTTTTTCCCTTTTCTAGTTAATTTCATTGATCTTTACACTGTTGATTTTTTTTTTTGGCTTTAACCTGTTTCTTTCCTTACGGTGTAGGGTTCCAGGTGTGCCACTCTTTGGGAGGAGGCACTGGATCAGGCATGGGAACCCTTCTCATCTCAAAGATCAGAGAGGAATATCCAGATAGAATGATGCTCACCTTCTCAGTTTTCCCCTCTCCCAAGGTCTCTGATACAGTTGTGGAGCCATACAATGCTACCCTGTCGGTTCATCAACTTGTTGAGAATGCTGATGAATGTATGGTACTTGACAATGAAGCGCTGTATGATATCTGTTTCCGCACCTTGAAACTTTCAAATCCCACATGTGAGTCTATTGCTTCCCTCCTTGCCTCTGCGCTGCACTTGTTTGATGTTACATGACTAGTTATGTTTTTTTATCCTACATGCCAGTTGGTGATCTCAATCACTTGATCTCTGCTACAATGAGTGGTGTCACTTGCTGTCTTCGCTTCCCTGGACAGCTCAATTCTGACCTGCGGAAGCTTGCAGTCAACCTCATCCCTTTTCCCCGCCTGCACTTCTTCATGGTTGGGTTTGCACCTCTTACCTCAAGGGGTTCGCAACAATACCGGGCTCTCACTGTACCTGAACTAACCCAGCAAATGTGGGATGCCAAGAATATGATGTGTGCTGCTGATCCCCGCCATGGTCGATACTTAACTGCTTCAGCCATGTTCCGTGGTAAGATGAGCACGAAGGAAGTTGATGAGCAGATGCTCAATGTGCAGAACAAGAACTCGTCCTACTTTGTGGAGTGGATACCAAACAACGTGAAGTCCAGTGTGTGTGACATTCCACCCAAGGGGCTCAAGATGGCTTCAACTTTCATTGGCAATTCGACCTCCATCCAAGAGATGTTCAGGAGGGTGAGCGAGCAATTCACTGCCATGTTCAGGAGGAAAGCTTTCTTGCATTGGTACACTGGAGAGGGTATGGATGAGATGGAATTCACAGAGGCTGAGAGCAACATGAATGACCTGGTGGCTGAGTACCAGCAGTACCAGGATGCAACAGCAGAGGAAGAAGAGTACGAGGACGAGGGAGCAGAGGAGGAAGAAGTCTGAGTAATTCCTCCTTGTATTTTGAAATATGGGTTTGCTTTTTTTATTTCTGCTTGGCTTGTCGTGGATTTGGTTTCTATTGTTAGACATATGCTCTATATGTTTGTCGTGGCCATGAATTGAATGTGATATGTTGAGACTTTGGAGCCTTTTGACTCTAATTATGGGTCCTCGTTGAGATTAAATCTTTTTGTTCCGTCTTTCATAATAGTAGAATTTTGATATCAAATAATTCTGGTTCTCCACTCACTTTTTAAGGTTTGCCTTTGCTATAGTTAGCAATTCGAAGATCACAGATGCCCCCTAGTAGACATTTATATGCAACTTCCTGCATCATGATTCAAAGCACAAGAGCAATGCATTTGGCTTGAGTGGCAGCCATCGTGACACGATACAGAAACCAATTCACAGGACGAACTCAAGACATAAGTTTGTCTCTGATACATTCATGGATGATCCATGTAATTTGTTGGCAGAACCACTGGCAAGTTAATCAGTAGCAAGAGTATGAATCGGATTTCCCGGTTGAGTTGCCCATTCAGTCCATGATCCATCATAAACTGGAACATCCAGCTTTCCAAGGCGATGAAGACCCTGAAGAGGCATTCATCAGTTAACCAATTTCCGATAGGGGCACATGAAGAAATCTTACCACGCATAGTATGCAGGCAGTCATCCCACTTCCGCAGGAGGCAACAATTGGGTTGTCCAAAGATACGCCTACAAGTAGGAACAGAAAAAGTCAAGTAATATTCAAGTTAATTAAATTATTTACAAATGTTTTCTTTAACTTTTCCTATATTCTTATCATATCTTCCACTTTGATCGATCATCTCTTGTAACTATAAAATCTAATGGTCATCTTTAAATATGTCACCTCAACTATTAGAATTACACCTAATAAATGTATATATCCATCAAAGCATTTTTCATATATATTATGCTATTTTTTTTTATCATCTAAACATTCTAATACATAACTTTGTGATAAATTATATCCTTAATATCCCTTGTCGAACGATAAATTCCAGATACCTAAAACTTAGATTACATTTTCATACTAAAATTACATCACATTTACTTATACAGATTCATAGCATTATCATGTGAAGCCTTATCAAGTTTCCGGCCTTTTTCAGATAAGCAAAGTTTAACAATCGACACAAATTTATATTGGTAGCATGATTGGTCACACTAGAGCATTTGGATAAAGAGGCTTTTCATGTAAAAGAGGCTGTCACCTGCTTGTGAAAACTTTTTATGAAGCTCATCTTCAGGCAAAAGCAGGCTTGAACTATCAACCATCTGCTCATAAACAGAATAATTACATTAGAACACCACAAACTCTTTATCAACAAGCATACGTGTGTAGGATTCAGTGCTATAGCTTTATATTAAAGCATCTCGATTCTGCAACACCACTTTTGACATTTTAGGATTTGAGGAAGTAAACAAAAAAATGTAATTAATTTGAATTACTGTAGAGTGTGTGTATGTGCATGAAGCCTAATCTTGCTTGTCTTCTTCTCCATAATTCTCAAACTCATTGCAATTTATAAGTATGAAAAATACTAACCTTAATTGTCTTAGTCTCCAGTCTCAATCATATTGCATTTCCCATATATTTCATTTGAGTTCTTACATGAACTAAAGTCGAAGTCGATGATGTGTGCCATGGATCAAGTAACAAGCATTGGGTACATGTTATATTAAACATACATTGGAGACTCTGAAAGGTGTAAATAGCGAGCCACCTCATTCAATTGTTTTTAGTACACATTACCTCTGTGAATGGAACACATTTACTTTCTGGAATATGACCACTTTTGATTCCCTCCCGAGGCTCAGGAGCTACACCATCAAACCTGCATATGGACACAAATCTTTAATAATGAAGTGTTCTCATCACAAGTTCTTTGGATTATGGGAACCTCAATTATGACAAAAGAGATAGACTGAGAAATATTTTGAAACTAAAGTACAAAAAATAGGTAATAAAATATAAGAAGAAATTTATTGAAAGTTGTTGAGGACCTGAAAACCTAAGCAAGTGCATCATATCTCAGACAATAATGAATTTTTAAGGAGATTATTCATTTGTTAACTCAAATGAACTTTTAGCAAGTGCATCATCTAAGCAAAGTCTACTTACCACAAGTATGACCCTCCTAATTATGTTTTTTTTTTGGTTTTTAAGATGCACAGATTTCTTTGGTTTGCAGAACTTGTAGCTTTATCAAACACAATTTGACTTGAAATTTTCCAGTAGCAAATGCAGTTTTCCGGTGTACTAAACGATACATATAAAATATGGCTTTGATTCTAGTGTGCAAAGAAAGGATTTAAAAATTCAACATGTCAACATGAAGGTAGCAAAAAACCATTTTTGAACCAGTAAACATGGTATTTTCTACAAGATATTGAAGCCAACTCTTGGATATTACCTGCCCTTTGATCGAGCGTCTAGAAGTTGATGGGTTTTGTCAGTCATATTTTGTTTGACCTGAAACATAGATAATCTCTGTTCTAAATGGTTATCAGCCACAAATGAACAAGGGAAATCTATCATTAGCAAAACTATTATGACAAGAATTGTAGCAACTTGCCCACAATAAATATTCTTGTATCATGGCAATTTATTCATTGTGTCCTTTGTATGAGACACAAATAAAATTGGAAACATATCCATAAAGTAGGTGAAAATTTCAGAATCCACTATTTGATGCAAGGTTCTAAGGACCTAACACTAAATAGATCAGGATCTATATGTGAATACACCAAACTCAAGGATTTTTAAATTTACAATGACAGTAAGATAATACATATAAATGTGAAGGGGGCTACCTCAAGGATAACCCTAATATTTTTCCCATGTTAACATGGTATTCAAGTGAGGGCGATCTCCTCAACCATCGATACAACCAAATCTTGACCATGTTGCATGTTGCATGTGAACCAATCCACTTGCCCATTTATACCCTTCTCCTTTTAGAAGGCCATCATCATCCTTGGGATCTTGTCCCACATCTACCTATTCTTCACAAGGGCATCCATATCAAGGTTCAAAATCTCAAGCCGTACTAAAGTTTCAGTTATTGATTGGAACGAAACTGTTTCGGTCTTATACCGATGTTTCGATGCATAGTGCCAGTAATGAATTGGAGTTGAAGAAGGAAATGAATCATAGGAGGAGACATTGTGTGTGCCGAGTATGGTTTTAAATCTTATACCATATGGAACGAAACCGTCGAAACATATCATTCTGCTAAATTATCAAAACTCAACATCACTTAACACATATAGTGTCTCCTTCCTTTGCTTTATTTCCTTCCTCCTTCAACCTTCATTCTATCACCGACACCATGCATTAGAGCATTGACACAATACTGGAGTGGTATCTTTCAGGTTAAAGATCGAAACTACGACACGACTCGAGATTTTGAACTTGGTGCTGAGTGGCATCGAGTTACATTGATTTATTAGAATGATATATTTCGACCGTTTCACTCAATCCAGTACGAAATTTCAAACCATGATCTATATAATCAAGCATGACCTATTCTTTCCTAGGCATCTAAGGATCGAGTCTTAGCTTCGACGAATTAACGAATGAATTTCATTTAATGGGCAGTTACACCTAAGAACGCTAGGTTGATGAGTCACTCGCTACGAGTGCTTCCCGATTTACCCTTGGCTGGTAGGAAACTTCCATTGGGTCGGGTCGGTCACCCAGGATTAATCGACGTAAGCTATATACCTGGTGCCAACTTTTTTTTAAGCATGACCTATTCTTGTCCCACCTCTTCTTCAACACATATGACAAGATCTTTACAAGAGTATGCCTATTATTGAATGAGCTATCGACTAAGGCTTTGTTTCCTATAAAGGAAGGATAAAATTAAAGAAAAAATCTCGTTTCCTATAAGTTTTCCATCCAAATGTCAATTGTTTTAGCCAAGAAGCTTTCAGTGAAACATGAAAGTCAAAAAGAAAAAATATGCTTGTGATAATTAACTTACTCTTCATTTGTTCATAATTATTTGTCATCCTCATTTTTAAGAACTTTAGTTCTTAAGTTTTGAATGTATCTTATAATTACTAAATGTTAACCACTTGCAAACACCTAACATCTCAAGAAAAGCAAGAGTTGCCGCCTTAAAAGTGCCAAACATTTGCATAACAGGTTACATAGGACACAAATGTTCACTGTCAGTATTTCAGTTTAGGTGGTAATTGACCTCTAAAAGATTGATTGGAGCAGCTATTGGATAAACAATTTTTGTTTAATTATCTCAATCTTTCTACAAAAACCATTCAAATTTCACAATGCTACCGGTCATTTTGACAGGATTGGAAGCCTGTGTTCTAGCTTCAGATCTAGTATTCTGAGAGTTAACTCTTGGGCCTGACAAAGGAATCTAAAGGTGTGTTTCCTATAAAGAAACAACAATATAAGTTTGTTTTTCACATGCAATGGAATTCACATATCCAACTTTAAAAAATATATTATTTTTTTTCAAATCTATTTTTGATTGATATTTTTAATAAATTAAAGTTTTAAAATTAAGCTTCCTCCCTCTTTTCTTCCTTCTAAGAAACCAGTCCGATGGAAAACTTTACTTCTTTTCTTCCCTCTAAGGAAACTAAACTCATGAAAATATTTCCTAATCATTTGTCCGATGAATTCTTCCCCCCAATTTTCATTTTCCCCTGATCTTAGTGGGAACTAGGGCCTATGGATTATAGAATTTATTTTTTCAGCCAACAAATGGTTAAGCATACCAAAAAATTGCCGAGGTCTAAGAAGTGTAGGTTGGTTGAAATTCAGACCTTTAGCAAAAAGTCTCGTTTCTCTCCTGCTAGCAATTTCAAATAGATTGATCAATAGATAGATAAGAGAGAGGAGACAAAAAATGAGTGTGACCTGGTAAAAACATGATGATCTAATACACCTCCATAACCTGTAAACACACCCTGTAATTGGGAGAAGAGGAGTGAAGTATGATTGAGAGCTCGATTTGGCTACATGGATCTTATCTAAAATCAAAGTTTTCATATCTTAAAAAAGTGAAAGAATGCTTGCAAGTTATGTTGACTTTGACATTTGAATAATGCTAATGTTCATATTGAAAATGATTTTTGTTCCAGAAGTGAGAAGTATCCAAACCTGTTCTATTCCCCAAATCATCTGAGGCCGAAAGTTTGTTTTAAATGTGGCAGGCCCAACCTATGAGTGATAGAAGCAGCATAAAATTATCCACTGCCATAACAAGAGAAAGAGAGAAAAAATTGTACGATAAGTAAAACCCATATGATGGCACCAAGTTCTTCAAGATGACAAACATAGAAGCATCTGAGAGGAATGGTTTAACTTGGAACCCCAATCTCACAAATAAAAAATCTAACTCTTCTAGTGCAAAAGGAAGGCATATTTAAATTAATCATTTTTTTCATTGAATCATTGTTCTATAAGATCAATGTCAAATCCTAAATGAATAACAAGCAACTACAAAATAAGTTTAGAGCATTGTAAATGCTATTTGAATGGCTATAAAATGCTAGTAATTTGCATCTCTGAATCTTGCTTTCAGAAGCGTACCAGGAATAGTTTCAGAGTGCCTGTAAAATACTAATATCTGCACATCCCTCTTGTTTTCAAATACTAGTACTTTACTGCTCTTCACATCCCTCCCACTTTCATATATCCAAACAAAAAAAAAGTTGGATCCGCAACCTCAACGACCCCCTAGAGCCGGCCCCACAGGAATGGAGAGAGGTAAATTCAGGCACACAGGCAGGAGGCACATGGTGGGGTGAATTCCAGGTTATGAGTTCATGTGAGATTCGGCCCCTAGCTATTACACCAAAAATGTCATGTGCCACCATCTGCGCTACACCTTGGGGGCAAAAAACACTTCTCTTTGTAATTGTCTTACTATCTTTTTTTTGTGTGTATTAGGAAACAGAATCCCATCATTCTGTTATTATGTTTTTGATCACTAATTTAGATAAAGACCAACATGACAAAAAATTCGAAGTTTTCATTTCCCTTATCAACATTTAACAATTCATAATCCAAGGGTACAAAAGGTGCATGAGGAAATTGAAGTCAATTACACATCTTCAATAGTCTGTATCTTAAGAATGAATATAGGACAAAATAAATAAAAAACCCCTGGTCTATCAGTTGATCTTAAAATATAAAATTGGCATGTAGATGGAATATGAAACTTACATATTGACCATGATATATGCTTTTAATAGCTTTACGGACTGCAGTAGCTCTCAGAGTAACATTTTCAGGTGTGGTTGCTTCAACTTCATATCCAGCTTTAAGCCAATGTGGCAAACCTCCATTCAACACCCAAACCTTATTGTGCCCAAAAATTCGGAACGTCCTATTTACGTATTATCATTTCAGAAAGGTGAATTATTTGATAATTGAAAGAGAAACCATAATTTAAATAGTAACAATATCAACAAACAGAATATAGAGTCCTTAAATTATATAGTAAAATTTAAATGGATCCTTCCTTACATTCAAATCTCCTATACATGGCAAAGGATAATGTATTCATATATTTCCTGCAACAGTTATGTGATGATTTCAACTCTTAATCAACCATCTCTGTTTTATTCACACTTTTCTACTCATGAAAAATATGGACATGATCCAGATTCAATGATTTTCAATAAGAGAACTTCCTCAAAACAAAATTTCCTAAATGAGAAATTTTAAATCGGCCAAGAGCAATAAAAAAAATCATTTGGGGTTCATACACTAAGGCTTCATTAGTTTGCTATAAAAAAGTTATTTATATAAAATGTATTTTGAAAAAATAATTAAGGAAAATAAATATTTTTCTTTTGCTTAGAGTTGATAGCTGGAAAATATTTTCTATATTTACCACACAATAGTGAAAATATTTTTCTCTTCTCCAAGTTAGGTTAATTGGGTGAGCCAAGGCGAGTCACATGAGTTGATTGAGACAGGTGGGTCACATGCCTAATCAGCCAACACGGACTGTCCAGCAATCCCAATGTTCCTGGTCTACCCAACCAACACAACTTGGCCTACTCAATCTGACCACCCGGCTTGCTTGAACTGCCTATCCTGCTCAAAGAATTCAGCTTGGCTAAATCAACCAACCCTCTTAGATTAACCGGTCTACTCAGCCGTTCAAATTGATAACATTACACTTGCTAAAAATAAAATGAGACCATATTTATCTTTCTAATTAAACTCCCAATAACTCATGTATTTTCATATTTGTCATATAGTAGTTTAGGGTTATTAAGATGGTTTTGTAAAAACATCTTCATGGTGTGCATTATTCAAAATCAGATATGAGACCATATTGTGTTCCTTGGACTCGTAGAAGTAATATCTGCTTTCCTTTTTATCATACAAGCAGTGTAGGGTCACCAATGGCTTTGCAAAATACCTTGATGAGCTTGTGTTGTCCTATGACGAAAGCATATATTAATTCCCGGGAGTTCAAGAAGGTTTGATTTTATGGTTTGGCAAGTGCAGAGCCATCAATGTATTTTCACAATCACACTTTAATGACCCTATAATATTTATGCAACTTAATATGGATATGAATTCACCCTAAGAGTCTAGAAAGCATAAACATACTCTTATCTTAGGTTGCTAAAGTGCAAGGCCATGATATTTTTCTGTAAAAAAAAACTTGATGGCCATGCACTACTCATATGATAAAAATGAAAATATTTATGAGTTTTGGTAGACTAAGGAATAGAAATATGATCTTATTTTAATTCTTTGGCAAGTGCAAGGCCACCAAGCTGTTTTTGTAAACCATTTTAATGGCCTAACATTAGTCATTTTGCCAAAAAAAAAAAACAAACTACTAGCACCTTCTTGGGAGCCTCAAGTAGACTATTCCAGTCTTTTCTAGTGGACAATAATCATTCTTCAAAAATGAATATCAGAGCGTTTTGAAATAAAAACACACTGATGGTACTTATTAACACATTTTAACCCCCCAAAAAAAATTGTTTTGCAGTTCTTGCTCTCAGGAATTATGGCATATTTATTTGTCCAAAATATTAAGTTTTGGCCCTCCAAAAAAAATCAAAAAAAGGTGTTAATTCTATGTATTTGGAGGTATTTTGAGAAAGTGGTGCATGATTTAGGAAAATACAAAATGAGGTATGTAATTTGGAAAAATAAAAACTTTTATGCATTATTTAGGGAATTTGTCTATTATAATTTTAGACTATACGATCTATAATATTAGCAAATCCACTAACTAATCCTCGGAACTAATAATAAGGTGACAAGTTTACTAGTTGATGAAATGATAATTAATCCCTATGGGTTTTGTACTCTCATGGAACAATAAATTAGGCTATGAATATGGTAGCTTGATCTTTACAATACAGCATCATCTTCTCCTTTTTGATTCTTCTATCTTATTTTCAACTATTGTTAGTTAGAGTCACATCAATATATTCTTAGTTAGTAGAGCTTTTCTTTAATTATATTGTCGGCTAAACAAAGCACCTTATGAGTTAGATATATGCAGTTTGGAATTTACTTCTAGGTTCTTTGTAGTTTGTAGTATATTCTTTTGTATTTTGATGATGGCACCTGCAGAAGTGAATGACATAGATATCTTTTGTAAGTTGAATTTCTAAAAGATACCAAGCAAGTGCCCAAGAGATTGTAACATTGTTAATGCAGGAGCATGCCAAGCTGCCACTGGCCATGGAGATCAACTTGGGTTGTGAAAGTAAGCCTTGAATATCCATCCAACTTACCAGTATGGTCAAATGGATGTTTAATTTAGTCTCAATGGAAGAAAAATGGTATATGAATGTAATTTTAATTACTTGTCAATCACCCTAATCCACAAGGCAAAATTATATAATCCCGACTTGAAATTATAGTCCATGCAAGCATGCAGCATGCCAACAGTCTAGGAAGCATTCATCCTGCACTATCAACTAAACTACACGGTCTGATCATTTTGATAACCATTGTAGATACAAATTTAATATTTAATACAACTATAGCATTGTAGCATATCCACATGCAACTGAATTACTGGAATGGGTAGGATAACAAGAATATTTTGTAATATAAATACAGATAAGTGCCACTATCTTGATAAGGAAAGCAAAGGGAAAGACAGATTATTTTAAACTACACCTAAATTATCTTAACCTTGACTAAGTCAACTTGAAACATTAGAAAACACATTCCAACAAGAACATTATTGGAACTTATGAGCAATGAAGCACAAATTAAAGAGTTTACAATTGAAAATCACATTCCAAACGTACCACCAGACACGAGGAGCACTAAATAGTCCTTTTCCATCATAAATAATGACACTATCCGTGTTTTGAATACCGAGAACAGAAACTGCAGCTGCAAAAGCTTCTTCCAATGGTAACATGTGCGGCAACTGATTCAAGTGGAATGCTTTAATATTTTAGGGAAAATAGTTCAGAAGGTCAGTGAGTAAGAAATAGAAGTATAGGAACCAGTTTGGGTAGCCTAAATACTATTAGTTAATCCAGTGCCTATTCTAAGAATACTACTGAATCAAAACACAGATATATTGATGTGGATCTTGAGTTAGACAAGACTGAATCTCATTTCTTATTTATTATCTCTACTAGATAAAAATGTGATCAAGGTGAGGATTATGGTTCCTTGTTCACTTAAATGTTTTAATCTGCAAAATAAAGGAAATAAGTGATCAGAATCAAGCCATGACCAGAACCACCAGAAGAAACAAGATATGGAACAAGCTGCTCACTCACATTTGCAAAACATGGCATACAAGATGTTAATGACACAACAAGTATTGTAGCTATAAAAATCAAAGTCTGCTACTGAGTTAGATTCAAGTATTCAACAGGACTCAAAAATGTACCACGAATACTTGAGGGGTTTTTTTGACAGAGGAAAAGTGTGGTTAAACCTTCCTAAGGTATATAGAATATTTAGTACGTATCCAAATTCTTGAAAACTAACTAAAGCACTAAAACTTTGGTTCTTTGACCAGTCACATAGATATTTTGGACTGCAAGATCAAGGAAATAAGTGTTCAAACTTGAACTATGACCCATTCAACCCACAACCAACAGAAGAAAAATGTGGGACAAGTTACTTAAACTCACATTTGGAAAAAAAAAACGGTGTATGAGAAAACAGTGAATTTAGAAGTTAAAGACAGAACAAGTACTGAAACTATAAAAACCACAGTCAGCACCTAAGCGCAATTCAACAAACTTTAATGTGCCCTATCTACTAGTGGGCCTTTTTTGATAGGGGAGAAGGGTGATTAAAGCTTCTAAAGGTATATAGAAACTTACTATGTATCAAAATTCATGAACGCCTGATAAAGCACTAAAATTTTGGTTGATTGTCTATACCTACCAACACATTTCCAGATATCATTGGATTGAAAGAAATTATAACAATTTGATAAATCGAATAAGACAGCAACTTTCTGGCCTTACAATGTAAAGGAATCTAGTGGGAATCTCTGGTAGTTTTTGGTAGTGCATACATCTTAATTATAGAAAGCTCCTAAAATAATCTCAAGTCTTACACAAGTAAATCACACCACCAATGATAGTACATTAATGCCACTATAAAATTCCTATTTATAAGGGAAAACATCACAAGGGAAGTAACCATAGCTATCAAGCATTCCTGGACAATGACCCAATACAAGCTTAGCAGTCAGAATGATTATCAACTCATTTAACTCCATGTTTATCTAGAAACCACTTAAACCTATATAATCTAAATGACTCTTTAAATCTAAAATAAAAATAAGCAAAAATGATCAGATCAATCAATGTGAAAGTGGTTTGATAGGTTGAAACACTTCGGTTAACCTGAACATTTCATCCATAAAACCAATCGCATTGGCCAACAGACCAATTCTAAGTTTTCTAGCTGAATTGATTATGTTATCCTAGTCTAAGTTTTATAATGCAAGTCATCAAGCTTTACAAGTCTCAAACTTGTAGATTGTTTGATTAATCAAAATCTCATGAAGGAATTTGGAACTCCTGGAAGATAACAAATAATCCAGCCAGGAGACATGCATGAAAATAGTGTAACATCAAAATGTGTCTATAATTTAGAAATTAATATTGCTAATTTATTTCCAAAAAAGTAAAACAAGAAAAGGAATGCAAAGTTTCAGGAACAAAGTAAAGGATATACGGGATTGTTTATGAAGCCTAATGGTCATGTAATTTTTTAATAGTATATGCATCAAAAGAGATGAACCAATTTTATGGGTTTGCTTTTCTTTTTTTCCAAAAATTCCCAAAGTTGAACCTAACCATAATTTTTGTTGCGGCATTCATTTTCCCCCTGTTTCTAACTCCTTCAATTACTTCATGAAATAACTAGGAGATTTTGACCAAGATATCACTAGAAAACTATGAAAAACTTGTCATCATTTCCCAAGTTAGATGCTCTTTAGATCCTATTTCATAGAATTAATTCGCCCAATCAATTGATTTCAATATATCACCAAATCTGCAAGTAGATCAACCTCATCTTTGATTGGGCTCCAGGTGCAAATGGATTGTTTCTGTTCTAAAAGGCTTAGCTTGATTGTTTATATTCTAATGGCTTCTAATATATGTCATTGTGGTGGCTAAACGTCTCTGAATTATAAGTGTGCCTTCTAGATTCAAAATTTTATTTGTGTACTTATTTAAACTTTTGTTTAATAAATTATTCATAATTACTTCCCTTATCCACTCTTGTATATCTACGTACTTTATGAAATTTAATAAATTTAAGCAGGTTTGCTACCTAGCCTGTCAGTTTTTTTTAAAATGAATATTTGATGCTTCTGCTAAAAAGAGGATCATTTCCTTTAGTTTATCCTATAATTAACCTGAACATAATCCAGTGATCCTTAAGAATCATAGATATGAAGGATATTGTGAAATACAATTTCATAAGTAAAAAAAACTTGAATAATCAAAAGAAAAACAGGGATAAATTTACATAGAGTTACCAACATGACCTGCATTCTCTAATATTATTCTATTAATGCAAATAATATAACAGTTAAAAAGCAGAGTGTAAGATATCTCACATCAGTTGTTGGGTCAGAAATTTGATCAATATCAAAGAAAACGGCACCCGGAATGTGAGCAACCTGAATCAAATACAGTGGTGGAATTTTGCAAACAAAAAAAATTGGGCTACAGAATTTGAAGGAGTAATGTTTGAGCTTACACTAGAAAGCTTGGCAACAGAAAAATTAATCCAAATTAATAATCTAGACTGAGATTGAAAAGTATTAATGAGAAAAGCCCAGCTATTGACATGAGCAGTTGATTGATCTCCAACTAATCTTTTTCTAGAACATGAAGATCCACAGCAAGGGAATAACCAAATACTAGGAAGATCATGCTTCACAGGATATAGAAGAAATGGTTAGGGAGGCCTAATTGATAAATACAACCTTTTACCTTTTCCACTATAACCCTATATAGATCATATAATCCTTCTGAGGTTTTCTAAATGGAAATTATTGCAAGAATTGAACACGTTCAGATCATTACAAGAATATCTGAATGCATATAAATGGGAATTATATCTTCCAAGTAAAGTGAAATGAAACATGACCCACCTTTTTTTCATTTGAAAAAAAAAAAGGACTTTGAGAAAACTAGGTTAGTCCACCCAATCTCTATTTAAGAAGGTTCAAAATAACAAACAGTTGAGAAAGCTACAAATTGCAATTCAGAGACCACCAATCACCCGCTAAATTTGATGTATTAGGGTCTTTTACAAGTTTTTGATTGGTCGAAGTGAGGAACTTAGGTAACGCTCGAGTACCATTCATGTTTGATAGCAAAAATTCTTCATGGAAGATATATCTCATCATCCATAAATTGTACAAAAATGTGAAGCCAATCTGGTTCCATCTGGCTATTAAAATGAAGACCATTTTGGTATTGGTGCCCACCAATAAAATCAACATAAAAGCAATTCTACATTGCATATTCTTTCTAGTGACATCAATGAGAAAATTGTCAAGTTAAACAGAGGCCCTTAATATTGAAACAAAAGAGAATTGAACCTAGGTACCCAATCTGTTATGGGAGACTGTATAAATATGTCCATTTATGTTACAACTAAATATGGCAAAACTTCACCCAAATCAGTTTTCTTGGTTCAACTGGTAAAAAATATCTTCCAAGGATGACAGCCATCTATGCTAGCTCTGATAGTTACTTTTTAAAACTAAATTGATAGCTGTAGAAATAGTTTGTAGAGTTCAGGCGTGGATAAATCTACTTTGTTGGATCAAGAAGAAAATTAGTATGGATATTGATAACTTTATTAAAATTGACTTAAGTGTTCCATTAGTCAACTAAGCTAGATGAAGAATCCACATGATCATCAAAAATAACAGCCACGTGCTTTGTTATCAGATGAGCGACAAAGACTAGATTCAATAATCTGCTTGGATTACTTGCTGTAACTGCACCACTTTAAAAGATCATTAGATTAGATTATTTAAATGGTGAAAAACCTACGGTCAATTAGTAAGAGGATCTTCCCCTTGTTTTCTGAGGAGAAGGATCTGCCTGCTTTTGTATCAGTCACCGGCAGAAATGGGTCTTAAAGTTAAATATCTTAAACCAGGCTATATATAATCTAATTTGCAGTTAAGGTTGATCTGACTTCATTTTCACTTTCACAAGTGCAGGGCCATTCATAAATAAACAATTAGGTTTGACTAGTAAACCAGAAGAAACAAGTCATAAAAAATGGCATGGCATGGTAACAGTTCAGTCATCAAAGCATTTAAGTACCTGATATTCTTCAAGCGGATTCCGCTTCTCTTGAGGCATGTACCAGGAAGCATCCAATACCTAAAACAAGTTTTAAAAAAATAATTTAGGTGTTGCTTATCATTATTGTATTTCCATATTGTGCATCAATCTTGGAAAAGGTACAATAAGTATTCATTACTTCACATTCCAGCTTGCTAATTACATAATAATTAAGAAGAGATAATTAAGAAGAGTAGATCACGAAATAAGGAATTATTGTGCTAAACTAGAAGGTTAAGTTGAATGGTTAATTGATTTATCCTATGTTTATATATGTTACTTCGAAACTCGAAATGTAACTCCAAGTTTTAACTCAAATTGGTAAAAAATAGGCATAGAGCTAGGGGTGACAACAGTTGGCATCACCCATTTATACAACACAACCTGACCCACAATTTTGTGCATTTGAGTTTGAGCTAAACAAATTTAGGTCATAAAGAAATTGACCCACAAATAAACAAGTCTGGCTGAATCATAAGCGTTTGTTTATAACCTATTTAAAAATATATAAATGTTTAATTATTTAAATTAGTTGTGACCTATACAACTTAATAACTTATTCATATATAATCTATCAATATATAATATATGAATATGTAAATTGTAGCATACAATGAAATAGATTATATTTTAAGTTTTTGTATAATAAAAATAGTATTTTGTATTTATAATTTTATACCGTTTGTTAAACATATAATATATGAATATGCAAATTGTAGCATATAATGAAATAGATTATATTTTAAGTTTTTGTATAATAAAAATAGTATTTTGTATTTATAATTTGTTACTGTTTGTTAAACAACATGCCCTACACCCCGTTTAATTATTTGGATCATCTTATAAACAGGTCATGTGTGGAACTGTGGATTATAGATTTTGATCTATTTGTTAAATGAGTTGCATTCAGATTGATATTAAGTGTGTCGTGTCAATGAGAGTGACTTGTCAACTGGAGTCGTCAGCCCTACATACAACTAAGTAATGACCTGAAGAGTTGTGCAATTAAAGGGCCCTAACAATTGGTTACAAAACTAGGTCAGAGAAAGAAAAAGGAAATCATTTTTCATCTTGCTACTACCATTTTGGTTTTGAATTATCCTACCTGGAGACCCCTATAATGAAACTTATGGCAGAGACAAACAGAGAGAAGGATGACCAGATACAATGACGGACTCCCTTGGCAAAGGCCCTGACAAGTGACAACATCTGAAGCAGTCTCTGGTCCACTATCACAAATGATTATGGCCATGACCCAGGATATCCACCATGAGAAAAAGCTCCAAGCTAAAGTTTCCTCTGCTGACTTTCTTGACAGGTGGATGGATTTGCTCCTGCAATGTTGGCAATTGAGAATGCTACTGCCACTTCAAGTTCAGTACATGAGATATCTATGTGGCATGAGCCTTTTGTTGTATTTGTTCTAATTTTTGCATTGTGTTTCTATGACACTGGAAATTTTGGCAGTAATCTGTTAGATGCAGCCTTTAACTTTCTTCACAATGTAATTCTGAATCTTGGTTCACTAAATTTTTTTTTTTAAAAAAAAAGGAATTATTGTAATGCTAACCCGTATTTATGTCGACTGGAGAAATTTAAAACAAATATATTTTATTTTCTAATTATTCTGATGAAAAAATATATAAATAAATCACCCTTAGAAAATAAAATTCAAGAAATTCCATGGAGAAAGTGGAGAGCAAAAAGTGGAAAGCTGATAATTATCGATTCTCCCATTAACCTCATAATCTTTGAATTTGCCCTCCACCATTTATGTCATTGCTTTAACACTTACAAAAAGGATGCAAGAAGATAAAACCCTAAGGGTGCGTTTGGTTTGCCCCATTTTCATTTTCATTTTCTGAAAAACGCGCGTTTTTCGTTTTTTAGAAAATGACTTTTCCGCGTTTTTCGTTTTCTTAGAAAACGCTCTCTCATTTTCTTAAAAATGAACGTGGAAAACGCAAACCAAACACGTTTTCCATTTTCTCAGAAAATGAAAACAGAAAACAGCGTGGAAAACGCAAACCAAACGCCCCCTAATGTTTTCTCATTGTAGTCTCTCTTGTGACTCCTGCTCCATAGCAACATTCTCTTTCTCTTCTGTCAATGGGTGGCTGAAGGAACCTAGGCAGCTACAATGAGGAAAGGACTAGTGTGAAATTGATATCCATAGGTTACCGAGATTATCATGAACAATATTTATAATAGTTAAAGATTATCATTTCTCCTACTTAATTTTGAATTTATTGTTCAAATTGGTACCCAAAATTTGTGTAAACCTCTCACAATCATGCCTGCTGAGGGGATCCCAGTTTTATCCTTGGAGGGTTGAGTTTTTCTCAATCTTGCACTGAAAGGGCTGAAATCACTCTTTATAATGATGTCAATCGGCAATCACTATTTGTTCTCTGCATTGTTGATTGAGATTTTGTGGCAAAGTCAAAGCAATGGTGGATTTAAAATCAGGCATTATCATTATAACTCTTATCATCACTACAAATTATGACATGTTTATGTCGAACACATATGGTTTAAAATATTTGGCGAAGGGTCAGTATTACCTCAACAAAGTCTGCTGGGCTAACCACAAGGTCCACAACCAGAACATTAAAAAAAGCAAAAGGAGTAAAAAACGTGCCTTTATATCAGAATTTGCGAGATTAGAATGCAGCCATTCGGCAGAAACGATCGGTTCACGAGTCTCCATCGATTAAGCTTCAAACGTGAGGAACGTCAAAAACATCCAGCAGTTCTGCCGAACAAGAGGACAGCAGTCAAAGAGGATTACGAGGAGACAAAAGATAACAATTTGAGATCGCGAAATCATAAAGGGGAAATGCGTGCCAGAAAAAAAAAAGAATCAATTTTGACCTAAACTTGCACGAGCAAAGCACATACAGCATGCGATTGTTAACTGAAAACAACAAATAACCAAGCATTTGAAGAAAAAATTGCTGCGCCCTTTGAAAATGTAACATTTAAAAAAAAAACTTGCCTTTTAGATTCTGAAACTTGTAGGGAATCAGAAACCTACGGCTGAAAGGAGCACCGTCTAGAAAATCACTCGGAGTGGAAATGATGGGATTTGAAACCGCTTGGAAACTCTGTGGGCAGCGTTCATTACAGTAGGAAATGATTGGAGGATAGAAATACCACGAGAGGCTTACGCGAATTGGTGCCCATCTTTCACCTCCCTCCGCAAGCGACAACACCAGGCAGACCGCCAACGTTAGTTGCTCCTCCCATGTGTTTCCAACACTTTGTAGATAAATTTTTTATAGCAAAAATACAAAGCCGCCCCTAGTTTTCGTTTCGATTAAAAAGGACCTTCTTCAAGAAAAATATCATTATTTCAGCACTTTTTATAATAATTCTTTATAAAATTACTATATAATTATGATAAATTAAAGAAAAATCCCTAAATAAAACTTTAATTCTATCGTCCTTATCTATTTTCTTTCAATTTTCTTATATAAATATTATTACCTAATTATTATTTATATTTTTTAAATATAAAAAATTTAAAAATAAATATAATTCCTCTTAAATTCAGCACTTTAAATTAGAATATATATTTTCTATCAAAATAAGCATGATTTTTACCCGCTTAATATAATTTCTACTAAATTCAACACTATTTAAAGAACATCTAGTATATTTTTCAATTAATTGAGTACTATTTAAAAAAAAATCTAGTATATTTTTCATCCAATTAAGGTAAAAAAAAATCGTGCTCAATTGGATAGGAAATATACTAAATTATAGTTTAATATGCTGAATTTAAGATAAATTATACTCATTTTTAGACTTTTTATATCTAAAAAAATATGAAGACAATTAGATAAATTAGTATCCCTTGTGTTTGGTTAGGGAGTGAAAAATTGAACATGCTATTTTTCTCGCTTAATATAATTCTTTTTAAATTTAGTATCATTTAAAGAAAATCTAGAATATTTTCTATATAATTGAGCACTATTTAAAGAAAATCTAATATATTTTTATCCAATTGAGGTGGAAAAATAGTCATGTTCAATTTAATAGAAAATATATTAGATTGTAATTTAATGTGCTGAATTTATGAGGAATTATACTAGTGTTTAGACTTTTTATACCTAAAAAATATAAGAGATAATTAGATAAATTAATATCTATTATGTTTGGTTATGGAGATGATATGTAAAATTTTATTTATGATTGAGGACTATTTACAAATTTTCCTATATAATTACTCAAAAATCAAAAGTATACTCAAAAAGGAAAAAAAAAAAACACCACTAATTATCAGAATCTTAAAGAAATATTTTTTCCCAAGGCTGGGTAGAAATGGTAAGTATATTTCATCATATGTAGAGGTCCCGTTATATACTTAAATCTATAGGATGTGGAGCTGTTACAGGGTCATTAATGTGACGGTTCCCCTACTTAATTAAAAAATATTAAAAAAAAAAAAAAAGGAAAACCTCATCATAATTTTTATTAAAAAATATTTTTATTGTGTTAAATCAAATCAATTCGAGTTAATAAAAAATAATATATAAAAAAACTTTTATCAACTTAATCTAAATTATTTAATTTTAATTAAATCACTTAAATATGTTCAAAATTCACTTAAAATTACTGTAATAACTATTTAATAATTGCTACATTATTTTAGCAACTTATACATAATTTTAAATATAAATAAATATATATATATATATATATATATACCATGTGTTTTTAATTAAATTGGTAAAGTTTTTTTTATATAAAAATGATTATGATATTTTTAATTAAGTTGAATTAAAAATAATAAATTACTTTCACACACGTTGCAACGGAGTATTTATGGAATAACAATTACAATAGTAGAGTTATAAGATGGATCAGCATTTGACGAGGCATATCGGCCCATCAAAAATCCATCATCCAGTGGGGCTAAGAAATCTCCAATTCAATATAACTCGAAATAGATTAAAGGATCAGACAAACTAACTCATAAAAAAAAATTAGCCAAAGTAATTGGCATAAAAATTTCATAACCTTCACTAAAAAAAATACATATATCATCATAACTCTATAATCCAATTTTGATTTTTTTTCTAAACCTACATGCTAACCCGAGCCTACCACAAGCGAACCCATCTGGACTTGCAAATTCATGGGCAGATCCGTTTAGATCTACTTCACTATAAAAAAAAAATTACTATTTTGGGATGAATTCTGAGATAAATTTATAAAATATTTTTGTTGCAAAATTTTTTGGAACAAAATCTGCACGAAAATATTTTCGTCCCAAAATTCTCGTTGCCAACTTGGCGATGAATTTTGGGACAAAATTAGCGACAAATAATATTTTTGTCATCAAATTTATCCTGAAATTTGTAACAAAAATAACATTTGTAGTAAATTGATGCAAAATTAAGGACAAATTTAGTGACGAAATTGGCAACGAATTTAAATTTTATCGCCAAATTTGTTGCAAATTCTACAACAAAGATAATATTTGTCGCAAAATTGTCAATGTCAATCTGCAACGAAAAAAACTCTTGCGATGAATAATATTTTTGTTGCAGAATTTGTAACTAATTTGGCGATGAAAATAATAATATAAAAAATGTCATTATTCTGGGATGAATTTGTGAATTCGTCCCACATTCTGGAAAAACATTTGGGATGTAAATAATTTATCGTAGATCATAATTTTTTTTTACTATTTTCGTCACCAAATTTATTGTAAATTTGGGACGAAAATTAATTTGTCGTAGATGGCATTTTGTATATTTGTCCCAGAATATAGAATGAATATGTGGATTTGTCTCAGAATTGAGATAAATTTTGGAACGAAAAAAAATTTATTGCTAAATTATCGATACACGGTAAATTATAATAATTTGACCACAATTTTTTTTCGCCAAAATCGTCCATAAATTCCAAAATTTCTTGTAGAATTCATATGTTTCTGCAATTTCTAATCCAACACATATAAAGTTGTGTACAAGAAAATTAAATATCACATCATAAACATTCAACACACATCCTATTTAACATATATACATATTCATTAATATTTGAAATCAATTTTACAGTAATACAAATCTAAAGTTCTCAAAAAATTATGCAAGAACTTTTTCTTAAGAATCCAATAACTTATACAAGTCCAATAGTCCAAAAAATAATACAAATCCAATACTTCGTTAAAGTTATACAAGTTTTTTCAAAATAAATAATACATATACGAACTCATCTTTTTCCATAAACTATCTTCCCCATCAAATCTTCTTTTCCTGCTTAAAAACATACAAACAAACCAAATCATTTCTAACAAGAAAGATAATTACTTAAATTATAAAGTTAAAGAGATATTAGAGGTTGGCAATCGGCTTGAATATCATATGTATGTCTTGCTACTTACAAATAATGTAGCACAATAAATTTGAATGCATTTGTCATCAATTTATTATTTTTCTGCCCTTATTGTTCATATACAAAAATGAAACGTTAATTGTTTTAATTGATAACTACTGCATTAAGAATTAAATGAATCATTTTTTTTCTCAAGTAATGTTTTTAGCAAGCTGTGAACCCAAAAGTGTTTTCAAACAATGATTCTACTCTGCAATCCTTGCCAAGTACCACTATGCTTGCAAGTCCTACAATTCAACACCTTCCTCTCCACTAGCTACAAGTATCCTAAATATGTTACAATCTATTTCATCACATTCAATTATAACTACAAGTATCCTCAATATGATACAACTTATTTCACCATATGAAATTATAACTACAAGTATCCTAAATATGATATAACCTATTTCACCACGGACTTCAAATTGTAACTATAAGTATCATAAATATGATACAACCTATTTCATTACATCAAACTGTAGTTACAAAAATCCTATTAGGTTTAATCTAACATTGAGAGAACGAGGTGCCTTCTTAAAATTTTTATCATATAAAAATGTCTCAAATAATAAAAACACAAAATAGTCAAGATCAATTAGGTTACTTGCATTTAGTGCTCATGGTTACTTTGCTGCTAGTAAAACTCGAATCATAATTCTGAATTTTAGCTAATAATATAGTAGTTGTAATTTTCAATAAGTTTGTAAAAAGAATAATGTCTTTATTTAACTCTTCCATTAATTCTTCAAAAGTAATTGATAAAAAAATAAATAAATAAAATTACAAGTACAACATGTCAACTAAGGGTGTGTTATGTAATACCTATTTTTTCTCTGATTTTTGGTTCACCAATCCTGCTAAAAACAAAATAACAATATTAATTAAAATAAAAAATTGAAAGGTTCACAATTCATGGATTAATAGTTCAAAACACTAAGTATAAGACAAATAACACTCATACATAATTAAATCATGATGAACCATTACTACCATCGTCATGGTCGTCATTACCATCATCGCCGTCATCAGGAGGAATTTGACTTAGAGCGGAGTTCAACTAAAGATATCCCATGATTAAGTTTTATTATCGACGCAACTCTCTCATTTCTTGATCCCTCTGTGCCCTTTCTTCATCTCTTTGTAATAATATTTCCTTCGGATTGTTAACCTCTTCAGTCAAGGTATCTACTTGGGCCCTCAGTGCTGGTGTGGAAGAAGATGTACTAGCTATTCTTTGGGTTCTGCTCAAGGAACTCATCCCAATATCTTTCCTCCTTTTGGTCCTCCACTGGCCTCTAGCCATAAATTAAAATTATTACCAATAGAGGAATCAGACCCCTGAATATCGGCACCAGCTTGTGAGCATGTCTAGGCTAGCTCGAGCTCATCATATTTTTCTTGTTTTTTAAAACGCATATGATATTGGTTAAATATAATAGAAATACATATAATATATTAAGATCAAATAAACAAAAATCCCAACTTTTACTGCTTTTGCTCTAGCCCCACTTCAAGTCTCACCTTTTTTTTTTTGTAAAAGTACGGGTGAAAGTATCTATGAAAGCAGGCTCCTTCATCATCTCTATAGTATAAAAAAAAATGGTTACAAATAATGAAATAATTTGATATAGATAAAAAACTATTGAGTGAGTTAAAAAATTACCAATATCCGTCTATGTTTGTCTATGTTAATGGAGCCTCTCGCATATATCGTAACGAAGTCACCAGAATTGTAAGATTGATTCATTTTATTTAGGTTACTCCTTTACTTACTCTTCTCTGTTGCCCAAAAGTTGATGATTCTCTCCCAATTTTCATTAGTGATGAAGTTTGGTTTTTTTTCCTCGACTCTTGGCATGATTCAATACATGGCTGATGTGATTGCCATATTTTTTTAAAAAAAATATTCTTTTGATCTCCATTTCTTCAGTGGGGTCCTAATTATTTAGCCGCTAAAATGGAAAAAAAAACAAATGATTATATATTCACTTTAAATTTGAATATAAACTCAAGCAAATATACCTTGAACTCTCTCCACTATAGTTCTTTTGTGGTCGCTAGAGTGCTTAAATATGTCATTGATTCTCCTCCCCAATAGTTATTCACGATTCTATTGATTTTGTGAATAACTTAAATAGGATTTCCAAACCAGCATTAAATTATAAACAAACAATGTTAAATAATTAAGATAGATCAATAAATAAAATAATTTATAGTACTTACGAATCTACGATAGGGATTATAAAAGTTCTATCATTTCTAAACTCAGCAAATGAGTTTCTTTTGTTGCTATTTTGGGACGAATTTTTCTCTTGTTGCTAAATTTGTTACCGATTTGTGACGAAAATTATTTATCCCTAAATTTCATCCCTAATCCATTGGTTTTGTAGTGCTTTTAAATGGATGGATAAAATTTCAGTTCAATCTTTTTAGGCTACGCTTGATAGGATGTAATCTGCCTTGTAATGTAATCAAGATTACATTACAATATTGATTACCGACGTCGCCGCCGCTGCCACTCGTCGTCACATCCGAGCAACGTCGGCCACTACCGTCGGCCGCTACCTCCAGCTCCAACAGAGGTGTAGCAATCCCCACGCGCCAACCATCGCCTCCGACAGAGGTCGCAGGATATTTTTATCATTTTATAATAAAATGAATTACATTCCTTATAAAAAAAAATATTAGACACCAAACAAAATAATGTAATCATCCTTGTAATAAAAAATTACATATATTATATTACTAAACATATTATGTTACGTTTGGTAGGGTGTAATCTTCTTTATAAGGTAATCAGGATTAAATTACAAGACTGATTAGTTTGTTTGGTAATGTAATGTACTTTGGATTAGAAAAGGTAGTGAAGTTTTGTAATCTGGATTACAAAGCAAATTCTATGTAATCCAATTACATTATAAGGTCATCGTTTAACCAAAATTTAAATGTCGAATATACCCTTAGTCCGCGGCCAGCCGACGACGGCAATGGCTGCTGGCTACGGCAGAGGTGCGGCGGCCACTAGTAGAAGTCGTACGATATTTTTGTCATTTTATAATAATACAAATTACATTCCTTATAAAAAAAATAATGGACACCAAATAATAGAATGTAATCACTCTTGTAATCAAAGATTACATATACTATATTACCAAACTACATTACACCCAACCAAACTTAACCTTAATGTAATCAAGATTACATTACATTATAAATTTGATTATATTACCTGCAAGATTACATTATGCCTAACCAAATGCAACCTTAAATTATTTCACGAGACTGGTCGATCCTGACAAATCTAACCTAAATTGACAGGTCTATATAGTAATGCTAAAATCAAATTTTCAAAATAAAAAAACACAATATATTGATTAGGGGTCCTTTTGATTTTCACCCAAAATTATTACAAGTAATTTTGGCCTTTTAATATTGATCAAAATTGTTTAAATATTTAATTAAAACTATTTCAACTTGATTAAAATTGATTAACTGTTATAGTTCTTTGACCAAAATTGCCCTTTTGTTGCCAGTAGTTCCAATCAAAGCTACTGCTGAAATAATGGAGATGCACAAAAATCTGATCAAAATTGAATACGGTAGAGATTAGAAAAGGACTAGAAATTATGGATCAAGGGATGTAGACTCGAAATAATGATATCTTTGGATTGAAAAAAAAATAGCCCTTTTAATATATATATATATTTTTTGTCAAAATAAGGCATTTGCAACTTTTATATTACTCTGTGCTTCCTCAGTGTGCTCGTAAACTTTCAAATGTATCTAGTTTTGTAACTTTTCGAGCCTACCTAATTAATTATTTAAAAGATTTAACCGTTGTACCATTGTTCCGGAATATTAGTAGTGGCATTTTCATTTTGACTTATAGATGTCTATCGTCATAAAACACAACTTCACTTTGATAGATCCTATAATTGTCAACATATAAGCGAAGGGCATGAATAAATTTATCTATCAAGGTAAAATGACGTAGAGGAGAAAGAGATATCACTTTAATTTTCAGAAGCGAAATTTTAGAAGTTTTATTTGTTCTCATGGTCAAACAGTAGAGAACAAGAGGCTGAAAGGAAATGCTTCGCATTACTTACTATCTTTGAGAATTGGGACGAATTAAGGATCAAAAAGTTGTAAGTTTCATGGACTTCTTCTGTTATCTTTGGATATATCTAGGCGTCATATTTTATTGAAGTAAAAAGTGACACTCATTTCAAATGGTTCATCACTATCGATTTCATGGTAAAAATAAAGATATATAAACTATAGAGGATATTTTATCCTAACTCAATAATATTTTATATGGAAAGATATCTAATGAGATATTTTATACTCTTAAAAATTTAAACTACCGATTGAGACCTTCCATGTCAATATGTTCCCCTTTGAATTTTAAAATTATAACATCAATAAAATTAAGATGAGATCTCAACCTCTATTTATAACTAAAAGATTATATATATATTTTAATTTAATAGAACCTGATAATGATAAATATAACTTAACGAAATAATTCAATCGAGTTTCATTTTTACGAATATATTTAATTAAATACGTCAATTCACGCATTGAGTCCAAAGGCACAGAGTATCTACCGACGAAAGTAATCTTCACATGCAGAGAGCAAATTTCTTGATCCTATTTGTATAGATTTGTAGATTTGTTAGATCCCGTGATTATTTTGATATGATTAATAAAATTAGGTTAGATTTTATTTATTATTTGATTTTTGTGTCTAAGTGTATAGGAACTTAAGAGCGTAAGAAGTCGAGCAGAAGACGCAGGTAGCGAGAAGGACGGCATGGGAAGAGAGCCGACGGACTCGGTACGTCCGAAGCACGAAAGAGCTGTGGAATAGTACACTGGTGGACGAGAAGAACGTGCGCGGCGTTCGAGGGACGAAAAGCCGAGTCGGAAGCCTGCTCGAGGAGAAGGCCGGAAATTAGGTTTGGGTAAGCCCTATTTGGGTTAGCCGCAATCACCCAAGTAATCGGAGCTTCGGAAGAAGAGGAGTAAAAAGGAGCTGGAAAAGCAAGTTGGAGACGTCTTCAACGTAGTGCTGAAGGCGCCTGTGCTGCCTGCAGCCTTGGAGCTGCTCTCAACCTTATCCAGGGTGCCCTCAAGGCCATTGGAATAGGGATGATAATTTCATCCGAATCCGATGGAGGATCCGACATCCGACCCGAATGGAGGAAGGTATGGAGGGACTATCAATACCCGATACCTGACTCGAATACCCGATTAAATACTATATACACATATATTAAAGAAAATTTTCTTTTTCTAAAATCAACTTACTATTTTTGTTGATATTAGGAGAAGACTATATAGATATTTAATGTATTTTTTAATTATATATATATTTTTTAATAGGATATTAATTTTAATATATTTTTGTTGAATGATAATAGTTGGATAGAAAGAAGAAAAATTATAACTATAAAAGATATCTGATCATTTAATAGTTATGAGTATTGTTAGAGCAATATAGGTGCCCTAGGTTTTGATGTTTAGGCAAAGGTTTAAATTATGTTTATTGTTGTATTTGACATGCATTGTGAGTGTACAGGATATAGGTACAACAAGGAAAGTCCAAGTGTCATCTTGGCAAAAGAGGAAAGTCCAAGGATGAGTCTTGGCGGTGTAAGTCCAAGCATGTAGTCTTGGCAACGTAAGTTTAAGTGTGACTTGGCAATGGATGAAGTCCCGGAGGTGAGGAGCCTCTTGGCAAAGGAAGACCCGACAATAAAGACAAGGCCGAAGGAAGCTCTAGAAGGCAAGACGTGAAGGATGGGGAGACATCCGAGGGACGCGAGGCTGATGGAGGAGGCTAGAAGGCTAGGTCTAGGTTGGTCGGGTGAGGACGAGTGCTGAGTGATTGTACTCGGGACAAAATCCTATGATTTTAGGGGTTACTGTAGTAGTACTGTAGCAACACTGTAGCAGTCGACTAGTCACTATAGCAGTCGACTGGTAGTCGACCGTTGGGTAACGGTCGGCTTCACTTAAAGGACCAGTCGACTGGTGAGTACACCAGTCGACTGGTATCGGGAAAACAACTTAGTGTTTTCCTCTCAAGCTCTATTTAATAGAGCTCGGGGTGCTTGTGCATGGTTGACGAAATAGACTTGGTTAAAGCTTATTAGAGTCTCCCAAGCCTTCGTGTGATCGGTGTGCTTGTATTCAAGTGTTTGTGGCGAGGTTTCTCCACCGACAAGGAGCTTGAGCTAGCCGGAGGTTTTCCGGGGAGTCATCCACCGACGGATCGAGATCGTCCACCTTACGGACAGCTGTGGAGTAGGAGCTTTATCTCCGAACCAAGTTAAATCAACGTGTTAGGTTTGCTTTCTCTTGTTAGTATTTGTTTTTGTATTTCTGCTGTGCACTAACATTATAGGAAGCGATCGATTTGGGTGAGACGCTATTCACCACCCTCTAGCGGGCATCAAGGTCCCAATAAGTATACCCATCGGAGATCCTATACCCGATGGGTATGGGGACGAGGATATAGAATCCGACCCGAACCCGACCCATTGTCATCCCTACATTGGAGGCGCCTTTGGCCAAAGTTGTCGTTTGTAATCGGATAGAGTTTTATCCGGTCAAACCCCTTGGAGGTGCCCTCAACCCCTTTTAAGGCGCCCTCAAGACTCGAGATAGAGTTTCCAGGAGCTATATAAAGGCCCCTGGAGCTAGGAAATTATTCATTCAACTCAGTATTCAATTCCTAGCAATTTATGTACTTTCTTAGTGTGTAAAAAGGCTTCTCTGCCTACAGTGAATGAGACTTTTCTAGTACACTTTCCAACCGCCTTGGATTAACAACATTCTTCGTTGTAACCAAGTCAAAATCACCGAGTCTTCTTTCTTTTCTGTTATTATGTTTTATTTTATTTTCTTACTATTATTGTTGCTATTATTTTAGAGTTGAAAGTTTGAGGAGGGTACTTTTTGTTTGCAGGCAATTCACCGCACCCCTCTTACCAACCTGCTGCACCAACAACTGGTATCAGAGTCAGACCGCCTCAGAAGGATTGACTGTCAACTGAAGCATCAAGATCAAGACGATGGCCGGAACAAGCATTCGACCCTCGAAATTCGACGGAGACTTCGCTACATGGAAACGACGAATGGAGGTATTCTTCAAAACCGAATTTGAAATCCTTTTAATAATGAATTATGGATATACAGCGCCAAAAGACAAAGAAGAATACAACTGGACGAAGAAGGAACAAACTGATTTCGTGGCCAACGGAAAGACAAAGTTCCATCTGCTTAGCGTGCTGCCGCCCCAAGAGGTAAGTCGGGTCGGAAGCTACGATTCTGCTAAAGACCTCTGGGAAAAATTCCTGGAGTTCCACGAAGACACCCCAGAAGCGAAGTTAGCAAGGCGGGACATCCTCCGGACTCAACTGGCGAATCTCCGGATGAACAACGACGGGAAGGTAGCGTAACTCCAAGCAAGAATTAAGGAATTGATAACTTAACTGACCAATCTCGGAGAATCAGTAACGAACCGAGATTCTATCCGGTATGCGCTCAACGCCTTCCCAAGAACTTCAGAGTGGTTGTCCTTAGTAGATGCTTATTACATCTCTAAGGACATCGAGGCAAGTACTTTAGAAAATTCATTTTCTAAATTTGAACATCACGAATCTCGAATTATAGAGCCTAAACAAGTAGAGAAGTCAAATCTCAATGTTGCTCTATAAGCTGAGATGGACGATCCCAACTCCGAAGCATCTATCGATGAAACTGAAACGACATTATTGATAAGGAAGTTAAATAAATTTATTAAAACTAATAAATTTAGATCGCAGTCAAGAAAACACCAATGCAATAAAAGGATGATCTGATGCTATAACTGTAACGAGGAAGGACACATTAAAGATGACTGCCCCAAATTAAAGAAAAGGGACAAGGAGAAGTCTCAAAGACCGACGTCCTCTAAACGTAGGAGTCTGAAGGCTACGTGGGATGAATCGTCATCCTCGGAATCAGAAGTTGAAGCATTCTCAGGAGTAGCACTGATGACCAACCACCAAATATTTGAAGAAACCAGCTCGGAGATGAGCATAGATGAAGGGGGAGGATCATCAAAAGAAGAAAGCTACGATGAAGGGGGAGCATAAGAAATAGAGGTAAGTAAGGTACGTTCACTAACTCCCAAGCAGTCTTTTCAATTTATTAAAGTGTTCACTAAAGATTTAGTTAAATTAGAAAAGGAAAACAATGAGCTAAAATTAAACTTAGCTAAAGCATGTCCATTTGAGATGTACGATAATCTAAAATCAGAAAATGAGAAATTGAAAAATAATGCATGCTTATATAAATTTCCAAAATCAAAAATTAAAATTTATGGAAAATTAAATTGGTATATTAAAAAATATCAGGGACAACTTAGAAAAGTTCCCAAAAGTTATGTACCCCCTAAGTTTTTGATTAATCTGCTAGGAAGGAACCTATACTGGATTCCAAAAACTTGTCTAGATTAAAATTTTCTAAGTTTAGCGATTTCAGCAAGAAAAATTAAATAGTTAATTTCTTTTGAGACTTTGTCTAAGAAAGTGGTTGTTGCTCTAATAACCAAGAAGGCCTAGTGTCTCGCCACTGCCTGGAAGCCAAAATATTGAAATAAAATATTTAATTAACTTACTGATAAAACATGAAAATAGAAATTAGAAAATTCTTTAAACAATTTTTTAAAATCTCTCAAAAAAAAATTCTAAAAATTGTCTAAGTTAGAATTTTTCTTTTACTTAGAAAATTTTCCTGCTTAAATTTTTTTTTCTTCTAAATTATTACCCTATTTTTTTAATGTGATCAAAAGGGGAGAGATAAGTACAAGTTTAGGGAGAGTTTTAGGGGAGTTAATTTTTCTTAGTGTTGCAAATTCTTTTATTGCAACATTTTTTTACTTAAAATGTAAGTTTAGTAAATTCTTTAAATTACTTGTCTATTTTTACTTCCCTAACTTGAACTTGGATTGATGCACATCAAAAAGGGGAAGATTGTTGGACCCCGTGGTTATTTTGATGTGATCAACCAAGTTAGGTTAGGTCCTGTTTGTTATTTGATCCCTGTGTCTAAGTGTGTAGGAACTTAGGAGTATTGGTGCAATCATGCCCGGGAAGTTTCAATGTATTGACAATTATTTAAGTTTAGGTTAATACGTTGGATTTAACATTCATTGTGAGTTTGCAGGCCGGGAGAAGGTTCTTGCAGGTCGGAAGACCAGATGCAACAGAAGTCCAAGAAGGTCGAGGACTGGATTCTTGGCAAAAGGAAGTTCTTGTTGGTGCAATATCCCTCAGGTCAAGGTTGACCTGGGTAACCAAGCTGAGTCTTGGTTTGGGTTTAGATGTTTGACAATAAGATATTGATTGAAGAAGAGTCAAGTAGGTCAAGGTTGACCGGATACTTGACCGGGAAGTCCTAACTGGGATGTTAGGCAAAATGAAAGACCTAGTGAGTGAAGCTAGGCAGTATGAAAGTCCTGGTGAGTGAAGCCAGGCAGAAGAAAAGTCCTGGTGAGTGAAGCCAGGCAGAAGGAAGTCCTAGTGAGTGAAGCTAGGCAGATGGAAATCCTGGTGAGTGAAGCCAGGTGAAAGTCCTAGTGAGTGAAGCTAGGTAGATGGAAATCCTGGTGAGTGAAGCCAGGTGAAAGTCCTAGTGAGTGAAGCTAGGCAGATGGAAAACCCTAGTGAGTGAAGATAGGTGAAAGTCCTGGCACGAAGAAATCCGGATGGATCAAGGATGATCGGACATCTGGTGTTGGAAGTCCAAGTAGGTCAAAGGATTGACTGGATACTTGGCAGAAAGAAAAGTCCAAGTAGGTCAAAGGGATTGACCGGATACTTGGCACAGAGAAAAGTCCAAGTGGGTCAAAGGGATTGACCGGACACTTGGTAAGGGAGTCCTAGCAGGTCAAGGGAGTGACTAGATGCTAGGCATGACATACCAACAGGTCAAGGTTGACCGGATGTTGGTTTGGGAGGTTTGGGACTTGGTTTGGACAAAACCGGATCGATCGATGGATCGATCCGGCCATTCCAATCGATCCGCGGATCGTCCGAGATCGATCCAGGTCCCAATCGATCGGTGGATCGATTGATTTTCACGATTGGAATAGCCGGATCGATCCGTGGATCGATACAGGCGCTTAGTAGCACGCTGGATCGATCCGTGGATCGATCCAAAGCCTCCCGATCGATTGGGAACATTCGAATCGATCGGGATCCGACCGTTGGCATCGTTTATAGCTGCAGCGTTCGATGGCTGCGGTATCTCTTCTCCGATTCACTCCAGAGCTCCTCCACAGCACTCACAAAGCTCAGATCGCCAGTTCTTGAAGGATCTTGGAGGTTTTCCAAGTCAAGAGGCGGATCAAAGCCAAGAAGAGAAGCTAGGGTTAGGGTTTATACTCATTGTAAGCTTGTATTTCTTGTATCCTTTCTCTCTCTTCTTGTATTGAGTCTTGTAGGGCTTCTCCGCCCTTGGTAGTTACCATAAAGGAGAGTTTCATTAGTGGAGGGTGTGTGCGTTGGTGTGGATCCTTGGACTAGTCACCTCTTGTGAGGTGGATACCAAGTAAACCAATCGTGTTAGCGTGTTTGTATTTGTTTCTTTGTATTTCCGCTGCGCATCCTTGAAGAAACAAGCAACGCCAAGCACCGAGCGAACGCGACGAGCTATTCACCCCCCCTCTAGCTACTTTTGGTCCTAACAGTTCTTGTAGGTCAGAAGACCAGATGCAAGGCAAGAGAAGTCCAAGAAGGTCGGGGACCAGATTCTTGGCAAGAGAAGCTCCTGCAAGTCGAAATATTGGATGTGTGTTAAGCCCACTATATTTGTAAATTGATTTAGGCATAACTGTGAGGCAGAATGCCTCTGAATCGATCAGCCGATTGATTGAAGGGAAGTCAATTGATCGGCCGATCGATCAGTAAGGTTCTATGCCAAGCACAGAATCATCCTGAATCGATCAGCCGATCGATTCAAGGTATTGAATCGATCGGCCGATCGATCGGTGAACGATCTCTGCGAAGCACAGATTCCTCCTGAATCGATCAGCCGATCGATTCAACCGATCGATTTAAGGTATTGAATCGATCGGTGAACGATCTATGTGAAGCACAGATTCCTCCTGAATCGATCAGCCAATCGATTCAAGGTATTGAATCAATCGACCGATCGATTCAAATAGGCCCTGCTATTCTGCGATGAAGCACTGCATGTCTGAATCCATTAAGGCAAAATCCCAATCGATTAAGGTTCAAATCAGATGATCTACGTCGTTGATCTTAACGTGACAACACTCAACGGATACCTTTGAATCGATTGAAATACAAGCCCAATCGATTCATGGCGACGGCTACGTGAGAAACGACTAGTTTTCTCGACGTTTAAAAGCGTGGAAGCAAAAGAAAACATATTATCCAAGAATATACTGTTCCATTGCTCTCAAATGTTTTCAGAAATTCTTCAAGTGATCAAGATTTAAAAAGTGTTCAAGCTCTCCTCTCCGCCACTTTCTGAAGTCTCACTTGCAAAGAAGAAGCCGGTTAAAGTTTGTGATCCTTCTTCTCTTCTTCTTTGTAGTGTTTGTGATCTTTACTTTGGAGAGGGAGAGTTGTAATCTTGTAAGGTTTCTCCACATTCGGTGTGATTCCGAGAATGAGGGTTTTGATAGTGGAAGAGTGGTGAGTGGTGTGGATCCTTGGACTAGTCACCTCCTTGAGGAGGTGGATACCAAGTAAATACAAGAGTTAGCATTGCCTTCAAGTGTCCGCTGCAAAAGAGTAAATTGATCAAGAAAACGAAGTGAGTCATTCACCCCCCCCCTCTAGCTCAACCGATCCTAACAAGGAGCGCAAGAAGTCGAGCGGAAGACGCAGCTAGCGAGAAGGACGACACGGGAAAGGAGCCGACGGGTTCGGTGCGTCCGAAGGACGAAATAGCTGCGGAAGAGTACACCGGTGGACGAGAAGAACGTGCACGACGTTCGAGGGACGAGAAGCCGGGTCGAAAGCCTGCTCGAGGAGAAGGCCGGAAATTGGGTTCAGGTGAGTCCTATTTTAGTTGGCCGCAATCACCCAAGCAATCGGAGCTTCGGAAGAAGAGGAGTCAAAAGGAGTTGGAAAAGCAAGTTGGAGGCGCCTTCAACGTAGTGCTGAAGGCGCCCGCGCTGCCTGCAACCTTAGAAGTGCCCTCATTGCCTTGAAGTCGCCCTCCACCTTGTCTAGGGCGCCCTCAAGGCCATTGGAGGCGCCTTCGACCTGGCCAAAGTTGCCGTTTGTAATCGGATAGAGTTTTATTCGGTCAAACCCCTTGGAGGCGCCCTCAACCCCTTTGGAGGCGCCCTCAAGACTCAAGATAGAGTTTCCAGAAGCTATATAAAGGCCGCTAGAGCTAGGAAATTATTCATTCAACTCAGTTTTCAATTCCTAGCAACTTTTGTACTTTCTTAGTGTGTAAAAAGGCTTCTCCGCCTACAGTGAAGGAGACTTTTCTAGTGCACTTTCCAACCACCTTGGATTAACAACCTTCTTGGTTGTAACCAAGTCAAAATCGCTGAGTCTTCTTTCTTTTCTGTTATTATACTTTATTTTATTTTCTTACTATTATGGTTGCTATTATTTTAGAGTTGAAAGTTTGAGAAGGGTACTTTTTGTTTACAGGCAATTCACCCTCCCCTCTTGCTAGCCCCCGCTGCACCAACAAGTGGTAGCAAAGCTAGATAGCCTCAGAAGGACTGACCGTTAACTAAAGCATCAAGATCAAGGCGATGGCCGGAACAAGCATTCATCCCCCGAAATTTGACGGAAACTTCGCTACATGGAAACGATGGATGGAGGTATTCTTCAAACCTGAATTTGAAATCCTTTTAATAATGAAATATGGATATACAGCGCCAAAAGACAAAGAAGAATACAACTGGACAAAGAAGGAACAAACCGATTTCGTGGCCAACGGAAAGGCAGAGTTCCATCTGCTCAGCGTGCTGCCGCCCTAAGAGGTAAGTCGGATCGGAAGCTATGATTCTGCCAAAGACCTCTGGGAAAAATTCCTAAAGCTCCACGAATGCACCTCAGAAGCGAAGTTAGCAAGGCGGGACTTCCTCCGGACTCAACTGATGAATCTCCGGATGAACAACAGCGAGAAGGTAGCGCAACTCCAAGCGAGAATTAAGGAGTTGATAACTTAACTGACCAATCTCGGAGAATTGGTAACGAACTGAGATTCTATCCGGTATGCGCTCAACGCCATCCCAAGAACTTCAGAGTGGTCGTCCTTAGTAAATGCTTATTACATCTCTAAGGACTTTGAGGTAAGCACTTTAGAAAATTTATTTTCTACGTTTGAACTTCACAAATCTCGAATTGTAGAGCCTAAACAAGTAGAGAAGTTAAATCTCAATGTTGCTCTACAAGCTGAGATGGACGATCCCAACTTCGAAGCATCTATCGATGAAACTGAAGCGGCACTATTGGTAAGGAAGTTAAATAAATTTATTAAAACTAATAAATTTAGATCGCAGTCAAGAAAAACACCAACGCAACAAAAGAACGATCCGATGCTACAACTGCAATGAGGAAGGACACATCAAGGATGACTGCCCCAAATTAAAGAAAATGGACAAGGAGAAGTCTCAAAGACCGACGTCCTCTAAACGTAGGAGTCTGAAGGCTACATGGGATGAATCGTCATCCTCGAAATCAGAAGTTGAAGCATTCTCAGGAGTAGCACTGATGACCAACCACCAAATCTTTGAAGAAATCAACTCGGAGATGAGCATAGATGAAGGGGGAGGATCATCAGAAGAAAAAAACTACGATGAAGGGGGAGCATAAGAAATAGAGGTAAGTAAGGTACGTTCACTAACTCCCAAGCAATCTTTTCATTTTATTAAAGTACTCACTAAAGATTTAGTTTAATTAGAAAATAACAAGTTAAAATTAAACTTAGCTAAAGCATGTCCATTTGAGATGTACGATAATCTAAAATCAGAAAATGAGAAATTTAAAATTGAAAAATAATGCATGCTTAAATAAATTTTCAAAATAAAAAATTAGAATTTATGAAAAATTAAATTGGTATATTAAAAAATATCAGGGACAACTTAGAAAAGTTTCTAAAAGTTATGTACCTCCTAAGTTTTTGATTAATCCGGTAGGAAGGAACCTATACTGGATTCTAAAAACTTGTTTAGATTAAAATTTTCTAAGTTTAGCGCTTTTAGCAAGAAAAATTAAACAGTTAATTTTTTGGAGGCTTTGTCTAAGAAAATGGTTGTTGCTGTAATATCCCAAACTTCTAATTTACTTAAAGTCATTTCTGACTTTATTATTAACATTACCATTATTTTTCTATATAATAAAAAAAACAATGCATTCTTTATATTTAATAAATAAATACATAAGTAAAAATATTAATAAAAGAATATTTAAACACACACACCATTATAATGATTTCAACTGCTCGAAATTATAAACATAAATAAAACAGTATGACTTCTTAAGATCCAACCCAGGTCTAACAAACTAAAATAGATTAGCATCAATAATTTAATAATGTATTTTTCCTCTCCAAAACCATTATTAAGCATAGATAGTATATATAATAAAAAAGGAAATCATTTGATCGTCAAATCTGTAGAAGCTTGTAAGGTCCTTGGAATGTATACTGCCTGTCCAGTCCATTCAAGCGTCCGAGCCTCCAATCTCATCAATGCTATTCTCACCTGCACCATTCAAACTAAGTGAATCTAATGACTCAGCATGTCCTAACCATCATAGCAAATAATGCATATTCATATTACAGTGAATAACAATATCCTTACAAAAAATAACATGAGTATAATAATATGAGTAAATCTTTCACAATATCATAATCATAATCATGAATCATTTATCATAGCATTTAGCATTCATTGTAAAGATTCTTAAGGTGAAGTTTGATCATTGAAAGTGACTAGCTAATTGGGGGGAAGGGGTCGATTGATTAATCTCAGCTGTAAAACCACGGTACCAGGCAGCGGGGCGTCAGTAACTCTCGTCACTGGGTCGTGGCCTAAAATAATGGAAATCCGATATTGAGCTCCCTCTGGGGCCTTCTCCCGTAACAGGCTTCCTCTGGGGTCTTCTCCCGTAAATGGGTTCCCTCGAGGGCCTTCTCCCGTGAATGGGCTCCCTCTGGGGCCTTCTCCCTCACGAGAAATCCACAAATCATAATTTAGCACAGTCAACTCACATACTTCAAGATAATTTTTCATCTTATCATCACCCGTATAAATATCATACATTATATCATTTTTCTCTCTTAAAGTCACCCATACATTGTAATAACAGCATATATCATTAAATTTCCTAAAATATCCATAATCATTTAAATTAAATATTTTTATCCTACCCAACCCTTCCTAGACCAGCAGCTGCCTTGCAACATCAAATCATGCGTTTACATGCAAGGAATATCAAGTTTTCATGCATAATTCAATAAAATGAAAAATAATTGTCATTTTCATGCATAAATCTGTAAAAACGAAAATATACATCATGCTATTAACTTTCCCTCATGCAATAAATCAAAGCACACATATATATAGCTTGAATGATGAGAGGGACGAAGGATTGGACATGCTTTTATGTGATCCACATACGATTATTCTAGTCCAAACACGTAGGAGAGTTGCCGGAAGGACAGGAAAATGGCTTGGCTTCGATTTATCCTTGAAACTTGATCAAAAATCATTTGATATGAAACAACGACCTTGCGGCTGCCACCAGACTCCTCCCCCTCAGTTTTGCCGTGAAGCTTTGTGGGAAATCATATGCTTGGAAGATAAGGTTTTTGGCTTTAAATATTTAGGTCAAGATTAGGCCCACTAATCCTAGGTAACTAGGCCCAATAAAATCAATAAAAACCTATATGTGAGCAAAAATCACTACTCATATAATTAATATTCATGTGATTACTATTCACACAGTAGTATTCATCGAGAATATTTATACATATGAAACCTGTTTTGGTTTAATATCAATGAAAAAGTAAACTTGGCCCAACATCTAATATTAAAAAAAAAACAAAATCCTAATTATGTATTCATGCGAAACTACTCAATTAAACCTTTAATCATGCCTAGCAGATGACATAATGCATTTAAAATCATTAAATTAAATTACTATTTTTCTACATTGCATGCATGGAGTTTACGTTTGCAGATTTTGGACCTTACAATTCCTTCCCCCTTAAATAAAATTTCGTCCTCGAAATTAGAACTCACTGAATAGCTCCGGGTAGAGACTCCTCATATCTATTTCAGCCTCCCAAGTAGCTTCATCTTCCGAGTGATTCAGACACTTGACTTTGACCATCTTAATGACTTTATTCCGTAGTCGTCTCTCTTGTCTGCCCAAAATCTGAGTAGGTCTCTCCTCATAGAACAAATTCGGGGTGATCTGCAATGGCTCGTAATTCAGTACATGTGAAGGATTTGACATGTACTTCCGAAGCATCGAAATGTGGAACACATTATGCACTTCTGCTAGATTAGGTGGCAAAGCTACTCGATATGCCAATGTTCCCACCCTTTCAAGGATCTCAAATGGTCCGATAAATCTTGGACCGAGTTTGTCTTTCTTGTCAAATCTCATAACACCCTTCATAGGTGTTATTTTGACAAACACATGGTCACCAACAACAAACTCGAGATCTCGTCTTCTTTTATCAACATAGTTCTTCTGGCGGCTTTGAGCAGTTTTCATCCTGTCTCAAATTTTGACTACTAAATCTGTTGTATGCTTGATGATTTCGGGTCCCAAATCTGCTCTTTCTCCAACCTCATCCCAATGAATAGGTGACCGATATTTTTTTCCATATAGTGCCTCATAAGGTGTCATTCCTATAAACGATTGATAACTATTGTTATAGGTAAACTCCACTAGAGGTAGCTTCGGCTCCCAACTCCCTGGGAAGTCGATCACACAAGCTCTAAGTAAATCTTCCAAAATCTGTATCACCCTCTCAGACTGACCATATGTCTGAGGATGAAATGCTGTGCTGAATAATAATTTAGTCCCCATAGCTGAATGTAGACTCCTCTAGAAAGATGATGTAAACCTTGGATCTCTGTCCGACGTTATAGATACTGGAATCCCATGCAATTCAACTATCTCTCGGATATACAGCTCTTTATATTGAGTCATGGAAAAAGTCATCTTCACTGGTAGGAAGTGCGCTGATTTAGTAAGACGATCCACTATGACCCAAATGACATTAAAGCCCTTCACTGTCTTCGACAATCCTACTATGAAATCCATCGTAATGTTTTCCCATTTTCACTCAGGAATAGGAAGTGACTTAAGCATTCCCACTGGCCTTTGATGCTCGGCTTTGACTTGCTGGCAAGTTAAGCATTCAGATACAAAACGTACAATGTCTCACTTCATACCTAGCCACCAATATAACAACTACAAATCCTTATACATCTTTGTACTTCCCGGATGAATAGAATAAGGGGTACTATAGGCTTCCTTCAAAATATCGTCCCTAAGTGAATCACCACTAGGAACCCAAAGGCGGCCTCGATCTTTGACAATGTCATCCTCAACCGAATATAGCATCGAGCCCTTGATTTCATCCCTCAGTCTCCATTTCCGTAATTGCTCATTTGAAGACTGACCTGCTCGGATTCTGTCTCTCAATGTCGACTGAACTGTCAGCTTAGATAGATTAGGAGCATCACCCCTAGCATACATCTCCAGATCAAATCTCTGAATCTCAGTCTGAAGTGGCTTTTGTACTGACATTTGAGCAATAACTACTATTTTTCTGCTCAAGGCATCGACGACTACATTAGCTTTCCCCGGATGGTAGCTAATATCGCAGTCATAATCTTTGACAAGCTCTAGCCATCTCCGCTGTCTCATATTCAACTCCTTCTGTGTAAAGAAATACTTGAGACTCTTGTGATCAGTGAAGATTTTGCACTTCTCGTCGTACAAGTAATGTCTCCATAACTTCAGAGCAAATACTACTGCTGCTAACTCGAGGTCATGAGTTGGATAGCTCTTCTCATGCACCTTCAGCTGTCTAGATGCATAAGTAATCACTCTATCATTTTACATAAGAACTGCACCCAATCCCAGTCTTGAAGCATCTGTATACAACACATACTCTCCTTGCCCTGATGGCATAGCTAAAACTGGCACCGTAGTGAGTGCTTGCTTTAACTGCTCAAAACTGTCTTGACATTCAGCTCTCCAAATAAATTTAGCATTCCTCTTCGTCAAAGCTGTCAAGGGCACTACGATAGTAGAGAAACCCTTGATGAACTTTCTGTAATAACCAGCCAAGCCCAGGAAACTGTGTATCTCGGTCACATTTTAGGCACTGGCCATTCTTTAATGGCCTCGACTTTGGTGGAATCAACTTCAACTCCATCTCCAAAAATGACATGGCCTAAGAATGCCACTCTCTCGAGCCAAAACTCACACTTGCTGAACTTGGCAAATAGCTTTCTATCATGCAGTGTCTATAAAGTCGTTCTCAAGTGCAGGCTGTGTTCTTCTATGTTCTTTGAGTAAATCAGAATATCATCTATGAACACAATGATGAACTGATCCAAATACGACTGAAATACGCGATTCATGAGGTCCATGAAGATTGCTGGGGTATTAGTCAACCCGAAAGGCATCACCATAAACTCGTAATGCCCATATCAAGTTCTGAAAGTCGTCTTATGAACATCTGCTTCCTTTATCCTCAACTGATGGTATTCCGATCGAAGATCTATCCTCGAAAAAATTGATGCTCCTTGCAATTGATCAAATAAATCTTCGATTCTGGGTAAGGGATACTTATTTTTCACAGTGACTCTGTTCAGCTCTCTATAGTCGATGCAAAGTCTCATGCTCCCATCTTTTTTCTTCACGAATAGGACTGGTGCGCCCCATGTAACGATCCAATTTTTCCTATTTTGAGTTCCAAATGTCCATAAAAATATTTGAAAATACTTTTAAAATATTTTAGAGATTTTTAGAAATTTTTAGAGTATTTTTACGCAATTTTTGGAGGTCGTTTAGTATTTTTACAAAACAAAAGAAGTTTAGGCAAAAATCGTTGAAGGCGAGGTTCGAACCCACGACCTCGAGTCGGACTGACCCAAGCCAAAACCAGCTTGACCAGCTGAGCTATGAGATTTTTGTTAACTCTATATGGAAAGAATTAAGGATATAGTATAGTTTGGAATAAAACCCTAGTTATTAAAGGACCTAGTTTCTTTTTCTTCCCGAGCCGAAAACCCTATTTGCCTTCTCCCTGATCCCGACTCCGCGCGGCGCTCCTGCTCGGGCGATAGCGAAGAAGAAGCCAGGCGTGGTCTCCGGCACCGACGAAGTTTTTCCCGGCCATCCTTCACCCGTGAGTGGCCATCCCGATGGAGAAGAGCTCGGGAACACGAAGGAGTTGTCGAGAAGCTTCGCCCGAACCATAAAAGCTTTCTCCTTCCTTCTTCTCGGTTGTAAGTCCAAGAACCCTCGGTAAGTACTACTCACCTGTAGTAGGAGTAGTTCCGATGTATTGCTTTGATCTCTTAGCTTTCGGAATTGAAGTTGTGTGGATTTGGAAGCCTTTTATGTTGCTGCCGTGAGTTCTATGTGAAAAGAATTGGGGGACTTTGGTTTTCTTTTGAGGTTCTGCCGTGAGCTTCACAAAGGAATAAAAAAAAAAATTCGTTTAGGCTAATTGAGCATGAAGCATGGTTCTGATACCTTAATTTGGGTGCCGGGTAGAAGTGTATGCTAGGGTTGTTGTGTTATGCATTCTATCCTTAATTGTTGCTAGGGATTTTGCCATGCACAGTTGAGTTTCCGGTTGGTTCTTTGCTGCCCTGTTTTGGATCATACCGTACAGATTGCTATGGTTACCTCATGTTGCTGCCGTGAGTTCATCTAAGGATACATTCTTTTGGCTTGCTGTTGAATTCTTTGAGTTGTGTTTTATGCTTGAATCTCCTTGCTTTAAGATCATATTGTACAGAGTTAAGGTTGTTTAGGGATTAGTTTTGGACAGCATATTAAAGAAGCCTGAAGTTGTATTCTTTTGCTTTATTTATAGCATGTTTAGAAAGTTTGAAGTAGCATTCTGTTGCCTATTTTATAGCACGTTAAAGAAGCCTGAAGTTGTATTCTTTTGCTTTATTTATAGCATGTTTAGAAAGTTTAAAGTAGCATTCTGTTGCCTATTTTACAGCATGTTTAGAAGGCCCAAAGTTACTCTCTTTTGCTCTATTCTGTAGCATGATTAGTAAGTTCAGATGTGCCTTCTTTTCCTTTGTTTTACAGCATGATTAGAAAGTTCAGATTTGCTTTCTATTGCTTTGTTTTTATAACATGCTTAGAGAGAGTCTAGATTTGTTTCCCTTGTATTGTTTTTATATAGCATGCTTAGTTAATTGTAATCCTACACTTGTTAGGTATATCTAAAGGATTCCAATAAACTCTAATAAAGGATTATGAGGAAACTGAGTAAAAATAAAGGGACCAAGGTCTAGTTAAAAAGAGATAATTAGTAAATTAAAGTAAGAGGCTAGTACCCGACTTCCGAGGTTGTCGTTAAACAAATCCAGGTGACCAATTCCGAGGTCTTGGCCCTGGTAAGACCGAGGTCTTTATCCTCATAGGGCTGGAGGCTCGCTACCCCAGTCACTATTAGAGAGCGCGCAAAATAAAGATGGTACTAAGCCTTGGCCCAAAGAAAAGAAAAGAAAAGTTAAGAAAAAAGAAGAAAGAAAGAAGAAGAAAGTAAAAGATAGAAATTAAAAGATTAATTTCTATTACAAGGATATAGGAAATTGAAACAAGTTTTATACTTAGAATAAATAAAAAGTTAGTTTCTTTAATTCTAAGCTTACAGTGTTAATTTCCTTATTATCCTGTCAGTTAGTGAGCATGTTTATTATCCAGTTTTATTTCTGTATACCATGAGCACATGCAGATTTGCTTTAGTATTTCAGTTTCAGTATTATTGCATTACTTTTTATGCACTTCGAGTTTTGTGAGATAGATTAGTACTTACTAAGCGTTATCGCTTATAGTTTTGTTTTCTTTCCTCCTATTGCAGATAAAGGAAAAGCTAAGATATGAAGGGAGGCGATAGGGTGGTGGTGATGATGAATGTGTGTGGTGACTGGACTATGGAGAGATCAGAGAGTGCTAGCAAACTTGCAGGACCTAATGATTAGAGTTTAGGCTTTAGTTCTTTTCTTTAAATACTGTTATGAAGTTTATGTGATTGTGATTGAGTTTGATTCGTATTGTAGCTTATTTATGTCCTATTCTGGGAGTTGTGTTTAGTTCTTGTTGCTAGTCTAGTCTTTTGGTTATAGTATGAATTTATTACTGCGTGGTTGTGAATAAAATGTGTTCCAGCCGCATGTGGCTGCGTATATATCTTGTGTATTATAGATTTGGTCACCGGTACAGGGGAGACTCTGTCGAAATTTTTCGGTAGGGTTTCCATGTGATATTTAATCATACCGGTCAAATAGAGTTAGTAGTTAAGTAATGGTCATCCTTAGAGAGTAGTAGTAGTAAGAAGGGTGGTCGTTACACCCCATGGAGAATAACTCAGGCGAATAAACCCTTTGTCTAGAAGCTCTTGAATCTGGTCTTTCAATTCTTTCATTTCCATAGGTGCTAGACGATACGATGCCTTAGAGATTGGCACCGTACCTGGCATCAACTCGATAGAAAATTCCACCTCCCTCTTAAGGCGGAATGCCAGAAACATCCTCGGGAAAAATGCTAGGAAAATCTCTGACAACATCAACATCCTCTATCTTCTGGCTGACTGAGTCAGGCACTGAAACAATACTAACTAGAAATCCTTGGCGGCCTCGTCTCATAAGCTTCCTTGCATGGATGCATGAAATGATGTGTGGCACCTGAAGACTCCTGGTTGTCTCAAAAATAAATAACTTCCTGCTAGATGGCCTGATAGATACTAACCTCTGTCGGAAATCAATCAAAACTCCATTATGAAATAACCAGTCCATATCTAGAATAATGTCGAATTCAGGCATCGACAAGACGATAAGATCTGCCCGAACCACATTATTCTGCAATCGAAGCTCCAAATTCTTCACTATTTCTGTAGAAATCATCTGATTACCAGAAGGAATAGAAACTCTGAAACCCAAATCCAACTCCTCAGGTATAATCTTTAGTCGCTTGACAACCTTTTCGGATATAAATGAGTGTGTAGCTCCTTAATCTAGTAGTGCATGGGTAGCTACACCTAAAATAAATATCCTTCCTGCGATAAATATACCAACAAATCCACTCAAGTCTAATAAGTTTAAGAATATATATATATATATATATATATATATAGATGCAATTTTGGTCCTTATAACTTACGAAAATCTGTATTTTGTCCTTTAAATCTTTGAAATTATTAATTAGCCCAAAATTCTCAATTTTTTTTTACAATTTAAATATGCAGGTCTTTAGTTCGTTCCTAATTTAGTCCTTGAATTTATAAAACACCCATTTTCCACCTTAAATCAAGCTATTTAGAACATGCAACCTAATCAACTAAGTTCCACATTCCCAATAATAATCACACTAACCATGCTTATCATTTCATGCAATAATGCAATATAAAACTATTAAAGCAACTAAGTTACCTGTGATCAATGTCGTGTCTGGCTCTGCCTCCATGGCATGCATGACAAAAGCCCGTCCTATCGATGGTTGCTTCTTCTTTGGGCAGTTATTAGTTTTATGTCCATCTTCTCCATAGCTGAAGTACTTGGAGGTGCCCCACATGCATTTGCCTTGATGGGGGCGATTGCACTCCTTGCACAATGGAGAATTTTCAGTCTTCGAGGTAGCTTCTTTTGGTTGCCCCGTAAGCTTTTGTTGTCCTTGCCCCTTCGGTTGCCCTGAAAAGGCTTCTTTGTCTGTTGTTGCTGCTGTTGTGAAGGAGCCCTCTTTCTTTGCATCTCCAAAGCTATATCTTTCAAGGCTTGTTCAGCTCCATAGTCTCTAGTAACAGCATCCTTATAATCAACTGGTCTCCCTAGCATAACATCCCGACGCACAGTAGGCCGGAGGCCATCCAAGAAGTGCCTCAGTTTCTCATCAACGTCATTAGCAATAAGGGGCACAAAGTGACACCCCCTATCAAATTTTTTAACAAACCCAGCAACAGATAAGTCCCCTTGGCGGAGACTCATAAATTCCCTTTTCAGTCTCAACCTGACATCAGCAGTGAAATATTTCTCATAGAAGATCCCTTTGAACTGTTCCCAAGTCAGTGTATTCAGATTCACTCCTCTTTCAGCTCCTTCCCACCATAGGGAAACATCATCCTTCAGTAGAAAAATAGCACATCGGGGCCCTATCAGCATCAACCATGTTCATGTATCGGAAGATCACTTCTAAAGATCGGATCCACCCTTCAGCAATGAATGGATCGGTGGTGTTCGAAAAGTCCTTCGGGTCCATCCTACGAAATCTCTCATAGACATCCGGCTAAGCTCAGGGAGCATTCTGAGCATACTGACCAAAAAACGGTGTCATCCCCTCCAATATACAAGTGACCGCGTCAGGAGGGGGGATTTGGAACATCCCTCCTGTCCTCCTCACGTCCCTCCTCCTCAGGACCATCCCTTCTAGGCTTGTAACTGACCTTAGGATCTCGTCTTGGAGGCATAATATCTAAACACAGTCCAAATTCTATATGTAACCAACATGCAATGTAATCCATAACATTAAATAATTAGCTTCTAAGATCGTGTAGGCATGCATGTGAAATCATAAAATCGTTTAAAGTAGTAAAATCTTATAGAATTGGAACTTGACGACTTGAATTTCCTGGAGTTGGCAGTAGACATGCCTTTACAAGAACTTCGGCTCTGATACCAACTGTAATATCCCAAACTTCTAATTTACTTAAAGTCATTTCTGACTTTATTATTAACACTATTATTATTTTTCTATATAATAAAAAAAACAAAGCATGCTTTTTATTTAATAAATAAATACATAAGTAAAAATATTAATAAAAGAATATTTAAACATGCACACCATTTATAATGATTTCAACTGCTGTTAGAATATTTCGAAATTATAAACATAAATAAAACAGTATGACTTCTTAAGATCCAACCCAGGTCTAACAAACTAAAATAGATTAGCATCAATAATTTAATAATGTATTTTTCCTCTCTAAAACCATTCTTAAGCATAGATAGTATATATAATAAAAAAGAAAATCATTTGATCGTCAAATCTGTAGAAGCTTGTAAGGTCCTTGGAATGTATACTGCCTGTCCAGTCCATTCAAGCGTCCGAGCCTCCAATCTCATCAATGCTATTCTCACCTGCACCATTCAAACTAAGTGAATCTAATGACTCAGCATGTCCTAACCATCATAGCAAATAATGCATATTCATATTACAGTGAATAACAATATCCTTACAAAAAATAACATGAGTATAATAATATGAGTAAATCTTTCACAATATCATAATCATAATCATGAATCATTTATCATAGCATTTAGCATTCATTGTAAAGATTCTTAAGGTGAAGTTTGATCATTGAAAGTGACTAGCTAATTGGGGGGAAGGGGTCGATTGATTAATCTCAGCTGTAAAACCACGGTACCAGGCAGCGGGGCGTCAGTAACTCTCGTCACTGGGCCGTGGCCTAAAATAATGGAAATCCGATATTGAGCTCCCTCTGGGGCCTTCTCCCGTAACAGGCTTCCTCTGGGGTCTTCTCCCGTAAATGGGTTCCCTCGAGGGCCTTCTCCCGTGAATGGGCTCCCTCTGGGGCCTTCTCCCTCACGAGAAATCCACAAATCATAATTTAGCACAGTCAACTCACATACTTCAAGATAATTTTTCATCTTATCATCACCCGTATAAATATCATACATTATATCATTTTTTCTCTCTTAAAGTCACGCATACATTGTAATAACAGCATATATCATTAAATTTCCTAAAATATCCATAATCATTTAAATTAAATATTTTTATCCTACCCAACCCTTCCTAGACCAGCAGCTGCCTTGCAACATCAAACCATGCGTTTACATGCAAGGAATATCAAGTTTTCATGTATAATTCAATAAAATGAAAAATAAATGTCATTTTCATGCATAAATATGTAAAAACGAAAATATACATCATGCTATTAACTTTCCCTCATGCAATAAATCAAAGCACACATATATATAGCTTGAATGATGAGAGGGACGAAGGATTGAACATGCCTTTATGTGATCCACACACGATTATTCTAATCCAGACACGTAGGAGAGTTGCCGGAAGGACAGGAAAATGGCTTGGCTTCGATTTATCCTTGAAACTTGATCAAAAATCATTTGATATGAAACGACCTTGTGGCTGCCACCAGACTCCTCACCCTCAGTTTTGCCGTGAAGCTTTGTGGGAAATCATATGCTTGGAAGATAAGGTTTTTGGCTTTAAATATTTAGGTCAAGATTAGGCCCACTAATCCTAGGTAATTAGGCCCAATAAAATCAATAAAAACCTATATATGAGCAAAAATCACTACTCATATAATTAATATTCATGTGACTACTATTCACGCAATAGTATTCATCGAGAATATTTATATATTTGAAACCTGTTTTGGTTTAATATTAATGAAAAAGTAAACTTGGCCCAACATCTAATATTAAAAAAAAATCCTAATTATATAGTCATGCGAAACTACTCAATTAAACCTTTAATCGTGCCTAGCAGATGACATAATGCATTTAAAATCATTAAATTAAATTACTATTTTTCTACATTGCATGCCTGGAGTTTACGTTTGCAGATTTTGGACCTTACAGTTGCTCCAATAATCAAGAAGGTCTAGTGCCTTACCACTGTCTGGAAGTCAAAATATTGAAATAAAATGTTTAATTAATTTACTGATAAAGCATGAAAATAGAAATTAGAAAATTTTTTAAACAATTTTTTAAAATCTCTCAATTTTTTTTTCTAAAAATTACCTAAGTTAGAATTTTTCTTTTACTTAGAAAATCTTCCTGCTTAATTTTTTTTTCTTCTAAGTTATTACCCCATTTTTTTTGATGTGATCAAAGGGGGAGAGATAAGTACAAGTTTAGGGGGAGTTTTAGGAGAGTTAATTTTCCTTAGTGTTGCAAATTCTTTTATTGCAATCGTTTTTTGTTTAAAATGTAAGTTTAGTAAATTCTTTAAATTACTTGTCTATTTTTATTTCCCTAACTTGAACTTTGATTAATGCACATCAAAAAGGAGGAGATTGTTGGACCCCGTGGTTATTTTGATGTGATCAACCAAGTTAGGTTAGGTCCTGTTTGTTATTTGATCCCTGTGTCTAAGTGTGCAGGAACTTAGGAGAGCAGGAAGTCAAGTGGAAGACGCAGCTAGCGAGAAGGACGACACGGGAAGGGAGTCGACGGGTTGGTGCATCCGAAGGACGAAAGAGTACACTGATGGACGAGAAGAACGTGCGCGACGTTCGAGGGACGAGAAGCCGGGTCGGAAGACTGCTCGAGGAGATGGCCGGAAATTAGGTTCGGGTGAACCCTATTTCGGTTGGTCACAATCACCCAAGCAATCGGAGCTTCAGAAGAAGAGAAGGAGTTAAAAGGAGCTGGAAAAGCAAGCTGGAGGCACTTTCAATGTAGTGCTGAAGGCGCCCGCGCTGCCTGCAGCATTGGTGGCACCCTCATTGCCTTAAGGGCACCATTAACCTTGTCCAGGGCACCCTCAAGGTCATTGGAGGCGCCTTCGACCTAACTAACGTTGTCGTTTGTAATCGGATAGAGTTTTATCCGGTCAAACCCCTTGGAGGCGCCGTCAACCCCTTTGGAGGCACCCTCAATACTCGAGATAGAGTTTCCAGGAGCTATATAAAGGTCCCTGGTGTTAGGAAATTATTCATTCAACTCAGTATTCAATTCCTAGCAACTTCTATACTTTCTTAGTGTGTAAAAAGGCTTCTCCGCCTACAGTGAAGGAGACTTTTCTAGTGCACTTTACAACTGCCTTGGATTAACAACCTTCTTATTTGTAACCAAGTTAAAATCGCCGAGTCTTCTTTCTTTTATGTTATTCCACTTTATTTTATTTTCTTATTATTATTGTTGCTATTATTTTAGAGTTAAAAGTTTGAAGAGTGTACTTTTTATTTGCAGGTAATTCACCCCTCCCTTCTTGCCGGCCCCGCTGCACCAACATGGATTACTCATAATTACGATCGAATTGTAATCATAATTTGATCGTAATTGTTGGTGCAACATCCCTCAGGTCAAGGTTGACCTGGTTGACCAAGCTTGAGTCTTGGTTTGGGTTTCGATGTTTGACAATGCAAGGTTGATTGAAGAAGAGTCAAGTAGGTCAAGGATGACCGGATACTTGACTGGGAAGTCCTAGTGAGTGAAACTAGGCAGAAGGAAAATCCTGGTGAGTGAAGTTAGGTGAAAGACCTAGTGAGTGAAGCTAGGCAGGAGGAAAATCCTGGTGAGTGAAGCCAGGTCAAAGACCTAGTGAGTGAAGCTAGGCAATTGGGAAGTCCTAGTGAGTGAAGCTAGGCAGGAGGAAAATCCTAGAGAGTGAAGTCAGGTGAAAGACCTAGTGAGTGAAGCTAGGCAATTGGGAAAGTCCTGGTGAGTGAAGCCAGGCAAGAGAAATCCAGATGGGTCAAGGTTGACCAGACATTTGGTGAGAGTCCAAGTAGGTCAAAGAGATTGACCGGATACTTGGCACGAGGAAGAAAAGTCCAAGTAGGTCAGAGGGATTGACCGGATACTTGGCAAGAAGAGAAAAGTCCAAATGGGTCAAAGGGATTGACCGGACACTTGGTGAGAGAGTCCTAGCTGGTCAAGGGTGACCGGATGCTAGGTCTTATGTACCAATAAGTCATGGTTGACTAGATGTTGGTTTAGGGGGCTTTGGACTTGGTTTTGGGCAAAAACCAAGATCTGAATTGATCAGTCGATTGATCCAGCAGATCTGAATTGATCAGCCGATTGATCCAGCAGATTTGGATTGATCAGCCGATTGATCCAGCAGATCTGGATCGATCAGTGGATCGATCCAGAAGATCTGGATCGATCGGCCGATCGATCCGGTGAGTCCCTGCGAACAGAACCCCTCTGGATCGATCGGTGGATCGATCCAGAGGTCCCAATCGATCAGTGGATCGATTGGGACGCTGCTGCTTCGCGCGATAAGTACTGGATCGATCTGTGGATCGATCCAGGCGTTTTTCCAGAGCACAGAGGCGCTCTGGATCGATCCGTGGATCGATCCAAAGCCTCCCCGATCGATTGGGAGCATTCCAATCGATCGGGATTCGACCGTTAGCGTCGATTTAAGCCGTAGGCGTTCATTTCCTTCGGCATTGCTTCCACGACAAAGCTCAAATCTTCACCAGCGACTCCACAGAGCTCTCCACGCCAGTTCTTGAAGTTCTTGGAGGTTCTTCCAAGTCAAGAGGCGGATATATTGCAAGAGGAAGAAAGCTAGGGTTAGGATTTTCTTGTACTCATTGTAAACTTTGTGCTTGTATTTTTTATCGTTTCCCCTTCTTCTTGTAGTGTGAACTTGTAGGGCTTCTCCGCCTTCGGTAGTTACCGAAAAGGAGGGTTTTATTAGTGGAGGGTGCGTGAGTAGGTGTGGATCCTTGGACTAGTCACCTCTTGTGAGGTGGATATCAAGTAAACCAACCTTGTTAGCGTTGTGTGGTTTGTTTCTTGTATTTCCGCTGCGCATCTTTGAAGAAACAAGCAACGACGAGCACCTAGCACGCGACGAACTATTCACCCCCCCTCTAGCTACTTTTCGGTCCCAACAGAAGGGCTTAACTTATATATTCATTACCTAGTGGCATGAAGAAGGTTTAGGCTATTAGGATTAGCCTAACTTACATGTGGTATTGTAAGTGATAGTGTTGGTATTGTCAAACATCAAAAAGGGGAAGATTGTTAGTGCAACATCCCTCAGGTCAAGGTTGACCTGGTTGACCAAGCTTGAGTCTTGGTTTGGGTTTCGATGTTTGACAATGCAAGGTTGATTGAAGAAGAGTCAAGTAGGTCAAGGATGACCGGATACTTGACTGGGAAGTCCTAGTGAGTGAAGCTAGGCAGGAGGAAAATCCTGGTGAGTGAAGTCATGTGAAAGACCTAGTGAGTAAAGCTAGGCAGGAGGAAAATCCTGGTGAGTAAAGCCAGGTCAAAGACCTAGTGAGTGAAGCTAGGCAATTGGGAAGTCCTAGTGAGTGAAGCTAGGCAGGAGGAAAATCCTGGTGAGTGAAGCCAGGTGAAAGACCTAGTGAGTGAAGCTAGGCAATTGGGAAAGTCCTGGTGAGTGAAGCCAGGCAAGAGAAATCCAGATGGGTCAAGGTTGACCAGACATCGGGTGAGAGTCCAAGTAGGTCAAAGGGATTGACCGGATACTTGACACGAGGAAGAAAAGTCCAAGTAGGTCAGAGGGATTGACCGGATACTTGGCAAGAAGAGAAAAGTCCAAGTGGGTCAAAGGGATTGACCGGACACTTGGTGAGAGAGCCCTAGCTGGTCAAGGGTGACCGGATGCTAGGTCTTATATACCAACAAGTCATGGTTGACTAGATGTTGGTTTAGGGGGCTTTGGACTTAGTTTTGGGCAAAAACCAAGATCTGGATTGATCAGTCGATTGATCCAGCAGATCTGAATTGATCAGCCGATTGATCCAGCAGATCTGGATCGATCGGCCGATCGATCCGGTGAGTCCCTGCGAACAGAACCCCTCTGGATCGATCGGTGGATCGATCCAGAGGTCCCAATCGATCAGTGGATCGATTGGGACGCTGCTGCTTTGCGCGATAATCACTGGATCGATTCGTGGATCGATCCAGGCGTTTTTCCAGAGCACAGAGGCGCTCTGGATCGATTCGTGGATCGATCCAAAGCCTCCCCGATCGATTGGGAGCATTCCAATCGATCGGGATTCGACCGTTAGCGTCGATTTAAGCCGCAGGCGTTCATTTCCTTCGGCATTGCTTCCACGATAAAGCTCAGATCTTCACCAGCGACTCCACAGAGCTCTCCACGCAGTTCTTGAAGTTCTTGGAGGTTCTTCCAAGTCAAGAGGCGGATCTATTGCAAGAGGAAGAAAGCTAGGGTTAGGGTTTTCTTGTACTCATTGTAAGCTTTGTGCTTGTATTTTGTATCCTTTCCCCTTCTTCTTGTAGTGTGAACTTGTAGGGCTTCTCCGCCTTCGGTAGTTACCGAAAAAGGAGGGTTTTATTAGTGGAGGGTGCGTGAGTAGGTGTGGATCCTTGGACTAGTCACCTCTTGTGAGGTGGATACCAAGTAAACCAACCTTGTTAGCGTTGTGTGGTTTGTTTCTTGTATTTCCGCTGCGCATCTTTGAAGAAACAAGCAACGACGAGCACCTAGCACGCGACGAGCTATTCACCCCCCCCTCTAGCTACTTTTCGGTCCCAACAGTAATTAGTTGCAATCCTTTTCTAGGTTCACTATCTCCTCCAGATTATAGTTTGGTTCAGAGCAGGCAGCCGAAGGTTGTCCGGAGGCCACCCTTCGCTCAACGCCCAACAACTTGACTACTTGTCTACCACTGATGGCGTCCGAATGACCTCCGATTGTCTGTTCCAAACCAAACTATAATATGGAGGGGACGGTGATTTAGAAAGGAATCGTAACCAATTGCGACCAGATCGCAGTCACGATCTAATCGTAATTATGAGTGGTCTATCTCCTGGTCCAAAAAATAGGGACCAAGAGATCTGCTCTCCTATTTACCAAATGATGCACCTTTTTATGGTGCTTTTCTCATTCTACCCTCCTAATTACTTTTCTTTTTTATTTTCTCTATTATTTCTCTCTCTTCTCTTTCCTCTTATGCATGCAACGTTTCTTTTCTTTCTTCTTTTCTTTTTTCCTCTCTTTTGCACGTCGATTCTTCTAAAAATATTTTAACACCTCTAAGAAGTCGAATAAACAATGAATAACATATTTGAACTCCTTGCAACCCCAAAAATCTATAAAAACTAAAATGGATGCAATCGGAGCTCTCTAAGTCTATCAGTGAGTTTTGGTCAAAATCCACTAATGGATCTAGAGAGCTCCGATTGCACCTATTTCATTCCCTGTGGATTTATGAGGTTGTAAGGAGTTAAAATATACTATCTATTGTTTATTTTGACTTCTCAAAGAGGTTAAATATAAGTAAGATTCGAAAAAATTCTCCACGTTGAGCCTGATATGTAATAATATCAGACCCACGTTGAGCCTGATATGGAATCATATTAGGTTCAACGTGGAGAATTTTGATGATTATTTCTTATTACATTTTAACACCTCTGAAAAGTCGAAATAAACAATGGATATCATATTTGAACTCCTTGTAATCCCATAAATCTACAAAAATTGAAATGGATATAATCGGAGCTCTCTAGGTCCACATAAAAAAGATACATCGATAAATAACAAAATGATAAATTTTTAATTTTTTTTTTAAAATTTCAATGCGTTAAGTCACATAAAAAATATAAAATTTATTATTCTCTTTATAATTTTTTTAAAATTTTTTACTACTATTCTTAAAATAAAAACTTCAAGCGTCCATAATGGCGGTAACTTTTTCATTCAACTTTTACGTTTCAGAAATATCCAGTGGCTTGAGACTTTGCTCGGAGGCAAGAAGACATTTCTGCATTGGAAATATTCTCCAGCATTTCTGCATGCCCGGCAGAGAACTCTGTTCCATAAAACAAGTGGCAAAAGGCGAAACCCTCGCCCTCAGGACCCCCGCCGTACCCTGCCCAGGGTCATTACGAGGGAGGTAAATCACGGTAGCTCGGTGACAAGTACGCAGTGGGCCGAGACTTTTTTTGCACAGGGATAGGGAATAAATCCCCGTTGCCTTGCGGACTCGAATCCATGTTCTCAGTGGCAAACTTCCACGTCTTTACCAGCCGAGATAACCCCGTGGGGCCTGTTCCATAAAACAAGTGTTTGGTAAGAGTTAGGAGTTAGGCAGAGAAGCGAAGTAATTACATCTACGCTGCAGACACACTTATAATAACTCAATGAACAAGTTTTTTCAAAGAGAGAATTAAAAATAATAATTAAAGAACAGAAATTAGGCCAAACTCACAATAATTCAGAAGTGAGACAAATTACTCAACAATATTATTTTTTTGTCATATTATATATATGATTTTTTTTTTTCAAAGACAATTACTCGCCAACTAACTAAAACCAGTTCAAAAGTTGGGAGGAAGCTTAAATAATTGAAAGAGACAGAGTCCACATTTTCAAGGAAACCTACCTAACTCTTATGACAGATATTTCAATGAGGATCCGTATGCATATAATTTTTATTTTATTTTTATTAGGTGTTCAAATTTTATAACCCTGACTAAATTTAAGATAGAGAATCTAATCTTATATTTCACCTATTAAATAAATTCAAATACACATTATGTTATAATTGAATCCTAATTATTTGCCATTACACCCATTCTTGAGAGGCAATGAGAAACTGCCACCTCTAGATGACCTAAGTGACTAAGTCTATAAAGGAGGGTGTGTATATATATATATATATATATATATAGTCAACAGTAGAATTTGTTGGATGATCTCATGATTATCTATGAAAAGATAAATTAAGAAATTATAAATGACCAATAGTAAGATTGTTCGTTCAATTTTACTGAGAATCAATCTTGTTAGTAAGTTATGTTCCGCATAAGTCAATTTTATTTAAAAAAAATTTGGAAATTGAGAGCTGATATTTTGAGTAAAATAAATTTTTTTTTAAAATATGAGAATATTAAATTGGTTTGGTTTTCTAATATCGGTAGAATTTGTTTATGGTGTTATTAGATTTAGTTCTCATAGATTTGGTAAAGAAAGTCAGCATGGTTGACTTAAATGTGTGGTTGTGGTTTCTTTGCTTTTTGTCTATTATCAACAGGATACATCATCTGATTTATTTCCCCCAAATAATAATAAATATTATTATTATTATTATTTTGATTGTTCATCCTAAACTAAATTACGGATATCATTTCATTTCTCCATATCTTTAATATTTAATATTATTTTTAAAATATTTATATTTATAATTTTTATATTCGAATATTAAATATTTGTGCGACTTTTACTAAAATTGGTTAAATCCTTGATATTTAATGTACCTCAAACTAGCTCATGGAAAAGGCGAAGGGCCACGGCAAATTTTGGGAAAAATTCCGCACTTTCTTCGATCGCCTCCAAAAGTCCACTGCGATTCGGTCCAAGTTTCTCCACTACATCGCATGCTTCTCGCTTTCTCTTCCCTTCGCCGCCCACATCCTGCGCCTCCCGGTACGTGTCTCCTCACCGTCACCGGACGATTCTGTTCTATCGCGATTATTCCGACGGAGGTTCGATTTGATTTGAATTTTGAATGCTCTGTTGTCGATTCATTGGTTTGGAGCTTCCGCGATCTTATTTCTCTGGATCCGGTTTTCTTGCCGATCGGAAGTTCCGAACTTTTTGGTTCTGTCCGCCAAAAGTTGGATTTTTTTTTTGCCCGTAATGAAACGGAAACGTCCTGCTGCTGTGTTTCTGTTTCTTCGATGATTCAGGGTTGTGATTCCTAGTCTTTGCCGTTTCATTTATCATGGCCGGTTTGCATTTCGTGCCATTTTGAGATTCTTCTGACCTCAGTAATTGACGCTTACAATTTCAAGGCTTCGAGTTTTTCTGATTTCTAAGAAAAGCTGATTGCGATCTTCTCTTCCAAGCCGAGTCTCTAACGTTTGTTTACTGAAGTCGGTAACCTTTTTTTTTCTCTCTCTCTCTCTGCTGCAGCTCTATGCATCTGGTTTGCAATTGGCGGCTAAGATCATTTGACGGTAGAGAGTTGTTTTACCCTAATTTCCATCTGATTCTAGTAGCCTGATATGAAGGATCTCCCTCACATGCTACCTGCTAATAGAAGTCGCAGTCAGCCCAGGGCTAGTAGACCTTGGCCTCTATCAGGTTAACATTATTGCTTTAAGCAGACTCACTTGTCTTCTACTTAGTTATTTGAATGATCATTTTTCTAAGTTTTAGAATGACAAAGTTACACCTTTTGAGAATGGTTAAGTTATATAATTGTGGTAATGATAAAGTTACATCATGCAGTATATTTTTCTTTGATGGTGAACTTATTTTTATTTGTTTGCATATGAAGAAGTTTGTTTTAAAAAAAAAAAAGAAGAAAAGGATTATGTAAGAGAATTCAGATCCTTTATGCAACTTGTTAAATTATCTGAAATTTTCTTTCTCAAGGTTGTTCTGATGTTGACGATTAGTTCAGCTTGTTCCTTCTTGTTAACTTTTTTTTTTTTTTTTTTTCAAATTTTTACTGATCAAAATACTGGATTTTGCTATTTTCTTCTTTTAGGCATGGACAACTCAGAGTCACGCCGCAGGTCACAGATTATTGGAAAACTTGCAATGGCATTCATGCTTACAGCCTTATGCATACTGATCTTAAAGCAGTCCCCAAGTTTTAGTGGCCCCAGCGTGGTATGTTTTATTCAATCAATTTGGGTAATTGTTATTTTTTTATGATTTTCTCTTTTTCATGAAAAAAAAACAATCAACCTGTGTAAAAATAAAACAATTTTGTCTATGGTGTAGTTATCTCTGCCATACTTTCTTGTAACTGTTTCCTCATCCTTATCATGATTTTTACAGTTCCTTGGAAAAGGATTATGGAGAGATAGTGATTATTCTATGCAAATATCATCAATTGCTACTTTTTTTCCTACATAATTCTTTGATTTTCCTTGTTCCTTATTTTCACTATGTTATAAGCTAGATTAGGTTCATCCTGATCCATGCTATCAATTCATACAATCTCAAAGTACCCTGTGAATTCACTATTGCTCAATTTACAGTTTTCTCGTCATGAGTCTGGAGTGACTCATGTCTTAGTGACTGGAGGTGCTGGCTATATTGGTTCTCATGCTGCACTTCGGCTTTTGAAAGACAATTACAGGGTCACCATAGTGGTATGGTAACTTCACTAAGCAGATATTAATGCACTACACCCCCAGTCTATTAACCAGCACCTCTGTTGTTATAATTATTCCTTTTGGCTGATTTCAACAGGATAACCTTTCCAGAGGAAATCTTGGAGCAATTAAAGTTCTTCAGCAGCTGTTTCCGGAACCTGGAAGGCTTCAATTCATTTATGCTGATTTAGGAGATGCCAGAGCTGTATCCTGGCAATTTGACATTCTGAGAAACTAACATCTTACCTTTGTTGACATTTTGGCCAACAGTTGCCCACTTGTTTATTCCTTAACAGAACACTAGGTCAACAATATTTTTGAAAAAAATGCATTTGATGCTGTTATGCACTTCGCTGCAGTTGCTTATGTGGGAGAAAGCACACTCGAACCTCTTAGGTATGCCATTTATCCAATTATATCAGAAGACATGGTACCTACAATTCATTGACAGTATTCTTTTCATGTTAAGCATACATTAAATACTAGCAACCAATGCACTGCCTTGTTGTGAACACAAGAGTTTGAGAGGTAGTATCTGAATTATTCGGTATTATAATATTGTATTTTCTATCCATTCTCCCTGATTCTAAGTTTGCTTTCTACTGATATTTTCTCAAATACAATAATTTCCAAATAATATTTGTTTCATGTAGCTCCAAAAGGTTTTGAGATCACATACATTTCCTTGTTTTCTTTATGATTACGATCATAGAACCGCTTGTGCTTCCTTGTGCAATAGCAGTGTTAAAGAATAGTAAATTACTGAAACTTAATCCTCCCTAGATCTATTTAGTTTAGTGTGTTCTCAACTTCTCATCACATGACATGCACTTCAGACTTTGTTTCATGGGAACAACCTAATTTCGTCGCTTAATACAACTTGAATATCAGTCTAGCAGTTGTTTATTTGATTTTTGCCTGCCCATAGGTACTATCATAATATCACATCAAATACTTTGGTAATTCTGGAAGCCATGGCAGCACATGGTGTTAAAACTCTTATTTACTCAAGTACATGTGCAACTTATGGGGAACCGGAAAAAATGCCTATTACAGAAGTAACTCCTCAGGTGAGAAACCATGCCTACTTTCTCCTAGAATTTCTTTTTCCAATATTTACTAATATTGTCGCACTCATGAACTTGGTTATGTTTATCACGCCATGTTTGATACAGCATCCTATCAACCCATATGGGAAGGCCAAAAAGATGGCGGAGGATATTATTTTGGACTTCTCAAAGAGATCAGACATGGCAGTCATGATCTTAAGGTCTCATTCTCTGATGATAATTTAAGACTGGCTAGCCTGCTTAGAGCACGATCTAATCTCTCTGTGTTGACAGATATTTCAATGTTATTGGATCAGATCCTGAAGGAAGGTTAGGTGAAGCTCCAAGACCTGAGTTACGCGAGCACGGGCGTATATCCGGTGCTTGCTTTGATGCAGCACTGGGTATCATACCTGGTCTGAAGGTATCTTCATCATCCTCTTTATGACAAAGTGAAAGAACAGTGGATGTTAAATCTGCATCTGGCAAACCTCATTGATACAGAAGCAAATATAAACAACAATCTTTTTACTGGCTTCACTTGTAGGTTAAAGGAGTAGACTATGCTACAAGTGATGGAACCTGTATCAGAGATTATATCGACGTTACTGATCTCGTTGATGCTCATGTGAAAGCCCTCGACAAGGCAAGGCCTAGCAAAGTCGGCATATATAACGTTGGTACCGGAAAAGGTGCCTTTCTATTTCCATTCCTGCATGTTCTGTAGAGCAAGAATACAGCAACAAAACAACTGATGAGTGTTCTGTGTTATATATCCAGGTAGGTCCGTGAAGGAATTTGTCGAGGCCTGCAAAAAGGCAACTGGGGTGAGCATCAAAGTCGACTACCTCGAGCGCAGACCTGGAGACTATGCTGAAGTTTACAGTGACCCGTCAAAAATCAACCGCGAGCTCAACTGGAGTGCCCGCTACACTGACCTTCAGGAGAGTCTTTCGATCGCTTGGAAGTGGCAGAAGTCACATCCAAATCGTTATGAGTCGGAAGCAGCCGTGGCTCTCTGATCGGGTCGTTTCGATCTTTAACTTATCTGTACAATACTTCATAAAGATGAGCTTTTCGCTGCTAGCCAACTTTTGGTGCTCATTGAGAATGGATTCAGAGTATATATATAAACAAAAAGCTGTTATCTTACCATAGTGAAGATAGGAAAAGATAACTAAAGATTGAAGCTGATGATAATTGAATTCATTCATCAATTTGGCATATACTATTCTTTACTTATTATAAATGTCATTTTTATTCTTTTTCTCGGATCAAAATAGATTTGTGATGTATTATTACTTTTGTAACTTTGCTGCCAAACAGAATTTTAATGCCCCTATCTTTATGACTTGTGAGATCTTTAAAGTCATAATATACTGGAAATGTTTAGCAATTATAGCAATATTCAATAGATCCTTATGATGATCTCTGTCTTTATAACTAGTAAGGTCTTTAAGATTATAGATACGTTTTTTTTTTTCTTAGGAGATCATTAAAATAAATCAGGAAGTATGTGACGGTCAAATCAGAAGGCGGCACCTCTTTTTCCGTCTTTACAATATAGACAATTAAAATAAATCAAATGGGAATTTTAAAAGTAAAAAGAAAGAGAAAATAGTCTAACTCTCGACAATAAGGAACTCCAAAAAATCTGCCATAAATACTGTATAGAGTTACTTTGTAGTAACTACAGAATCTGACATTAAAAAAATAACGTAACTAGACATTAAAAAAATAACGTAACTACAGAATCTGACATTAAAAAAATAACACTATGTATAGAGTTCTATTATGTCAAAATATTGAATTAAAGTTTTTTTAATATGATCACTCTCATTTGAAAATTTTTGTAATGGCCACTTTGTAGTAGTTGTCTTTGAAAATTTGCTTGTAGTCGTAGTTTTTAGTAACTATCTAAGCAGCTCTTTTTAACAGCTACTAAATTACTTTTATAAAAAATTTAAAATGATTTTAGTCAAATTAAAAATATTTTAATAGAGTTTAAATAATTTTAATTAAATTATAAACTATTTTGATATAATAATTTTGAGTATCCAATTAACGTTAAATGTGGAACGCCATTTTAATTTTTGTCCAAAATTTAAAAGTAATAATAAAAAATAATAATTAGGATATTAAATAAATCGAGGAGATAGAGATCCAGAAGGCACGCACTGCTATTCGAGTCGGTTCCCTTCCCCCGAAGCCAAGCCAACTCCGATTCGTCTCCTCCGTTCCTCGTCCTCCCATCTGCTCCATCGATGATCCAACCCATCCTCCATTGGCTCTCCTCCGACGCTGAGATCCCCCGCTAGGATTTCCCCTGCCGGATTTGAGGCTTCGGGGCCGAAGCTAGAAGGCCGGCCGCCAGCGCTGCCGTCGCTTACAATTGGGGAAATCTGGGCATCTGAGTTTCTTGGTGATTGATTTAGGGCGATCGGCTGCCAAACCCTGGGTTCTCTTCGGTAACTCTGGAGGTCCATTTTCGCCTGCCTGTCTCTTCTTAGCGGTTTAGGATTTTGTTGCTTAGACTAGTCGTTTGTGATTTCGCTCTTGGTTTTCGATTTTGATGTGTCCGGTTCTTCATCATGGCGTGTCTCGTTGGAGTGAGCATTTAGGCAAATGTTTTTAGCGGATGTAGTTGTTGCTGGTCATCGAATAGATAGTGTGAATATGTTCGATCTTCACCTTTTTTTTTGCTGAAATGTTTCTTAGAAAAATAACTGTTGCATCCTGTATATGATTCTATCCTTGCTAGTAGGATGTTATGAAGCCATCCAGTTAATTAATGATACTGTCTTTTATCTCCATTTGTGTTTATTCTAATTGTGTTGCACTGACATTTTTGTTCTTGTGAGCTTCTAATATGGTCACGTTAGAAGTACATTAGTAAGTTTTGTAAATGCTGTTTATTTGCCCTGTTTCTTACATTATCCAAGGTGCAGCTCGTGATGAACATGAATCAATCATGTGATATGCATTGTTTGCTCCTTGTTTGTTAGTGTTAACTTTGATGTCTCTGTTGCCTCATCACTTTGTTGCTTCCTTACACTCTCTCCGATGCTTTCTAGATGTTTACTGATTAGACCATCTGTCTCACGAGGTATGATTAGACTAGTTGCAACTCATCTTAGGCAATAGTGCTACTAACCTTTGGGAATTACTTTATGCAGGAATCCTTTGAGTACCTATTTGCCAGTTTGGGCAGGTGTTGCATTGGTCCTGTGCGTAGCTATAGTTTGGCTGCTGAGATATATGGGATAATTCTGGCATTTCATGGGAGGTTTGGAGGATGATGAACCGGCAGCAAAACGTGTGAAAGCATCCTCCATAGAATTGAGGAGCCCCTGGAACACCTCATCTCTTTTAGTGCTCACTGGTTGTTCCGGAGCTACAATGGCTAGACCATTACCATCCCAGGGGAAGGAAGATATGATCGGTAGCAAAGGGGTTATTAAAAGGGTTGAGTTTGTTAGGATCATTACTCAGGCCCTTCATTCACTTGGTTATGAAAAAAGTGGACAAATTCTAGAGGAGGAATCAGGTATTCCTTTGTATTCACCAACAGTCAATCTTTTCAGGAAGCAAGTGCTTGATGGAAAATGGGACGAAAGTGTAATCACATTGCATAGGATAAGTCTTCTGAATGAAAATTCACTGAAATCTGCTACTTTCTTGATATTAGAGCAGAAGTTCTTTGAACTCTTGGAGAAGAACAGGTTCATGGAAGCATTGAACACATTGAGAAGTGAGATTACTCCACTTGGCATCAATGAAAAGCGGGTTCATGAACTTGCTGCTTGTGTTGTCTCTCCTTCACAGCGTGTTTTACTTGGGTTTGCTAGCCTTGGAATAGAAAATTCAAATTCTAGACTAAAATTTTTGGATGAGTTGCAGAAGTTGCTTCCTCCAACAGTGATGATACCTGAGAGGAGATTAGAAAATTTGGTTGAACAGGCACTGAATCTGCAGAAAGAATCATGTTATTTCCACAATCCTCTCAGTAGTTCTCTCTCACTGTATACTGATCACAAGTGTGGAAAGGATTTATTACCTTCTCATACCATTCAGGTTTAGCAGTCAATCTATCCTTGAGTTATATAATTATGCCTCTTTTCCTTTTTATATTCATTTAAATACAACAAAAAGTTGCTATATGCAGAGTTACGTAGTTGAATAAAAGTACCAAACTGGTCGGAGTTGGCATGTGATAAGAGAAGGCAAGATGTTTCATCTTTTTAGTGATCTACCATAATGAATATACTAGAAATATGAATTCCGATGGAACATGATTAAAACATAGATGCAAGAGTTGGTGCTGTAGAATGATGAACTTCACTAAAATGGGATGATGCTTAAGTGGTTTGAACTTTGCTTTGATACTAGATAAATTGAATTCTTGGATGAATGACTATGGACTTGTAAACCAGCTGCAGATGATTTTTTATGATGTTTATAGGGTAATACCTGTAGTCGAGCAGTTTGATATGGAGGCCCTCATGAGTTATGACAACTGTCAATTGGATGTATGATGAATACAAGCAGGTTTGGGTGTGCTTCAAGTAATGGTTATTAGTCCAGGAATTTTGTAGCTGGTTGTTGGTTTTGATTACATAACATTTAATGGTTTTGATTTATCTACAACTCGACACCACAGCTACTCATCAATCATGGAGAGTTGTTCTAGAACTTTATTGACTTAGCCTACTAGTTGTTTAATAAAATTGGAAAAGGTAATTTCTCTTAAGCTTAGTTATTTATACTCGTTGAGAAAGGAAAATGAAGCCTCTTTAGATATCATTCTTTTCAGTTTGTTATTTGGATATGATTGTCTGGTTTAAGGGAAGGAGAAAAGAACATAGATTATGGGTAATGAATTTTTTCTTCCTTAACTTGCTATGATGTTAAATCTGAAAAGAGTACAAGAATAGACCTCCAAGTAAGATTGAAAAATGAATTACAGAAGAAGCCATGAAAAACAACTTGCCATATGTGCTTAAAATACAAGTACATCTAGCTGTTACTAGTCTATCCTCATAAGTATTTATCTTCATTCTGTTATCATTAACATGCTACCATAATTTACTTTTTGTAATTGATTACAACCATGTTACATTTGGAAACTAAATGAATCTTACAATTGAGATGTACTGTCTACTTGCATCAGGTATTGCAAGAACATCAGGATGAAGTATGGTTTGTTCAGTTCTCTAATAATGGAAAATATCTAGCTTCGGCTTCAAATGATAAGTCGGCAATTATATGGGAGGTAATTATTAATATTGGTGTACCAGTTTTACTCCTACCTTGTGTGGGCTTTTACCTTGTAATTAACAGTTTGATTACAGTCTCACTTATTCCACTTCATGTTTGACTAGCATAAATTGAATTGGTTCTCTGTATCTGTCATATAACCTTTGTTCTTTCCTTTGTTATAATCATTCTTACTACAAGCAATTGGACATGTCTTCATTGTTCAAAGCCTCCTGCGCCTGACAAATTATGTCTAAGCAAGTTGTCATATTTGACAATGTGCAGTAGTAGGCACTAGTATGAGACAGTGCCTTCATTTCTTTTGTTGCTACTGCCTTGAATGTCAATTCTCTATCCGTGCTCCATGACAGATTGATAGTGGAAGTCAGTTTTTTTTGATGAACTATGGGTGAGGTTTGCAGTGTCAATATGCTACACTCCCAGACTGAATAGAAATCTAATTTTACAGTTGGTCACGTATTTCATGTTAAACATGTCTGATATGCTGCTTTCCTGCTTAGTAGAAATTTTTACTGATCAGGAGGGAATCCATTTTGATTGTAGTTTTTCTATTCCTTTTTTATTCGTTTATTTCTTGTTGTTTAAACCTCCATCTAAATGAAGTATGAAGCATCATGAACAGTTGCGGCTTACAATAAACTTGAGGTGACCACACAAACACTATTCAAAATTAGGGAAAAGTTTCCCTGATGATATTTTGATGGTGTTAACTTTGGTGAAAAAGAATACTGAATTGCATTCAAACGCGTTGAGATAATAACACATCACTTATACTTGGGCGAAACAAAACTTAATTAGTTAATATAGTTACTAACAATTCGATCTTAGATCAGCATACAATTAATGATGTCTTTGAGCTCATATCAGAACATCAATGAGAGAGGAAAAGGATGAAGTGAAATGAGAATGAAGAGTGATCTCAGGAGCATATCTTTCGAGTGGGTTGCTCTGGGCTGTCACAAAATGGAGCGGGCTGCCTGTTCTGGGTATGAGTTCTCTGTTCTACCCTGATCTTGGGCTGATGCTGGACTCCAAGACATCTCCATTGCTGGATTTGCTTGGGCCAGGCTGTGGACATATCCCAGAGGATCCGGGCTACCAAGGAGCGGGCTGCTCTCCCCCTTGGGGGGTTGTTGATGGTCTTACTTTACAAGCTGGGTTGATTGACCTTGGAGGCTTTTGGGACTTCATCACATACTGGTTGAGGGGAGGGTCTACTAGCTACGTGGGATGGTTGATGTTGTTGCATGATGGCTTGCCATCAGTTATGTTGGTGTATGAACTTGATTGGGCTTGTTCAATCCTGGTGGTACCTTTTTCTTGGATATAATATATTTTTACTTATCCAAAAAAAAAAGATAGAGGAAAGAACTTCGACATCTTGGAGGAAGATGGATAAACTGAGGTTTTTTTTTTCATCTATTGAGCTCTTCATTGGAGATGGACAATCAAATCAACCTTTTGCTCGAAGTAGCAAATTGAGAGCACGATAGTTAAAAGTCTTTTACTAGATACGAGGAAAGGGAGCAAAATCAGTGTAGAGGCGGCAATGGACTCTGACTACCTCCCAAGAGCCAGGCACAACCTAGGCACGGACCTTATGTACTTTACACCTCAAATATCAAAAATGCTCCACTATTTTTAATGAAATAAATAAATTCTAAGGCTATTTTAGTTTTTCTATTAATAAAATGATTAAAAAAATAAAATTCTTTTGAAAATAATTCATTTAAGTTCACTCATACTAATTTCTTATTCTCTTCTCTACTCTTTTATTACTAATCCTATCTCTTCTTTCTTTTTTTAACCCTTGAAACCTAGTGTTATGTAATTGCTGAGAACATTGCTGTTGGCTATGATCTACTCATTCAAGCATGTAGACAAGAATTTCATATGTTCTAATCTCTGTAATCTGTACTGGTATAGATTTATGTTAATCATTAGTAATTGTTTAATATCAGTAACAGTATCAATAATTTAAAATTAATAAATATTTTTTTTTAATATAATTTTATGATGGCCAGTTAATAAAAATCCAACTTTGTCATTCCAGGCATGGGCCATAACCAACCCAAATAGCTCATTTGACATCTTTATTTGGTATGTCTGTGTGAGGGATCTCTTAGGACGTTGACCTCTTGGTGGCGGCAGCCGTTAGTCCTCGAGAGCAACTCGGGTGTGTGTTATCATATGAGTAAGCTAGAAGGGATGATGCACTAAGTCTTTTGCTGCTTCTGCATAAGATCTTGCAATGTCTGACAAACACCCAATGATGTCTCGCGGTTCGGGATGGGTTTGCAGTGATGTCTCACAATGTGGGCTAGAGAAAGCCACCATATAACCTATTGAGGAGATAGTTTGCGTTGATGTGTTGAAAACAAGGACCAATGGCTACCCACTATTGATGTTAGTACTTGTACACGTGCTGTGGCAACAATGGTGGCTTTCTTAGATGTAGGTGAGATTGCAAGTGGGAGGCAGCAACCTGCCCCTTGGAGAATACTTTTTTGAGAACCCTAATCATAAAGGGGTACCAGAACATCATGTTGTATTGTATTCAATGTGAGATAACCATCTTCCTGAATATATAGAACTAATAATTAGAAGACTATTGAAGGTCTAAACCTACTATGCCTAATAACCCTATTAAACTAAAATATGAGATGGGAAACATGTGTACCAGGAAAAATTTATTCTCCAGTTTCTGAGAATTTTATATATTGAATTTGTTAAGGTTTGGACTCATGTTTAATAATCTTAAGTGACATATATGATTTTTCAGAACTTTATCCGACCATTTGGTTTTGCAAGTCAATCCCTGTGCTTAAAAATGATATGCATTGCACCTTGTTAACTGTTTTCTAACCCATTGGAGTTTAAGCCAAGAGAGGGCCTTTTTATAAATAGAAAAAAAAATTCTTTTGTGGTAATATGCTGATTTTTTTTTTCTGTAAAAGATTATCAACTTAATGAAAGGTGCTGCTTTAAAAAAGGAAGTTAGATTTCAGTTTTCAGTTTTTAGTCAAACGTATGTTTTTGCTGAACTTCATTCTGGGAACTTTGTTCAGGTCTCAAAGTTAATGTATTAGTGCAATGATATCCATTGTAGCAAGTTAACCCCTTGCTAATTAATTGGAGGTTAAGCCAGCATTGAAGGTTTTCTTTAAATGAAAAAAAAAGAAAAAGAAAAAGCAGTTTTTTTATAGTAATTTGTTTTTTTATATTAAAAAGCTTTATCAACTTAATGATCTTTCAAAAGGGAAGCTAGCTTTCATTTTTATGATGTAAAATTTGTATTCCACTTTTGTTCAGGTTCATGAGGATGGACGATTGTCATTAAAGCACAAACTGATTGGCCATCGAAAGCCTGTTTCAATGGTTGCCTGGAGTCCGGATGACTGCCAGCTTCTCACATGTGGAACAGAGGAAGTTGTAAGACGCTGGGATGCATCAACCGGAACATGCCTAAACGTTTATGAAAAAGCTGCCTTTTCACTGATTTCTTGTGGTTGGTTCCCAGATGGAAAACAATTATTCTCTGGTGTCACCGATAGGAGTATCTGCATCTGGGATTTGGAAGGTACTGAAATTGAGTCTTGGAAAGGGCGGCTAAAAAGCATGGCCTCAGATATGGCCATTACGAAAGATCACCAGAGGATCATAAGCATGTATAAAGAAAATGTGATTATGTTGCTAGATAGGGAGACAAAGACGGATAAACTGATACAAGAGGAACAGACTATTACTTCATTTACTCTATCACATGATAATAATTTTTTACTTGTAAATTTGACAAACCAGGAGATTCATTTATGGAGCATAAAAGATGATCCCAGACTTGTAAAGAGATACAAAGGCCACAAGCGTAGCAGATTCTTAATTCGATCCTGTTTTGGAGGCATCGAACAAGCTTTTATTGCTAGTGGAAGCGAGGATTCTCAGGTACTTTGATTCAATATGGGAACTTTTCTGGTTTTTGATTATGCTAATGCCACATATTATAGTTGCTAGATTATGTGACACAAACATATCAACATTTAAAGATGAGTAATGGCAAAGCAAAGTAATTTAGGACATTCTAGGAAGAAGTTTTATTTTACATAGTTACACTGTTAAAAATTAGCTTTATATGATTATGATGGCTTTTAATGTTGCACGATGGGTTATCTGGAGATCAGGTATACATATGGCACCGAAATAGTGGAAATCTTGTTGAGGTGCTCCCCGGGCACTCCAGTGCTGTCAACTGTGTCAGCTGGAATCCGACGAACCCCCACATGCTAGCGTCTGCAAGCGACGACTACACAATTCGCATATGGGGACTCAGCAAGGACAACCTGAAGTGCTATGAGACCCACAGCAATGGAGTTGCCCACTGCAATGGCAATAGTAAATGACAGTGGCTATGGTAAAGCCAGTTCACTGACATCCTTCATCAGTCTACTGATTTGTCTGTAAATTCTTTAAAACAATCTAGTCATCTACACAAACAAACTAAATTGCAATGAAACCATGCGCTTTAAACAATCCCGTCATCCCTTAAAATTGTTGTCTTGGTATTTTGCTACTGCTATTCATCGTTTTTTAGGCAATAAGAATCTTTTAGAATGATGATAGAACCAACTTTAATTCTTCTAGTGCTAGTGCTATCCATCGCTTGGATTGAAAGGCTCACCTTAGGAATGTCAATGGTCGGATTTGATTCAAATTATATATCTTGTTTCCATTCTTTTTTATTATATTCATTTTTATTAGGTATTTAATTTTCATCCTTATATTTATTAAATTATCGGATATCCATACTTCATATAATTGAATCGGATATTCAGTGAAGTATGGGTAGGACTCATCATAGTTATTTTCATGTTTGAATTTGAAAATTTTCATACCTAATTATTTATTCAGATTTAAATTATTTTTCATACTCGATATTGAATTTGGAAGAAATTATCATCTCTACTCACCTATGAGGAGTACTATTAAAAATTTATTAGTCTTCTTGGAGTGGTGTGGTTAAAGGTTATGCCTTTCTTTATACATTCGTGATTGATCTCTTTGGTATTTTATCACACAAATAAAAATTTATTAGAAAATAATTTTATTTTTTTTTAAAATTTTTTTCTTAAATAAAATCAATCAATAAAATATAATTTTCCATAGGCTTACAAATTTTACTCATAATTTTCTACGAGCTCTAAACACTATAATAATAAATATCATCTTTAAACAATAGCAAAATAAATGGAGTGTTTTGAAAAAAAACATAAAGAAAGAGATGAAAGAACAGCCAATTTGAGAAAAATAATTTTCTTCCCGATAAGGGCTAAAATAGAAGAAAAGTTGAAAATTGTTTATTCTTTTTAGTCGTATATTATGCAATTGATGGAGTTTTAAAATTTTATTATTTATTTATTTATATCCATTTCGAAAGGATTAACTTTAAAAAGAAAAATAACAATGAGTTTGTCACTCGCCTCTTCTCTCGATCAGACCCGACGAGACAGCGCCCTGGACATGGACGGCGGCGATGCCACGTCGTCTGCCAGTCCCTCCTCGCCGCGGCCCTTCGGGGTCGGGGCGGACGGCGAGGAGAGACTCGCTTCTCGTGACGAAGGCTGCGATGCCCTGGCGAGCGCGATTGCTTCGACGCTGGGGGCTGTAATGAGGGACTTCGATTCCAGGGCAGAGAGCGCTGGACAGAGCCAGGACGAGCTCGTCCTCTCCCTAGATCGTCTCACGGGAGGTAGAATCTTATCTTGATACATCAATTCTGGAATCTAAGTTTGAAAATTAGTATACTTTGCGTGTTCGAGGGTTTTTGGTTTCTCATATTGACAAAGTAATTCGGAATCCTTTTCTTCTTCTTGTTTTTGTCACGATTTTTTGCGATATGATCTATGTCTTACTTGGGTCCCCCGCAAAAAGAGGCGAATTGAATTTGATAAAAGTAATTTTTAATGAGTTAGATGTTGGTCTCTATAGTATTTGATGTCTGTATCTTTTCTATATAATGAAATGTGTTCTATGAATTCCATTTTTTCTTTCAATTCGTACTTGAAAAAGTTAAAGTTCCCTGATGCAACAGAGTACTATTGGTACTTGTAATTATTTGATCTTGCAAGTTCTTATTTCTTGTATATACAATAAGCACGAAGCTGTTTCAAAATGCGCAGTTAAGATAACTCAAAACAAACTCATCAAAGATTCAGTTTCTACATCTTATACTAGTCATTGGGACTTGTGGGATCTTTCATCTGGATGCATTTGTGGGATTAAGTCCACATGGGTGGACTAAATCCAATTAAGTCCACATGAGTGGGCTTAATTTCCATAAGGTGGGCTTACACTTGATTAACACACAACTAATTGCCATAAGGAAATTAAACCCCAATCAAGTGATCTAATGCTTGCTTGGATATAAAAGGGTTTGGATTAAATAGATGTGGATTCAATGTGGAGATCCAATAACCCGGTTCATTAACATTAATGGGTTGTTATTTATGGATGAACTTTAAAGTGGATAGTTCCTATAGGATGAGTTTGGTATATAAGAGAAGATGCTCATGGATTAGGGCATGTTCTTGAGCTTCTTCATTGATCTCCTCTCTTCCCCATTGAGGAGGAATATGAATTGCCGCTGTCCACTCCTGTAGAAGATTATTCCACGCTTGCAGAATCTCCAGTGACAAGTAAGAAGCAATAGCTTTGCGATAGATTCAGGTCAGCTCTTCGTTAGCTATTGTTTTAGTTTCATTATTACTTTAGCTATTCAGAGCTAAGGATTAACTTATTAGTTTTTAAGGCGTGAGGATTATTTTTCAACTATTTGGCACATATACATCAATTTTTGCATTTGATTCCATACGAATGAGCGAAATTGATGTATATTTGTTGAATATAGCATAGATAGGTTAGGATTTAATCATAGTTGTTAAAAGTGCATGAAGCACTTGCTTAAGCACAAAGCATTGCGAGGCACAAAGCACTGCGAGACACAAGCCTTGCTCATCCGAGACCTTGGAAGCACACGCTTCGCGCAAAAATGCACCCTTGCGCTTTTGCGCGAAGCGCAACTAAGTTTCCCTTTTTTTTCTTTGTTTAAAGTCCTAATCAATACGTCGATTTGTGTTCACTGTCGGATTGTTTGCCTCTTGTGCCTCTCGAAGCATCTACTCGATCATCGGTAAGATTTTATGTTTTCGCATTTTCTTTGTCATTCGATTATTCTTTTTGCATTTTCTGGCATTGGCCCAGCGAAAGTGTCGCGGGACGCGTCTGGCGCTGCCAGGAGTGTCCTACGGCATTTCCGGGGCCGCCGAAAGCGTCACGGGTTGCCTCCGGTCGATAGCATCGCGGGACGCCTCCGGTCGGAAGCGTCACGGAAGACCTCCGCACGAGATGCGTCCTGATGCCCTCGGCATCACAGATTGATGCGGACGACGCATTGTGATGACTGTGGCTACCGGCTACAACGGTTTCTTTTTTTTTTCGGATTTATAATTAATTAATTAATTTAAACAACTCCTCACTTAAATGGGGATAATTCGAATAGACTTTTATAAATCCTAATTAAATTATTCCAATAAAATATATTAAAAAAATATCTTTAAAATTTTTTTTTATAAATTTTATTAATTCTAATTTTATATTTAAAACAATTTTTAAATAATATTATTAATTCTTTATATTCTGATTTCTGATAATTTAATATTTAAATTTAAAAAATCTAATAAATATTATTAATTCGTATAAATCATACTTTTATTCTAATAATTTATATTTAAAATTAAAAAAATCTGATAAATATTATTGTTTCTTATAAATCATAATTATATTATAATAATTTTTAAAAAATAATAAATTTTATTAATTAATTTATATTCTAATAATTTATATTTAAAATTTAAAAATCAAATAAATATTATTAATTCCTATAAATCATATTTATATTCTAATAATTTATATTTAAAATTTAAAAAATTCTAATAAATTTTATGAATTCATATAAATGCGATTTTTATTCATAATTTTAAATATGAAACTAACAAAATTCTAATAAATTTTGTTAATTCATATAAAACAAGATTTATATTCATAATTTTATATTTAACAATAATTTTTTTAATAAATTTTATTAATTCATATAAATCAAATTTATATTTTGTCATCCTGAGATTTTAGTGGTCTTAAATCTTAATGTCAAATACAACAAGTCCTTCAACTTGAAAGGATATTGCTTGGAGTTATGCAATATATTCGGATCCTAAAAATCCAAATATGGTTGTATCTTTTTGGTGGTAAAGTAACAAATGGCGGAATTTATCGACACAAGCTACATTTAGTTGGAGGCAATAATGCGAAAGTTTGTCCAAAATGTCTCGAGCATGTCAAAGAAGAAATTTGAGAGTTAATGCAAAAAAAAAGAGAGTAATTTGAAGAATCAAATGGATGAAATTCTTCATTTTGATAGTATTGATGATTTAAAAGATTTGGAAGAACATAAAGATGATCTTCAAACTAAAGTGAAAGGAAAACGGCCAAGCATTCATCTTACGGTTCAAGGCAAAAAGTGTAGACAAACTGGACCTATTAATCTTTATTTTATGAAAGATGTTGATGAAATTGTCAAACAAAAACGTGTAAAAACAAAGGACAATTCGATGAAAATAAAAAGAAGTTAAGGGATATTGAGAAATTTGCTAGATGGATGTATGATGCCGGTTTCAATGCCGTTAAATATGATTCTTTTGAGTCTTGTATTGAAGTTATTGGACAATTTGGATCGGGGATGAAGTCTCCATCATATCATGAAGTCAAGGTTAAGTATTTGAAAAAGGAGTTGACGAATACGAATTTGCTTCTTAAATTCGACGAAGAAGATCATGCTAAGTTTGGGTGCACAATCATGGCAGATGAGTGGACGAATAAAAAGGGTAGGATTCTTATAAATTTCTTGGTAAATGGTCCTAAAGGAAGCGTATTTCGTGAATCAGTTGATGCTTCAAAAGCTAATAAGATGTTTAAGTTACTTTCTAAATTTGTGTATTGCATTGGAGAAAAAAATATGGTTCAGGTTGTAACACATAATGCAAGTTGTAATGTTAGTGCAGGTAATATTTTAAATTTATGTTATTTTCAATTAAGAATTGGATCACATTTTTTAATTTCTTGACCAAATTTATTTTATTTTTTTAGGTCGTCTTTTGGAAAATTGATTTCCACACTTGTATTGGACTCCCTGTGCAACTCATTGTTTAAATTTGTTGCTCAAGGATATATTCAAAATTCCTTATCTCAGAAAATTATATGAACGAGCGTTGATGATAAATGGTTATATTTATAATAGACTACAAGTATTGACATGAAGAGAGAGTTTACTGGACAGAGATACATGGTAAGAATTGTAAAGACATATTTCGCAACCGTTTTTTTTGACTTTAGAGTGGTTTCGCGTACAACAAGTAAATCTGAGAAAAATCTTTACATCTGAAAAGTGGGCAAATAAGTCGATTTTATAAAGAGGTTGCAAGAAAGCGTATAGCAGAAGTGTTATTGATGTCTTCTTTTTTGAAAAATATGGCTTTTGCATTAAAAGTTGGTGGCCCATTGGTGAAAGTATTGCGGCTTGTCGCGTCCCAAGTAGTCTCTGTCAGAAGAAATTTCGGCAGCATCTCCCCTGTACGGGTGACAATATGAGACTTTTCTACATTGCCCTCAGGGCCACATATACCTCGGTCAACACGGCCAGAACAATAACAGTAACATACAACAAGCAATCCACGCAGTTTATATATTTTCAGCCTCTGGCTGACACAACCACGCAGTTTATTTAAAAACACCTACTCCACTACTCGAGGAAAACTTAAAACCTACGACAGAAAATCCAACACAGTGGAAGAACAAGTAGCAGTAGACCAAAACTCGATAAAAGTCTACGAGTACAGTTATACAGTACAAGTATATGAAAATATAAAAACAAGTAAACCAAATATCCAAAAATGGAAACTCGTCGCGACGCAAAGTGGTAGGGGACTAGCGACTGGAACCTCCTGACAGCATCAACCTGTAATGGTAATATCAACGGGGTGAGTCAACTCATCAGCGGATACCAAGTTGACATACATAGTAAATAATAACTAAAATAAATATGCGTACAGTCTCCTGAAGTAATGAAACAATGCAAAACTGAAGATAAGGGAGAAGCTGTATTCACCAGGACCTCCTCAGACTGGAAATAACATGTCCCTGTATGCATGTCAATCATATGCATCCATCCAATATGCAGCAAACAAAGTGCAGCAAACACAAGCAATAAATGCAAATATGCATATGATGCAAATGACATGTCCTGGTCACCCCTGATGCCAGTCAGCCATCTCACACACGATGGTGTGACTGAATGGGTAGGCCTGTGACAATTGTGCACTCTGCCGTCACTGCTCCTGATGTGTGACCGAGTGGACAGGTTGCTGTCGGAGTACACCTATCCTCCTATCCCAAATCATAAGTGGGGGAGCTCAATGCTTTTATCTCCCTGAGCCAGTCCAGAGGAGGGATCCTTGCCGGCTACCACGTTGCGTCACACTATCCATGAGCGGACCAACGGAGCCAAACAGAGTAAATCTGTCTGTCGGCTACCACGCTGCGTCACCACTACCCATGAGTGGACCAGCGGAGCCTAACAGAGCATAAATGCCACACATCTTGCCTGATATACCACTAACCCATGAGTGGTTGTGTGTGCAGATCCATGTAACTAGCGATGTGCTCAACAATAATGAAGCCGACTATCGCACAACATGCAATCATGCGAGATGGTGCATGACACTAAGCATACAAATCCTGACCATATCTACTTCCATAAAACATGTACCAAAAATAAATGGATCAAATAAACCAATCTAGGTACACATGTTAGATATGGTAAATGACTAGTCCGATATATCACATGACATGGTATGTCACTACCTATATAACATAAATAATAAACAGGTGCATGAATGCTAAACAGATAACAAACAAAACATGCTCGGAAACAAATAGTGACATACCTATGCAGATACAAATATAATTATTACTACTTGTTAAAATCTACTAAGTGTATCAATATGATATTATCTAAAAGATAAGTCAAGGTACTCGCCTCCAATGTAGATCGAGCTAATCAACCTCTATGTCGAAGTGCTCGTCCCGAATCCGAATCTTGTAAGAAATCGTACGGTTTAGCTAAGTTTTATTGTAAACAAAATAGCTAAACAAAAAATCCTTACTTACCTGAAACCCTAATTCATTCATTAACCTCAGTTAGCTTCCTAAACGAGTCTAATCCGAGCTTAGTTTAAATCTATTATTTAATCCCTAATTAAACCCTACTCATGAGTTAATTAGGGTTAGCTCCATTAGCCCTAACTATTCATAATCCAATCATACCTAATTCAAAACACAAACCTAAATTAACATTCCTTGCTAACCTATCAAACAATCATCTACAACAAGCATCAAAATTCCTACGCCTTACCTCAATTCACAGTCGTTGCGGAAACATGTTGCTGTTGGATGGAATTTCTGCCGGAACCAAGAAAGCCCACAGAACGCAATTCTAGATTCACAACCCTACTTGCCTCTGCCAACAACTTCCAAGAATACCTATACCTCAAATATTCCATTCGGAGTCAACCATTCATCACTTGAAACCAGTGAATTGACGAAATCCAAAAGAAAGAACATTACTCACCTTCAACCGAGACTTCAATCACAGCAAGGAAGGGAAAGTTCAATATGATCCAGTGACCGTGCTAGGGCACAGTGGCAATGATCAGCCGATGTGGAAGAGGGCTCGACTCCTTGTTCCTGTCCGAAGCCAACCCGAGCAGAGACGCGGCGACGAGAGACCAAATCCAAATCTAGGGCACGACTGGGATGCTCCGCTGGCTTCGTTTTGTGGCGTCGACATTGCTCCATGTGGGAATAAGGCGACCCTAGGGCGCTCTCGCTCGGTCGTGGCCTTCGACGTTTAGCGGAGAGGCGTCGGCACAAGGAGAACTTAGAGCACAGGGCAAGGGCCGGCGCGACAGAATCGCACGAAGAAGAGGATCTAGAGGGGAAGGGCAGCGGCGCTAAGGCAGAGGGTAGAGGCGAAGGAGAAGTGCCCGACTCCCCTTTGGCCACGGCTTTTGTTCACAGAGGGGAAGAAGAAGAAACGACGGGGTGCGGCGCCGTCCGTTTGAGGGAGGCGATTGGTTCGGCGTCGCGCAGAGGAGAGGAGGAAGGGATCGGGGAAGAAACGACGGAGGAAGAGAAAAGGGCTCGCGTCGGGGAAAAGGAGATAAAAGAAAAAGATAACAAAATTTTTCCTCGTTAAAATGGAGTAGCCTAAGCAGGCTTTCCCCGTGACCCAATATTTATCCCCGTAACCTAAGCTATACGGGCTCCGAAAAATTTCTAAAAATTCCAGAAAATTCCCTTATGGTTATTCGTCATTTTTCGGTATTTTACACGGCTGGTAGACGTTGAAAAAAAGTCTCCTATGAGTTATATTTATGAGTCAATGGATAGAGCTAAAGAAGCTATCTTTGCGTTATTTAATAATAAGGAAGAAAAATATCGTAGCATTTTTGAATTCATTGTCAAAAGATGGAATGTTCAACTCCATACCTTTGCACGTAGCCGGATATTTCTTGAATCCAAAGTGTTTTTACTCAAACCTTGCCATAGAAAATGATACAGAAGTGATGGAGGGCTTGTATTAGTGCATATCTAGATTGGTGAGGTGAGGATTTACAGGATAAGATCATGAATCAATTGAAAAAAATATAAGAAAGCAAGATTTTTTGGTTTGCCAATAGCTATCAGATAAATAACTTCAAAATTACCAGGTAAATTTATAAATAATATATTATGCATTATCAATATTCTAGTAATAAAGTTAATTTTATATGTCTTTGTGTTTCAAACCGATGGATGGTCTTCTAATGGTGCATTAACATCTGAAATACAAACCTTTGCAATGAAGATTTTGAACTTCACATGCTCTTCTTTAGGCCGTGAACGTAATTCGATTATTTTTAAACATGTAAGTTAGAATTTTATAATATATAAAAAATTTTATATTATAGACTTAACTAGATAGATTCTAAGAAAAGAAATAAATTGTCTAAACAACGATTCAATGATTTGGTATATATCAAGTATAATAGAACTTTGAGGAGAAGATATGACCTGCGAAATAAGATTGATCATATTACTTTGTCAGAGATAGATGATAGTAATGAATGGTTGTTGGGAAAATTGGATGATAGTGATAAAAGATAATGATTTTGTCTATGAAGGTGAAAATTTTCATTGGAGTGAGGTAGCACGAGCATCCGGGGTTGGTGACAGTGCATATGACTTTCGATCTTGAAATGCATCTTCTTTAAAAGGGGCATCCTCATCTGCATCAACAAAAAGAAAGTAATTTTCAGCTCTAACTAATCTTATAAATGAAGAAAAGATTAACATTGAAGACGAAATTGAAAAAGATACTGATGGATACAAATCAAGCGATTGAGCTGATGACGTAGGTTGGACAACGAAGATGAAGCAGATGATTATTTTGATATTTGATATTTCATCTATAGCATTTTCAAAGACTTTTGATTTATTTTTAGTTTTTTGAATAATCTATCACTTCATCAATGTCATTTAGATTTTCAAAGACTTTTAATAGATATATTAGTCCTTTTGTTTATTAGGTTTTTTTTTCCGTAAAGCGTGCGCTTCGCATTGCGCTTTAAGTCCCAAGACCCTTGAACATTTTTATATGCCTTGCGCTTTTGACAATTATGGATTTAACATATGAATCGAGGTTTTTGCATTATCTGCAAAAAACACAATTGGTGGCGTAGTTTTAGGGTTCTTTGGACTAAAAAATCGTAATAAAAAATTAGGTTTTTTAGTTACCAATCACTAATTGATTACCATATGGGTTCAATCGATTAAGATGCCTAAAATCACAAACAGAGAGTTCCCAAATCGACTGTGCTAATTGATTGGTGTTTAACAATCGATTAGTATGAGGGCTAATTGATTAGGATTGCTAGATCGTGACGAAGGTTCCCAAATCAATTGGTATTTACCAACCGATTAGCATGAGGGGCAATCAATTAGGATTGCTAAATCGCGACAGGGTTCCAAATCGATTGGTGTTCACCAATCGATTAGGCCAATCAATTACTTGAACCTAACATTCATCAATCGATTACCAATCGATTACGGAATTTGAGGATGCCCAGAGAGTTTCTGAATCGATTAGCTGATCGATTCACCAACCGATTGGGCAATCGATTACGATTATTGGTGTTGTTAGATCGATTCACCAATTGATTGGGCAATCAATTACGATTATTTGGGTTGTCCACAAAAAGTTACTAAATCGATCGACTGATCGATTGGTGTTCACCAATCAATTGAGCAATTGATTACAGTTCATTAAGTTATCCACAAAGGATTTTGAATCGATTAGCGTTCGCCAATCAATTAAAGTGGATGAACTGCAAACAGTGACCTTCGAAATCGATGAGGGGATCTATTACTGTGTACTAATCGATTGCCAATGTTGGGCAATCAATTATCGTGCATGTGAATCGATTTCCATCTATTCTTAATCGATTAAGAAGAGTGTCAATTGATTGATATCTGATACCAATCGATTGATAATTGAATTTAACTTAGTTTTCAACTGTTTTTTCAGGATTCTTCTTATCTTGCTACTTAGTCAAATCTATACTATCGCTAAAGCGAGAACTATTGGGGAGAATAGGAGTCTTAGCGTAGGGGGTTGTATGTCCATGCTAAGGGTGATTGACCCAAAGGAAAGTCATTTTTATGCCGGATATATGTTTGAGAAAGCTCACAAATTAAGTTAAACTTTTAAGTCATACGCATAGTGTGTCGGCCCAAAGGAAGGGACACTATGTAGTTGATTAGAAGCGTTGTGAGTAATAGTTGGAAACATAAGCTAACTAAGAAAGTTCATAAATAAAGTATCATGTACATAATGTGTCGACCCAAAGGAAGGCGAGTTATGTGACAGATGAAGGTAATTATAAGTTGTTTGGAGAGTACCAATAGCAAGTTACAATTAAGTCAAAATACTTAATGCAATGTTGCACTAGGTATCTCTATTAATGCTCATATGGTTGCATGTTTTGTTTGTTGCATTTTGTTTTGACATAACTATAAAGATACATGCCTTGATGTTAAATTGAGCTATGTTCCTTGCTTTTGTTTATATAGTATTCTCAATATCTGTTAATCTGAACATCCTTGTGCTTACTGGCACAAATTTTGGACAATGGAAAGAGCATATTATAGTTTTGTTGGGCTGTATGGATGTAGACTTTGCATTTAGGCATGATCGTCGAACACCTTTAACTAATGATTCCACCGTTGATCAAAAGATGATCTTTGACAAGTAGGAGCGATCAAATCATATGAGTTTGATGATCATAGGATGTCTATTTCAAAATTACTTAGGGGTTCAATTATTGAGAATGAGGATGCCAAAATCTTCCTTAAAGAATTAGTGGACCGATTTATCACAAATGAAAAGGTCAAGACTACTATACTTCTCACGAAGTTAGTGTCCATGTGGTACAACTGGAAGGGTAATATTAGGGGGTACATTATGGAGATGTCCAACTTGGTTATAAGTCTTAAGACACTAAAGTTAGACATGTATGAAAATGTCCTTGTGAATCTTATTAATCTCTTTGCCTATACAGTTCACTCTTTTTAAGATTAGCTATAATACTCAAAAGGAGAAATAAACACTAAATGAGCTCATAGCTCAGTGTGTAAGAAGAGAGATTGAGAGGTGACACATCTCATAGTGCTCACTATGTATCCTCATCTCAAACAAGAAGAAAAAAAGGTAATGGTAAGAGTGAGGGTAAACAACTTGCAATGACTGGAGCTTCAGGGCATAAAGTGCAAAAGCAACAAGATATGAACTCAACTTTGTTTATTTTGTAAAAAGAAAGACCATCTAAAGAAGGATTGTCCTAGATACGTCAACCGTGTCAAGAAAGTTATACTTCTCAATTTTGTCAGTTCAGAAGTACCTAATAACACTTGGTGGATAGATACTAGTGCAACTATTCACATAAGTGTAACTATATAGGGTTGCTTCAGGAGCCGAATGCCAATTGATGCTGAAAAATTTATCTATACAAGAACTGTTAAAAAGGCAAAAGTAGAGGCAATAGGTATCTTTAGAGTGTTTGGGGAACAATGTACTTTTGAATTTGGAAAATACATTTGTAGTGTCGTCTTTTAGGCGGAACTGAATTTCTATTTCATGTTTGGACAAATCTGGATATACTTGTTTATTTGGAAATAGAAAGTTTAGTATTTTTTAAAATTCTATCTTGTGTGGTACAAGTTCCTTGATTGACAAACTATTCAAATTAGACACTCTAACCTATACAGATAATATTGTGATGCATAGTATATGTGTGAAGCGTGGTGTAACAAATGATAATTCATCCATGTTGTGGCATAGTTGTTTAGGGCATATCTCTAAACAACGCCTAGAGAGGGTAATGTCACTAGGAATTCTCGATTCTCTCGATATGCCTGATTTTGAAATCTGCATTGAGTGTATCTAGGGAAAATGACTAACAAAAGTAATAAGAGTTTAAGCCGGAGTAATGGTGTCTTAGAGCTTATATATATAGATATATATTGACCGTTCCCTAAGGCTTCTTGGAATGGTTAAGTATACTTTATAAGCTTTATAGTTGACTATTCTCGATACAGATACTTGTACCTTATTCATAAGAAGTCGCAATCCTAAGACATGTTCAAAACCTTCAAAGCCGAAGTTGAAAATCAACTTGGTAAGAAGATTAAGGCCGTAAGATCATACCGTGGTGGTGAATGTTATAGTAGATCTGATTGATCAGATGAACGACGTCCTGGACCATTTGCGAATTACCTTACTGAGTGCCGTATCGTGGCGCAATACACTATGCTGGGAGCACCTCAAATGAATGGTGTAGCAGGGCGACGAAACTTGACCCTTAAGGACATAGGGAGAAGTATGATTGCATTTTCTTCTCTGCCAGAGTCCTTGTGAGGTAAGACACTTAAGATTGCAATTTACCTACTAACATAATTCTTAGTAAGGCGGTAACAAAAACCCCATACGAGTTGTGGAAAGGTAGAGCACTTAGTCTTATGCATCTATATGTCTGAGGTTGTCCAGTTGAAGCTAGGCCCTATAGACCCAACGAAAGAAAATTGAAATAAAAAATCGTTAGCTATCATTTTGTAGGATACTCTGAAAACTCAAGAGGTTTCAAGTTTTTCAACTCCTAAATCCTTTTATGGGACAGGAAATGTCAAATTTATTGTGGAAGGTGAGAGTGATAAAGTTAGGGAAATATCATTTGAGGAGAATATCGATGATCCTAATATGATAACTACTGATGTAGCTAATAGTGAAATGATTACCATTCCACATATAGTTGAAGTTGCACAACTGGTAGGGATAGTTAGACCACAATATGCCCACGTCACCTTCAATTCAATTGGAAGGTACGTCATCTTAAATTGAGATCTTCCCTTTTATGATTGAGAATGACTTCCAATCACCTTAAGATTAAGTACCACTGAGGAGATCCATTAGAGAAAGAAGATCCACAATGTCTCGTGATTATGTATATCTTCAAGAGCATGAGTTTGATATTGGGTTGGAAGATGATTCAACATCCTTCAAAGAGGTCAAACAATGCCCTCATCTAAAAAAAGAATCGAAACCATGAAGGAAGAGATGAAGTCTATGACGGATAACGACGTTTGGGAACTTGTCGAATTGTCTGAAGGTGTGAAATCTGTTGGTTGTAAATGTATATTTGAAACCAAACGGGATTCACATGGTAATGTCAAAAAGTATAAGGTATGTCTAGTCGTAAAAGGATTCACTCAAAATGAGGACATGGATTACAATGAGACTTTTTCGCCGATTTCGATAAAAGACTCCCTTAGGGTAATCATGACACTTGTTGCTCATTACGACCTAGAGTTAACACCAAATGGATATTAAGACTGCTTTTCTCAATGGAAACATTGAGGAAACTATATACATGGTGCAACTGGAGAACTTTGAGCCGAGAGATTCAAAGCGCCTAGTATGTAAACTAAGGAAGTCCATTTAATGGTTCAAAGTAGACATCTTGTCAATGGTACCAGAAATTTGATCAAATGATTTTTTCTTACTGTTTTAAGGAGAATCCAGTTGATCAGTGTTTGTATATCAACTTGGAGCAAGTTTATCATACTTGTTGTCTATGTGAATGATATATTGCTTGCAAGCAATGACAAGAGTCTGCTACTAGAAACTAAATCATTTCTATCGGTGAATTTGAAATGAAGGATCTTAGTAATGTATCTTTTGTCTTAGTAATGCATCTTTTGTCTTAGGCATACAGATTGTACTTGATCGTTCAAGGTACACACTTGGACTATCACAAAATGCCTATATAGAAAAGGTGCTCTTTCGGTATGACATGCAGAATTGTACTCCCAGCATTACTCCGGTGGCAAAATGTGATAGACTTAGCTTACATCAATGTCTACGTCATGAACTTGAGATTAAGGAAATGTAGCAATTCCCTTATGCATCTGCAGTAGGGAGTTTGATGTATGCTCAAGTATGCACGCGTTCGGATCTTGCATACATTGTGAGAATGTTGGGTAGATATTTGAATAACCTTGGACCAAAGTATTGGAAAGTTGTAAAGAGGATTATGCAGTAATTGCAAAGGACGAAGACTACATGCTCATATATCGGAGATCAGGTCATCTAGAGATCATTGGATATTCAGACTTTGATTTTACTGGATGTTTAGATAGCAGGAGGTACACCTTAGGTTATGTTTTCATGATGGTAGGAGGGGTTGCGTTATGAAAAAGCGTCAAACAAACGCTTATAACCACTTTCACTATGGAGACAGAGTTTATAGTCTGCTATGAAATTTCCAACTATGGGATATGGATATAGAACTTTATCACAAGTTTACATATCATTGGGGGTATTGACAGACCATTGGGATCAACTGTGATAATAAAGCTGTAGAATTGTATTCCAAGAATAATCGCAGTTCGTCGAAGTCTAAACACATCGACATAAGTTTTTGACAGTTAAAGAAAGAGTTCAGAATGGTCAAATAATGATAGAGCATATATGGGCAATTCTATGTTAGCGGATCCACTGACAGAGGGTTTGTCATCCAAGGTGTTTTATCAGCATATGCTGAACATGAGGGTTCTTCTTTTTGATGAAGTACTCATTATATAGGAATCTGTATTTTGTATGATGCTCTATATTCATAAACACATATTTTGGCTCATTGTACATACTGTAGTTTTTTTTATGTGTGTATGACTTTAACTTATTCTGACATATGAGTATCATCTTTATTGTTGTGGTTTTGTATTTAATTATTGTAAATATGATGTGGACTCCATTTGGAGTCATAAGGTTAAATTATGATTTATCATTGTGGTTTAGCATAAGGTTTTGATAAATATGATTTGGATCCCGTTTGGGTCATAAAGAGGACTTATTGAAAATGTACACTTATAGATCACATTTCGTGTCATTCTTGTACTACACATTCATATTTGATCTATGTCGTTAATGATTTTAGTACTATGATTACTATTGGGTCTTGTTACAGTTATAATAGGTGTGACTTCTTTAATCTAGTACTAATTGATTTAATGGATTAGATTGTTTAAGGGGTATTTAACCCATAAAGTTTGGCATGTTGAGCTCAACTAAGGGGCTGTGTGGTGTAAAAGGAATCAAGTATAGCCCAAGTAAGAGATTGTAGGATTAAGTCCACATAGGTGGGCTTAATCTCCATAAGGTGGGCTTACATTTGATTAACACACAAAAGTAATTCCCATTAAGGAAACTAAACCCCAATTAAATGATCTAATGCTTAATTGCATATAAAGGGGGTTTGGATTAAATAAATGTGGATCTAGATCTAATAACCCGATTCATTAACATTAATGGGTTGTTAATGATGGATGAGGTTTAAGGTGGATAGTCCTTATAGGATGGGCTTGATATACAAGAGAAGATGCTCATGGATTAGGGTATGTTTTTGAGCTTCTTCATTGACCTCCTCTTTTCCCCGTTGAGGAATACAGATTGCCGGTGTCCACTCTTGTAGAAGATTATTTCATACTTGTAGGATCTTCGATGACAAGTAAGAAGTAATAACCGTGCCATGGATTCAAGTTAGCTCTTTCTTAGTTATTGTTTCGGTTTCATTATTATTTTAGAGATTGATGATAGTTAGATTCTGTTGTAAATGTATCATTTAGTTTATTATTTATTATTGATTTTAGAGATTAATGATAGTTAGATTCTGTTGTAAATGTATCATTTAGTTTATTATTTATTATTGATGTATCATAATTCTTGCAGTATGCACCTGTATGATTTTCCTTTTTTCAGAATTGGACAAGCTACTAGAGGATGCACCATTACGATTCATTATGCAGTATGCTATGAGAATCTCCACCATACGGAAGAGAGTTTCAGCATTGAACTTTACTTTGAAGACAATTCAGAGGCGAATTGATAATATGGACCAGTTTCTTTCTATGGGCATACCTACAAGTATTGATTGACTGATTGAGCTTATCATTATCTTCTGGACTAGGAGTCCATTCACTCCATAATAGTCTTCTATTTTTCTTTATTGTCAGTTTGATTCCTACAAGTTTTATTTTTCAGGCAATCACCAACCAACAGAACAGCCACATCATTAATAACTTTGTAATCCAGGTACTTCAATTATTTTTGGCCGGTACTCTTAGTATTGGGTTTTTCAGTTCTTTGGTGTTGTTTTTCCAGTTCTGGTTATATATGGTGCAAATTTTGCTATGTAAATACCATATGAATAGCATTGATTATTAAAAGCACAAAGATTATATAATCTGATTATTTGAGCTGGAAATGTCAGTTTTAAGTTCCTGGTTTTGTGATGCAAAATGTTGTAGTCAGACCAACTACATTTATTTTGAACTTTATTGTTTGTTTCTCAATGTCAAAGAAAATAGATTATGTTTTGCAATTTGTATTACAATGATTATACAAAAAGATTATGGTTGAGATCTCGCACCGTCGAAGCACATTGTTCCTATAAATGATCAATATTCAATATTTATCAGTTGACGCCTATGAAAATTGTCATGCTGACAATCTGCATAAGCCTCGATCGACTATATAACCTTATGCTTAGGGATATATCTTTCTTCTTTTTATTTTCTTCTACTTTGCCAATTTGCCACTGATATCATACATCGGCACTTCATAAGAATTTTAATTTTGTCAAATTACCTATTTGATTTTTGTGAGAATAGCTTTTAGCTTCTTGTTTTTGGCTTCCTTAGATGAGCATTATCTAGTTTGATGAACTGCTTCGTTTGGTCCTCGACTATTCAGTCAAAACATTTATAGATCCTTGTTGCTAAAAACTGGTATATGGCTAAATTGACTGGATCTAGTTAGGGTTATAAATGAGTTGAGTTGAACTTTAGGATGTTCAAATTTGTTTGATAAAATAATTGATCAAATCGAATTTAAAATGAATTAAATTTTTGAAATGATTATTTAAGTCTGGCTTGATTTATTTTTTATAAGTTTGAATTTGTTTGAAACTTAGCTTGAGTTTGATTCGTTTAGATGTTATTAAACTTTTAATCCAAACTTAGCCCATTGATTGACCCAATAGACATGCAAGGTGTGACCTTATGCTAACATGCATTGAGCAGCTAGTTAGATTGATCATTCTTGTTAAATAATTTAAATAGATTGGATTAAAATTTTATCAACTCAAATCTTTCGAGGACTGATGCACTTAGGCTCATGCGGTTTAGTCTTCAATGGACATGGATTGATCTACATATTGAAAAATATATATAAATTCAATTTTATATCAATTTATTATTATTTTTTATTATAAATTTGTATAATACTTTCTATCAAGCGTACTATTTATGTCTTTATTTTTAAAATACTTAATCATGAATACATTTAATTGATAAAATATTAAAAAAAACGTTAAAAATATAAAATTTTTTAATGGACTTACAGTTGACACATCTAACTTGCAATTCGTCTTACATTGGATTGAAATGTTTTTCAATCCCCTAAAGTAACGAATCAGTGTCCCCTCCTGCTAAATGGTCGCCCGTCACGGATTAGACCGTTTGACCGTTTTGCAGATGCGAATTGATAAAGAGAGAACGCACGTTATCAAGCAAAAAACGGTGACACTGGCACGAATGTTAAAGCACTCCATGGATTTCAGGCCCAAAAATGGCCTTCTGGATATAGAGGAGGAATTAATGGGCGGAGAGAGAGAGAGAGAGAGAGAGAGAGAGAGAGAGGGGGAGGGGGTATGGATCCTCGCAAGCATTCACCACCTTATTATTCGAAGATCTCGAGCCCTGAGGGCTTCCGGCTCTTGTTCCTCTTCCCAACGCCGCTGGTTGGCTTGGCCGCTGCATTGGCCTTGTCCTTCTTCTGCGGCGAGAAGAGCTGGCCGGCGAAGCCGAAGACCGGACCGGTCTTCGCGAGCGAGCAGACCGGAACGTTGAGGACCGGAGTGACCCGGACGACGTTGGACGAGTAGGACCGTTGCATCCCCTGCAACCGCAGCCGTGGCCCACCGGTGAAACTTCCGGGAGTGCTCGAGCTCCGCTCCAACCCGTGGAAGACCACTTTCCCCGACGGGTTCATTCGCGGGCTGTCCACGGGCAGGGTGATCCCGGTCCCCGTCGTCGCTGGCGCCACCGCTGTATCCGAAGACCCAGCGCGCCTGATCCGCCCACGAAAGGGCGGCTCTGCCGTGGCTGGAAGTGGCCGGACCAGCCTGAGCATCGCCATGTGGTGGCGGGGCTTCTCGGCGTCGAGGGATAGACGAGGGAGGCCCTCGTGGTCGCGGCCTGCGGCAGAGGACGAAGAGAGGGACAGCCGGGAAGAAGAGACCGAGACCGATTCGGAGTCCGATTCACGAAGAAGGGGCAAGCTCATCACCGGGTCGAGAACAGACGACGATTTAGGGTTCCGGTGAAAGAAATGCTTCCGCGACCCGATGGAAGAAGCAGCGGCTGAGGCATTCTCGTGCCCGAGCTTCGATCCGGCGGCCCTCTTGAGACGGAGTAGCTCACGCCACCGGATCGCACAGCTCGGCGCACGGGGAGAGAACAGATACTGGTCCGATCCAAGGTCCTCTGTTCTCCACCGCGCCTTGGGCTGCTCCGATGAGTGGATCTCGCCAGCACATTCCGCCACTCCGCGCGCAGCCGGCGCCAGGTTCAGCGGCACGAGCTTCCCGTCCACAAAAAGCTCGTCGGCGTGCAGCATTGCGACGGGATCGCGGAGCCGGAACTCGAAGTCGCCGCCGCTAGTATCCTTTTCATCGGCTCTCTCCCTGGACGGCTCGAGGGAGTTCTCGAGGGAGAGGTGGAAGAACGCAGGAAAAACCGGCGAGCGGGCGACGTCGGTGACCATGGCGGTGGCGGTCATCTGCACATCAATCGAGCACGACGAGTCCGTGAGTGCGAGGCACTTGAAGCGCTAGAAGCCGACATCGGATGGGACGGGTTTTTATAGACCGGTCCACCCCAGGCTCCGGACGAACCCAACCGCGACACGCACGCGATCCTACGTCGCTCGCGACCATCGTGTTTCCCGTCAGCACTATCGCTACCCATACTTACTGTACCCGTACCTCCACACGTCACCACTGGAAGTCCTGCAGCAGGCCCCACCCGTCGCGCCCCGCGCTGGCGTGCCGGTAGACGTAAGTGGCAGCCTCTTAACGTCACCGTTCTCGTGACGGTCGCATCGGTAGGTGTCGCGGTCCGCCGGGCAGTTGTTTTTGGCCGGGCATCGGGTCTCCACTCTGACCCCTACCTCGAGGCAGATGCCATGCGTCCGAGCACGTGACGAATCGACGGCTGCGAGCGCTCCAAGCTCCTTGCCGGTCCATCAGTTTTTTATATGTGTCAGACCGTCCCGAATGAAATGACATAAACGCCCTCGGCAGAGAGCGTAATTTCGCGATCAGACGATTATACATGATGAAATTTGTTAGGGAAGGCGTGTCCGCACAAGTATCCTTTGTTTGTTAATGACAATTATATTAAAAAGCCTTCTCCTTGTCCAATCGCCTTAATTATGTCCTAATTGTCTCTTTAATCCGGGACAATAAATTAGGAGCACGGGATCACCACGTTCCTTCCAAGTAAACGCCAAACCGAAGTCCACTCATGGCGAACATGGAATTTGCCACGACAAAGCCCAAAAAAGGGTAGAAAAAGATTCGGCAAAGATTTTTGATGGCCGGACAGGATCTAGCCGTGGCATGAGATCCAGTGCTAGATCTCATGCTTGTTTTTCGATCGTAATTGTTTCGAAATAATCAGGAAGTTAAAATATTGCAACTGTTTGCCAATGGATGCTCGAAATATATGCAACTGTTTGGTCTGGGGAAATCAACAGTTTTGTTGTCAGGATCAAAATATGAATTCAGCGATAGAATTTCTGACACGCAGAAAAAGATTGCTGATTATTTTCAGCAAAAAAGTAATCATTCGATCGAATTTTGGCACTTGGCCACCTTCCAAAAGGCCTTTTGGCATCGAGGACTCTGATGGATCCTTTTCCTTCAAGATCTGAGCTGGAGTACTGGACTGGACTGGACCCTTTGCGCTGCTCTGGCTCGCCTCTTACCATCCCACATGGCTCCTCGCCGAGACTTTCGCAGTCGAAAAGTGTTATGGACCCGTGTCGGCGGCCGGACCAATCACGTTCAGCAGTGTTGGAACAGTATAGAATCTTTGCGGACAGTAATTCTTTTGTTTGATGTCTCTTTTCTACATCTATTTATGATCCGGAGATCCATAGTTGAACATCAAGTGAGTTATTGATATTCCAAGGGCAAGACCTCTCCTTCAACCACCCACTTCGCTATTTGGCCCTAAACCTAAACCCTATGCCACCAACACAGAGAACCCAATTCTGGTGGTGTTGCTCGATTTATTGGGGCCTAGTCATCTCAACGATGAATCGACCATTAGATATATAAGTATCCCAGGTTAATTTTGATATAATTGAGTTAAATTAGATTTTATATTTTTTTATACCTTGTGTCTAAATGTACATGGACTTAGTGTTAGTACGGTTAGTACCAAATGGTCAAACTCAAGTTTGATAAATAACAAATGAATTAAAGTTAGTTGTTATGTTTATCTAACCTCTTTAACGAGTATGCAGGAATTGACGAGTTTAGAGGACCTGATACCAGGTTAAAATCCAGATGTACAATTCTGGCAAGAAGTCTAACTAGGTCCGCGGGACCTAAAAGTTGGCTGAAGTGTAGCCGGGATGTTCGATTCCAAACGATTGGCTAAAGTTCGGATGTGCGATTCCAATAGGAAGACCTGGTGGGTCAAGAGAAGTCAAGAGACTATAAATGGTAAGTGAGGTAAGCAACTGAAGGACAGATCCAGTGAGGGCGCGTTCCCGATTGAGGGAACAGTAGACGTCAGTCTGACCTAGGGTTTCAGCGAAACTCAAATTTAGGACCAGACAGTCTGGAAACTGTCAAATATTTTATTACTACTCTTTTTTTCTGTATTATTACTTGTTGTGCTAACCTTGTGAGGAGAAAATCATGTGGTTGAAAAAGGGCCCTAGGCGCTTGGACATAATCCTAGCGCCCCGAAGGTTCGGGCATCCGAAATTAGTCTAGGTGCTCAGAAAGGGGCTGAACAGGTAATCAGTCGGGCTAAGATGGCGTATGTTGATTAGCCAGCATATGTCACATTCCAGGCGCCCGGACCGGTCCAAGCATTTAGAATTCGCTAGATTTTTCATGGATAGAGCTTCATTGATCGAGGTACGTCCACATTAGCGATCCAGATATCCGGGGGTGGTCTAGGCACCCGGAGTTGACTATAAAACAAGCTTTGAACAATAACATCAGAATGTCACTTGGTCTGACTTTCGTACTCGTGCATTACTTCGAGAAGACTCCGACGATACCAAAAGGTTACTCCAACAACCAACGCTCAAGCAACTACTTTTTCTGTTGTTGGTATTTTTATTTAACAGTGCTTGTACTTAAATTTTGTAAACATTTTCAAATTGATAGTGATTGTCCAGTGAAAACACTTCACGAGTGCGGGCCTTCGAGTAGGAGTCATCCAAAACTCTGAATCAAGTAAAAAAGACTTGTGTTAGCGATTGTTTGTGTGTTTTTGTTTCTTTCTTTTCCGTTGCATTGTTTTAACTCATTACAAATGCTATTCACCCCCTCTAGCATCTTTACAATCCTACACTTAGGAGTACAAGAATTCGAGTAGAAGATGCAGCGAGCGAGAAGTATGACACAGGAAGTGAGTTAACGGGTTCGGTGTATCTAAGAGACGAGTGTTGGAACCCCAAGGTTGTTTTGGTGTGATCAACAAGTTAAGTTAGGTCCTGCGTTGTTTCTAACCTTGTGTCTAAGTGTGCAGGAGCTTAGGAGCACAGGTACTCGAGCGGAAGATGCAGCTAGTGAGAAGGACAGCACGCTGTGCATCCGGGGGACGAGATGCTGCGGAAGAGTACACCGGCGGACGAGAAGGAAGTGCGCGCGGTGGTTCCGAGGTATGAAAGCCGGAGCGGAAGATTGCTCGGGGAGCAAGAGACGCAACTAGCGCGAAGGTCGGCACGGGGTGCGACCGAGGGACGAAGTCTGTGGATGAGTACGCTGGTGGAAGAGAAGGGACACGCGGCAATTCTGAGGGACGAGAAGCCGGAGGGAAGCACGCTCGAGAAGACTGGAAGATGGGTTCGGGTGAGCCCTATTCCGGATGTCAGAGATCACCCAAGTAAGCGGAGCCGGAGCAGAAAGACCCGGACCAGAGGCGAGCTGAACCGGAGAAGAGAGCACGGACCAAAAGTCAACAGGGTTGACTTTTGACTCCGGGGCGCCCGGAATTGACTTTTTCACAGGATCGAGCTTTGACTCGATCCAACTGTTGGGGGATAAATTTTATCCCCCACAGGGCGCCCGGAACCCTTCCAAGCGTCCCGACCAAGGCTATAAATATAGCCTTGGTCCAGAAGTTTTTCAACAATAACGATCATTCTATTTCCAAACACTTGTATGCTTTAGTTGTAGTTAAGCTTCTGTTTTCTGTGCCTAAACGCTGTAAGAGGCTTCTCCGCCTGAAGGAGTTTTTGAGCTTAATCTTCCTTGGATTAACAACCACATCGGTTGTAACCAAGTAAACATCTGGTGCCTCGTCTTTTCTTTTATGCTTTTACTTATCTGCTTAATTCATTTTACAAGTGTTAGCTTAATCGTTCGAGGAAGGGTTGTTTGTTTTTAGTTGACAGGTTATTTACCAACCCTTCTAGCCGGCCCAATGGTCCTACAAGTGGTATCAGAGCCGAGTACGCCTCAGAAGGACTAACCGCCGTCTGAAGCAACAAAACAATGGCCGGAGCTAGCGACTACCCACCAGCATTCGAGGGGGAGCTTGCTTCTTGGAAGCAACAAATGATGGTATTTCTTAACTCTGATATTGGTATTTCTCTAATAATGAAAACAGGTTATGAAGCACCGAAAGACACAAACGGAGAGAAAATCGGCATACGCCTCTGGAACGAGAAGCAACGTGAAGAGTCCATGGTAAATGCTCGGGCAGAGTTTCACATTCTAAGCGCAATACCAACTAAAGATTTCGACAGAGTTGGAGAGTACAAAAGCGCGAAAGAACTTTGGGAAAAGTTCTTAATGCTCTACGAAGAACCGGTTGAAGTCGTCTCCTCAATAGACATCGAGCCGTCATCAGAAGAATCCGAGACGGAAGAAATTACCAAGACAGCCCCAACATCGATGAAGGGGGAGAATCTTCGGAAGAAATTAATTCAACAGGGGGAGAACCAACGGCCGACGAGGTAAGTAAGGTATGACCTCTACCCTCTGAACAACTGGTTCAATTAATCAAATTACCTGAAGATTTTTGCGAACCAAAATTTGAATTATCGAAAGAACTTTTCGGATTAGAAAATCTTCGGTCGAATAATTGTTACAAATTACAAAATATTTTTTCTAAAGAATTATGCAACTTAGAAATATTATCGAAAACTTTTTCCGGATCTAAAAATTTCGAATTACAAATTACTTTACTGAAAAAGTTTTGTGAATTAGAAATTGATTCATCAAACAAAATTTTCAGATTAAGAAATCTATTATTAATAGATTCCTGCAAACTCTTATTGTTAAAAAATTCTTACAAATTACAAAATATTCCTTCAAACGAATTTTGCACATTGCCGAAAGAATTTTTTATATTGTCGAAAAATTTTATCAAGTTAAAATCTATGTCATCTGAATATTTCTGTGAAATTGAAATTCAAAAAATAAAAATTAACATGATACAAATTTTTACATGTTTAATACTTGCGGTTTTAAATATGAAAAAGATTTATTTAAGAAAATGGAAATTTAAAACTTTCTGATAAATAGAATTAAGAACTAAATAAATAAATAAATGCATAGAATTTTTTTTTTAATGTTTAAATTTTCTTGCATAAAAGTCTTTTTGGGCTTAGAAAGTTTTTTTTAACTTAGAAACTTTTCAAAAAGCTATTGTTGACTTAGAAATATTTTAACAGATAACTTTTCAAAATTTTCTAAGTCTTTAAACCCTTAGAATTTTAAACCCCATTTTATTGTGATTAAAGGGGGAGAAGGAAAGTATAAGTCTAGGGGGAGGTACAAATTGAAAATTAAAAATTTTTGAAATTTAATTTTTTCTATCCTGTTGCACATTATTGCAATAAATTGTTTAATTTCATATCTATTTTTGACCCTAGCTTAACTTGGGTTGATCACACCAAAAAGGGAGAGATTGTTGGAACCCCAAGGCTGTTTTGGTGTGATCAACAAGTTAAGTTAGGTCCTGCGTTGTTTCTAAACTTGTGTCTAAGTGTGCAGGAGCTTAGGAGCACAGGTACTCGAGCGGAAGACGCAGCTAGCGAGAAGAGCTCGGTGCGTCCGAGGGACTAGATGAGAGTACACCGGCCGACGAGAAGGAAGTGCGCGGTGGTTCCGAGGTATGAAAGCCGGAGCGAAGATTGCTCGGGAGCAAGAGACGCAGCTTAGCCAAGGTCGACGGGGTGCGAGGGACGAAGTCTGTGGATGAGTCTGTGGACGAGAAGGAGACGCAGTAGTCGAGGGACGAGAAGCCGTAGGGAAGCACGCTCGAGAAGACTGGAAGATGGGTTCGGGTGAGCCCTATTCCGGATGTCAGAGATCACCCAAGCAAGCGGAGCTGGAGCAGAAAGACCCGGACCAGAGGCGAGCTGAACCGGAGAAGAGAGCACGGACCAAAAGTCAACAGGGTTGACTTTTGGCTCCGGGGCGCCCGGAAGTGACTTTTTCACAGGATCGAGCTTTGACTCGATCCAACTGTTGGGGGATAAATTTTATCCCCCACAGGGCGCCCGGAACCCTTCCAGGCGTCCCGACCAAGGCTATAAATATAGTCTTGGTCCAGAAGTTTTTCAACAATCACGATCATTCTATCCAAACACTTGTATGCTTTAGTTGTAGTTAAGCTTCTGTTTTCTGTGCCTAAACGCTGTAAGAGGCTTCTCTGCCTGAAGGAGTTTTTGAGCTTAATCTTCCTTGGATTAACAACCACATCGGTTGTAACCAAGTAAACATCTTGTGCCTCGTCTTTTCTTTTATGCTTTTACTTATCTGCTTAATTCATTTTACAAGTGTTAGCTTAATCGTTCGAGGAAGGGTTGTTTGTTTTTAGTTGACAGGTTATTTACCAACTCTTCTAGCCGGCCCAACGGTCCTACAACGAGGAGTTACAGAAGAGTACACCACTGGACGAGAAGGAAGCGCGCGACGTTTTCGAGGGACGAGAAGCCAGAGAGGAAGACTGCTCGAGGAGAAGGTCAGAGTTGGGTTCGAGTGAGCTTAACTCTTAAAGGTTGGAGAATCACCCAAGTGACCAGACGAAAAATCGATCAACCTAGAAGTTGATCGAGTCTAGGTGCCCAAACTAGGTCCAAGTGCTCAGGCTCAGGCTCTATGCGTCCGAACCAGGTTCAGGCGCCCGGGATGTCTCGACCAGATTACCAAGCCGTTACAGCAAGGATCAATACTGGAGTCCACGTCAATCGACTCCAGGCGCCTGAAAGTTAATAAGTCATTGGCGAAGAGCCATTGCGGAATCGACCGCGTCCAGGCGCCCGGACAGGCTCTAGGCATCCGAAAAGTGTCACGTCAACAAACGACTAGTTGTGACCAATGAGATATAAATAGAGCCTTGTTCTTCAAAGTTTGCAACAACACACTTTAATTTCATTTCATATTTCTATTTGCATTTCATTTGCTCTTTAACGTCTAAGAGAGGCTACTTCGTTTTCACGAAGGATATCTTCTAGTTGAGCTTCCATTCTCTTGGATTAGCAACCTCTTGGGTTGCAAACCAAGTAAAACTCTTTACTTCTTCTATTTTATGTTTATCTTAATTAACTAATGTGTGTTTGTCCTTGCTAAGTTTAGAAGTAAAGGAAAGTGTTTATTTTTATTGTAGGCTATTCAACCCCCTTTAACTGGCCTACTTGGGACTTATAATTGGTATTAGAGCTCAACCGCTTTAGAATGACTAACCACTGACTAAAGTAGCAAGATGATGGTCGGATCGAGCATTCACCCACCAAAGTTCTAGGGGGATTTCGCTATTTGAAAAAAGAGAATGGAGATATTTTTTAAAACAGACTTTGAAATTTTGTTAACAATAAAATATAGTTTTGTAGCACCTAGAGATCGACACAGAGAAGAAAAAGAGGAACATCTATGGAGTAAGAAGGAGTTGGTTGATTTTGCGACAAACGAAAAAATAGAATTTCATCTACTAAACGTTCTACCATTGAAAGAAGTCAACCGAATTATAGCCTACAACTCTGCCAAGGAATTCTGGGAGAAAATCCTGGAACTATATAAAGGAACCTCAGATGGTAAGCTAGCGAGACAAGACCTACTTTGGAACCAACTTAGTAATCTCCAGATGGAAAAGGAAGAAACAGTGACCCATCTACACATAAGAATTAAGGAGCTGATTACCGGACTTATGAACCTCGGAGAATCGACAACAAATCGAGACTTTCTAAGGTATGTGTTAAATGCGTTTCCGAGAACACTAGAATGGATGTCTATAGTGGACTCCTTTTACATCTCAAAAGATCTTGAGGTATGCACTTTAGATAATTTATTTTCTACTTTTGAATTATAAGAATTGAGATGCGTCTCAGAAAAGAAAAAGAGCCGGTCAAAACCTAGTACTAAATGTTGGTGCGGGAAGCATCCGACGATCGAACCTAAGTTTTGATAATGACAAAGGGTTCAAAGTTAAGGTTATTTTTTATCTAACGTGGTTGAATGAGTTTGCAGGAAAGTCCTAAGTGTACTCAGGTAAAAGTCCTAGCTGCGGTTAGGCAGGTGGAAAACCCTAGGGGGTGGTAACCTAGGTGGAAAGTTTTGGCGGGTTGAGGGCTTCAAGCAAAAATCCTAGAGTCGAGGACTCTAGGTGGAAAGTCCTGGTGTCGTGAACCAAGTGGAAGACTGGATGGGTCATGGAGCGGACGCCCAGCAGAAAGTCCTGAAGCATCGGGTACTAAGCAAAAGTCCAGTCGGTCTGGCAACAGGTAAACTCTCCTGAGTGGAGTAGGTGAGGGCGCGCTCCCTGGTGAGGGAACAATAGGCGTCGGTTCGACCTAGGGTTTCTGGACGAGAAATCCGATGTCAGAACCGGACAGTCTGAAGACCGTCAAATATTTTATTTATCATGTCTGTATTGTGTCAACTTTAATTTGTAGGGTATAGTTAGTTTTTTGGACTAACATATTTTGTAGGAAGTGAATCGGACATGATTGCCTCGGATGAACAGTACCCGAAGCGCCCTCCATGGAGCTTGGGGGCACCTCGGGCACCCTCATCGATAGCTCCACAGCAAAGGCGCGAGGGTGCCCTAGACATAGGTGGAGGGCACCCTCCATGCGGTTGGAGGCGCCCTCGAACAGATAAGCGGCGAAGAGTCAAAAGTTTATCATCGCTGCGGATTCGGCGAGGATGAGGGCGCCCTCCATGGTGTTGGAGGTGCCCTCCACGGGCTACTTAAGCCCAGTTCGAGCAACAGCAAGGGAATAACAAGACCTCACAACCATTCTTCTGTGTGTTGCTTAAAGGATGATCCGATAAAGCTGTAATAAGACGCCGACGACTCGAAGATTTAAAATTCTATGTTTTTCGTTGTCGATATAATTTCATTACTGCTTTACTTGTATTTCAAATTGTAAATTTCCGAGCTTATAGTGATTGCCCAAAGTAAACGCTCAATGAGCGTGAGCCTTGGAGTAGGAGTCATCATAGGCTCCGAACCAAATAAAGCTAACGTGTCATTTCTTTTATTGCTTTTATTCCGCTGCGTATTACTCGATTATTTTAAATGAACGAAATAGCCATGAGCGCTATTCACCCCCCTTCTAGCGCTTTCGATTCAACAAATAATATCAGAGCGGGGTCGCTTTGAATTGGTGAAACCACCATTTAAGAAATTTTTTAGTGGTAATTTTTAGTTTTTCGGAGTTGATATGAATTAGTAAAATTGCTGTATTCCGATCTGTTTTTATCGCAATCAACTTTTTCCTCGAAGTTGGTACAACACCACTCGAGTTCGCATTTTAATTTCTTAAATCCCGCACTACTAAATCAAAGACCAAGTCTTGGAACAAAATTTCTTATCTTTTTGTGTGCGAGGTTTTTTTTTTAAATGGCCATCAAGAAGGCTATAGCATAGTCCGACCGCTGCTCTTCTCCGGCAAAGATTTCGGCTACTAGAAGGGTCGAATGGAGTCTTACCTCCAAACCTAGTTCGAGATGTGGATGATCATTAAAACCGACATCACACTCCCACTTGACAGCACGGGAAAACTAGTTTCATGCGAGAACTGGGATGCAAGTATAATAAAGAAGGTCGAAGCCAATGCCAAAGTGACATGTACCCTTCAGTGTCTAAGTGTATTTTGATATGATTGAGTTAAATTTGACTTTGTATTTTTTTATGCCTTGTGTCTAAGCGTACATGGACTTAGTGTTAGTACAGTCAGTACCAAATGGTCAAACTCAAGTTTGATGAATAACAAATGGATTAAAGTTAGATGTTATGTTTATCTAACCTCTTTACTGAGTGTGCAAGAATTGACGAGTTTAGAGGACCTGATACCAGGTTAAATTCCAGATATACGATTCTTGCAAGAAGTCTAATTGGGTCTGCGGGACCTAAAAGTTAGCTAAAGTCTAGTCGGGATGCTTGATTCCAGACGATTTGTTGAAGTTCGGATGTGCGATTCTAACAGGAAGACCTGACGGGTCAAGAGAAGTCAAAAGACTACAAATGGTAAGTGAGGTAAGCAACTGAAGGAGAGATCTAGTGAGGGCGCATTCCCGATTGAGGGAACAGTAGGCGTCAATCTGACCTAGGGTTTCAGCGAAACTCAAATTTAGGACCAAACAGTCTGGAAACTGTCAAATATTTTATTACTACTCTTTTTTCTGTATTATTGCTTGTTGTGCTAACCTTGTGAGGAGAAAATCACGTGGTTGAAAAAGGGCCCTAGGCGCTTGGACATAATCCTAGCGCTCGAAGGTTCGGGCGTCCGAAATTAGTCTAGGTGCTCAGAAAGGGGCCGAATAGGCAACCAGTCGGGCTAAGATGGCGTACGTTGATTAGCCAGTATATGTCACATTCCAAGCGCCCGGACCGGTCCAAGCATTCAGAATTTGCTAGATTTTTCATGGATAGAGCTTCACTGATCGAGGTACGCCCACATTAGCGATCTAGGTGTCGGGGGTGGTCCAGGCGCCTGGAGTTGACTATAAAAGAAGCTTCAAACAATAACTTCAGAATTTCACTTGCTTTGACTTTCGTACTCATGCATTGCTTTGAGAAGATTCCGACGATACTGAAAGGTTAGGTTAACAACCAACGCTCAAGCAATTACTTCTTCTGTTGTTGGTATTTTTATTTAACAGTGCTTGTACTTAAATTTTGTAAACATTTTCAAATTGATAGTGATGGCCCAGAGAAAGCACTTCACGAGTGAGGACCTTGGAGTAGGAGTCACCAAAAGCTCTGAACCAAGTAAAAAAGACTTGTGTTTATGATTGTTTGTGTGTTCTCGTTTCTTTCTTTTCCGTTGCATTGTTTTAACTCATTACAAATGCTATTCACCCCCTCTAGTGTCTTTACAATCCTACACTTAAGAATACAAGAAGTCGAGTGGAATATATAACAAGCGAGAAGAATGGCACGTGAAGTGAGTTAGCGGGTTTGGTACTGTTGGGATGTATACTATAAGTCTAGCTTTTGTATGAACATCTTTTTTGAAATATTTTGAAATAAGAATCACTTTGGTCAAATGTTTGCATTTTATATTTATATATATATGTCAATGTAATTGTCCATTTAATTTATATTGTAGATAACATGGTGTGTGGTGCCACACAGAAGATCATGTTATCGGTTCCTTATAAATTCTAAATAGTAGCTCACAACCAAGATGGATTGGGACAAACCATTGGAACGATTGTAGCGTAATTTGGTATTAGTCTGTCTTGACTATAAAATTACACTAGTATACTATGTGTGTATTGAGTAGGACCGTTTGAGGTTGTTTGATTTGTATTGACTATATAAAAGAACAAAACCTCTGTTATTATGGATGTGCGCCCTCTTAATCCTTATATAATAACAAGCACGTATACTTAGTATTTATTTCTTTAACTTATCAATGGGTGAGATTTATTCGTTAAATCAATAGGCTAGATGAGTTGGGAGATAGTACTGTTTATATGATGTGTTGTTGATTATAGAAGGAATCTGTGTCCTAATTATTTAGGCTGATGATGTCCCCTTGAGGAGCTTATAAGGATTATCATGTAAACCCTGCAGGTGGACTTAGTCTGGCATGATAATAAAGTTGAGTGGTACTACTCTTGGAATCAGATGTTAATTAATTGAGTTGTCAGTAACTCATTTAATTAACGGACATACGATATCTTAAACATAGGGAGATTAACACACTCATGACAAGAAGGAACTCATATTGTAATATGATAGATTGAATTAGTGCGATAGAGGGGGGGGGTGAATATCGCGCTTTTAAAACTTTTCTTTTCGTATTTCAAAACAATTCGAGTAAGCAGCGGAAAATATAAAGGGACAAGTTCGTTTACTTCATTCAGAGCCTAGCTTGACTCCTACCCGAAGACTCGCGATCCTTGATCGCACAGATGGGCAAATCACTATAGTCCTTCTTTCTGACATGCTCGGAAAGAAGCAGATCGTACAAATGAGCAAGATAGTAACAACCCTACTATCTTGCTTAAGTGAATTACAATGCAAGCTTATATAAAAATATACCGACAAGTAAATGTAGTTGAAGCTTTGGTCGACACTTCCGGATAGTGTGGCTTGCTGAGATGATGAAGGCTTGTAGCACGGTTTGCTTGCAGAACAGAACTTGAATCGATCAGAAAGAGTTGTACTGAGCCTCAGACCTCGAGCTCCTTTTATAAGTGTCATTGTTGTTCGGTCGACCGAACCCGCTCCCTTCCTTCCTGGCTGGAGTCTGACGCTGGCTCGATCTTTTGCATTAACTGATCTTTAATGGTTCGGTCGACCGATCCCGTTGTTCGATCAGCCGAACAATGATCTTCTGTGTTCGTCGAGATCCGCACTTAATGCTCTATTAATGATTTTATTGTTTGGTCGACCGAACCTCATTTTTGGTCGACCGATCATGCTGTGATACCATGTTTGCGAGCCTGAACTGTTTTGCCAAATTTGCCTGTTCGGTCGACTGAACCTTTTTTTGGTTGACTGATAAAATGCCTTGATCGGTCGACTAAACCTCCTGTTCAGTTGACTAAACCCTGATAAATTGAAGGTATCTGAGTGTTGGACGCGTGGCCGCTGACAGAGTCTGATTCTGAGTTCTGAGTCAAAAGTTATGACATTTTGAAACTCAAGGTGTCATATGGTTCTACAACACAAAGTTAGTTCGATATAACAATAGTATTCCTGCAAAACAAAGTTAGCACAGTTATAATACATGAGTAATATGCATAAGTATAACAGTTAGGACTGTCTTGATCTCAACTTGGAAACCATCCCAGTTTCTTCAGTTTAATCAGCGACCTTAGGTTGTTCCCGTCAGGAAAACGACCTCACTGTCGCTCCTCCAGTTATTTACCTCAACCTACCTGCCAAAACGTTGGGTCCTCCAGACCTATTTAGACTTTACTGTCTGGCCGTGATTAGGGCTTTCTCGATTGAGTAAATAGTCTGTACACTTAGCCAAATCATCAGATCATAACAAGACTTAACTTGAACCTTTGACAACATCAAAACTCAAGTTTGATTCTGGTGCATCTTACACCAACAATCTCCCCCTTTAAACGACAACCAAGGTTCACAGTTAAGTTTAAAATATACAGAGTTAAGTAAACAAACACTTAACTCCCCCCCTGAGTTTAATAACTCTCCCTAAATTTACTATCTCTCCCCCTTTAACACACATCAAAAATAGGGGTAATACCAACATATTTAAAGTAACCAACATAGTTTGAGTTAAAAAAATTATTTGATTTTTTTTTTAAAAAAAAATCAAGGTTCTCTAAGTATAAGTTAGTAGTCATGTGATTGAAAATAATAGTATTTTTTTTAAAAAAAAACTTCATAAAATATTTTCATAAAAACTTAATAGAATTAAGTTAAAATTTTTGAAAATGTTTTTAGAACAACTTAAAAGTTTCATGAATAAGTGTAAGTTAAAAAATAAGAAAGTATAAATTTTATGATTTGATAGAAAAAATTTCTAAGGAAAACTTTAGAAAATTTTATAAGAGAAAATAGTGTACTAAGTTTTGAAATTAATCTTTAGATTTTTTTTTTAAACGTTGATTCAAGAGTTAGGTTTTGAAAGACTGAAGCAAAATATTCTAACTAAGAACATTTATACTTTTTCAAGAAAATAAGTGTATAATTTTTGAAATATGTTGGAAAGAGAATTTTAAAAATCCATAAGTCTAAAAGAAATATTTAACCAATAAGTTTTGAAAACATGATTTTTTTTTTAAAAAAATTCTAGGAAAGATTGGTTTTTAAATGATGTTAAGGCTCCCCTTAATTAAATAATCCTAAGGTCCAAGCGGGATATGAAAAATATATGTTAGACCAAAATTTTGGAATAATTTTTAATTTAATTAATTAATTTCACCATTTCTAAGTTATCAAACTAAATAAACCTATAGTTGTGTGAGATGATTCAAATTATTTTGATAATTAGGTTAAATTAATACTTGATTAAAGTTTAATTTAGGGCTAAAGTTTAAAGTTAATTTAATTAATGATTTAATTATTGTTTTAATTAGGGTTGACATTAAAAATTTATTGATTTATTTAATTTCTAATTTATTGTATAATTATTTAGAATTAAGGATTACTTTAAAGTTTATTTTTAAGTTAATTATTTAAAACATAATTAATTTAGGTTTACAAATTTATTAATTAAGAATAATTGATTCATTTATTTATTAGATTAATTGATCAGGTTAGTTAACTTAATTTAACTTTAATTATTAAATAATTTGATTAATTAAGAGGTAATTAATTAAATCAGTTTTGAGTTAGATTGATTTCGTTTACATTATTATAATTTTTATATTAGTTATTACTCTTTTCAAAAAAATTATTATCATTTTAAGTTAGAGTTTAATTTTGAGATGATTAAGTGTTAATTTCATTTAAATTTGAATTAAGTTTTAAACTTTAGTATTGAATTTAGGTCTAGATTAATTAAATTTTATGTTGCGTAAGTTTTTTTTTTACTTTAAGTTTTAGTTTAAGTTTATATTTTTAAGTTTTAAATTAAATTTTAGTTTAAGTTTTAATGAATTAATTTATTAACCTTGAATTTAGTTAAGTTAAGTTTTAATTAATTTAAGTTTATTATTATTATTATTATTAAATTTATTTATTAATTTATGTTTTGGTTTAGAAATTTCAAGATTAATTGTTAAAGAAAATTAATTAACTAATTAGTGATTTCAAGTTTCATTAATTGATTAATCATTTAGTTATGAATTTAGAGTTGATTTAGTTTTCTTTAAGTTTAAGATTTTAAGTTTTAATTATAATTTTAAAAATTATGTTTGAGTTTAATTGAGTGTTAATTTAATTTTAGTTTTAATTAGAATTAAGTTTTAACAAAGTTTTTTTTTTAATTTAATTAAGTTTTAATAAAGTTTTAAAAGAATTTTAATTAAGTTTTAAAATAATTTAATTAAGTTTTTAATAAAGTTTTTTTTTAAAAATAATTAAGTTTTTAAAAATAATTAAAAAAATAATTTTAATTAAGTTTTTAAAAGTAATTTTAATTAAGTTTTAAAAATAATTATAATTAAGTTTAAAAATAATTATAATTAAGTTTTAAAATAATTTTAATTAAGTTTTAAAATAATTTTTAAATTAAGTTTAAAATAATTTTTTAATTAAATTTAAAATAATATTTTAATTAAGTTCAAAATAATTTTTTAATAAAGTTTAAAATAAAATTTTAATTAAGTTTAAAGTAATTTTTTAATTAAGTTTAAAATAATTTTTTTAATTAAGTTTAAAATAATTTTTTTAATTAAGTTTAAAATAATTTTTTAATTAAGTTTTAAATAATTTTTAAATTAAGTTTAAAATAATTTTAATTATGTTTAAAATAATTTTAATTAGGTTTAAAATAATTTTTAAATTATGTTTTAAAATAATTTTGATTAAGTTTAAAATAATTTTAATTAAATTTAAAAGAATTTTTAAATTAAGTTTAAAATAATTTTAATTAAGTTTAAAATAATTTTTTAATTAAGTTTAAAATAATTTTAATTAAGTTTAAAATAATTTTTTAATTAAGTTTAATATAATTTTTAAATTAAGTCTAAAATAATTTTTTAATTAAGTTTAAAATAATTTTTTTTAATTAAGTTTAAAATAATTTTTTAATTAAGTTTTTAAATAAATTTAATTTAGTTTTAAAATAATTTTAATTAAGTTTAAAATAATTTTTAAATTTTAATTAGATTTGAAATTTAATTAGGTTTGAAAAAGGTTATTGAACCCATGTTAGATTCAAATTTAGCTTTGGGTTAATCAAGCAAGCTTCCTAAGGATAAACTTTCTGTTCAGTGGCGAGGCTTATGATCTTCTTGTGTATCAACGGTGGACCACTTGCTGAAGACTTTCCGAACTGTTCTCGCTCAAAGAACTTAATACTAAATTTTGGTCCAACTAGCCCATGTTTGACTAGGGTAGCTTCGGTCAGATCCACTAAGTCTAGTGCACCAGGTAGAATTCAATATTCAACCTAGACATGCCTTTGACAAAGCTTCCTTGACGTACTATCATCCCAATCCATTTCGATGCTATGTTGTAGGGTTTGGTAAACCTTTTTCATCTAACCATTCTAAGCAGAAAATAAACCTAATCCTAAGTGTATGAGTTTGGTTAATCAAGTTGGTTGTATTGTTTTTCTACTTGCTCCCCCTGAGTCATAACTTAGATAAGGTTTATCTAAGTAATGAATTTGACTCTTAGGGACTAAGTAGAGGTTTGGTTTAATTGGTTTGGTTAAACATTTTATTGGAACCCATGCTTGGACTCGACTTCTAACATTTTGACTGGTTAAAGATAAGTATGATTTGTTTGTTTTATTTGATTTATAGCCGAGTCCCAATTTGTTGTATACAGCTCGTTGCGACCCAAGTACCATATTTAAACACTTGGATCCCAGTTCGAACTTTTCCAACATTTCCTTGAGTTACTCAACTTGTCCTTTCAAGTTGGAATTTTCTTCCTCAAGTTTTCTAACTTGAGTCGAAGTTCCAACTTAAACTTGATTAGTCGAGTTACTCAAGTTAACTTACTCCTTAAGGTGTTCTATTTCCTTAAGTAGCAAGTTATTTTGTTTTTCATATTTTGTTAATTTTTTAAACAAGCATTTAATTACTTTTAACATTTCAGACTTCGAATTGAAAGTTACCTTATCGGGTCCTTTTGAAACGGATGCAAATCCATGGCTTATCTCAGACTCGTCATCGGACTTTGACTCATACTCATCTTCAGACTCGGATTTGGACTCTTCAGTCTTTGCCATAAATGTTATATCACTCAAGTGCTTTGGTTCTGATTTTGTTCGGGGCTTAGCTTCCTTGTTTGGCCCTGCATACAAAGCTAACCCTTTCTTGGTTTGACTCAAGTTAGTCTGTTCATGTAATGTTAATTCACAAAATAGTTCGTCTAATTTAATAATGGAAAGATCCTTCGCAACTTTATAGACATCTATAATAGATGCCCATAAGGAGTTTTGAGGGAATGAGTTAAGTGTATACCTGATGATATCACGATTCTCAAGTTAATGACCGATGATATGTAGTCCATTTAGGATGTCCTTAATCCTCATGTGTAGTTGGCTTGCCGACTCACCATCTAGCATTTTAATATTTAGTAATGAATTTAATAAAAGATCACGCTATATTACCTTTGTATCATTTGTCCCTTCATGTAGTTTAACTAACTTATCCCACAAATCTTTTGCATTGTCGAAGGGGCCGACTCGTTTTAATTCTTCTTTTGATAATCCACATTATAAAGTGTTGAGTGCCTTTGAATCAATTTGTACTTTCTTCTTTATTTCTTCTGTCCATTCCTCTGGATTGTTGACTTGTGATGTGTAGCCGCATTGGATAATGAGCCATTGATCAATGTCTGTTTTGAGAAAAACTTCCATCCTCTTTTTCCAGTATGGGAAATCGCTTCCATCGAATAGCAGAGGATGCACGGTCGAATATCCCTCGGATTGTGTCATTTGTTCTTGCACCAAAAATTGAGAAACAAAAAGAATGTCCAAGACTCTTGTCTTGGGATTAGCAGTGCTTGAAAAAAAATAAAAAATATTCTAAGAAAAAAATGATGAAAATAAAAAGTTTTAAAAGATGCTTTGAAAGACGGTTAAGTAATTTCAGAGCTAACTTGACTCTGATACCAATTGATAGATCAAATTAGTGCGATAGAGGGGGGGGGGGTGAATATCGCGCTTTTAAAACTTTTCTTTTCGTATTTCAAAACAATTCGAGTAAGCAGCGGAAAATATAAAGGGACAAGTTCGTTTACTTCTTTTGGAGCCTAGCTCGACTCCTACTTGAAGACCTGCGATCCTTGATCGCACCAATGGGAAAATCACTATAGTCCTTCTTTCCGACATCCTCGGAAAGAAGTAGATCGTACAAATGAGCAAGATAGTAACAACCCTACTATCTTGCTTAAGTGAATTACAATGCAAGATTATATAAAAATATACCGACAAGTAAATGCAGTTGAAGCTTTGGTCGGCACTTCCGGATAGTGTGGCTTGCTGAGCTGATGAAGGCTTGTAGCACGGTTTGCTTGCAGAACAGAACTTGAGTCGATAAGAAAGAGTTGTACTGAGCCTAAGACCTCGAGCTCCTTTTATAAGTGCCATTGTTGTTCAGTCGACCGAACCCGCTCCCTTCCTTCCTGGCTGGAGTTTGACGTTGGCTCGATCTTTTGCATTAACTGATCTTTAATGGTTCGGTCGAACGATCCTGTTGTTCGGTCGACCGAACAGTGACCTTCCATGTTCGTCGAGATCCGCACTTAATGCTCCATTAATGATTTTATTGTTCGGTTGACTGAACCTCATTTTCGATCGACCGATCATGCAGTGATACCATGTTTGCAATCCTAAACTGTTTTGCCAAATTTGCTTGTTCGGTCGACCGAACCTTTTTTCGGTCGACCGAACCTTTTTTTGGTCGACTGATAAAATACCTTAATCGGTCGACTGAACCTCCTGTTCAGTCGACTGAACTCTTAGTAAATTGAAGGTTTCTGAGTGCTGGGCGCGTGGCCGCTGACAGAGCCTGATTCTGAATTCTGAGTCAAAAGTTATGACCTTTTGAAGCTCAAGGGGTCATATGATTCTACAACACAAAGTTAGTTCGATATAACAATAGTATTCCTGCAAAACAAAGTTAGCACAGTTATAATACATGAGTAATATGCATGAGTATAACAGTTAGGACTGTCTTGATCTCAACTTGGAAATCATCCCAGTTTCTTCAGTTGGATCAGCGACCTTAGGTTGTTCCCGTCAGGAACCCGACCTCACTGTCGCTCCTCCAGTTATTTACCTTAACCTACCTGCCAAAACGTTGGGTCCTCCAGACCTGTTTAGACTTTATTGTCTGGCCGTGATTAGGGCTTTCTCGATTGAGTAAATAACCTGCACACTTAGCCAAATCATCAGATCATAACAATACTTAACTTGAACCTTTGACAACATCAAAACTCAGGTTTGATTCTGGTGCGCCTTGCACCAACATAATATGGGGTTGGTGCGGTAGTTTAATAATAACCCTTTAGTGGTATGGGTTATCATTGATGGACTTGAGTTGAGTGTTCGGGCCGAACACAAGAAGCCCAAGCCCATCAGGAGGCCTAAACCAATTCCTCCTCTAGGTTTCTATTATAGCTTCTATATAAAGCCTCGCATCCACCCATCCACGATTTGGTTAATCCTACCTTCCTAGGGTCGGCGGCAAGGGTTATAAAAGAGAGTAAGTGGCACCCCCTAAAACCTAATTTTCCCACAATTCTCTTCTCCTCCTTGCTTAGGCCGGTGCCTTCTCTTGCTTAGAATCCTTTGTGGGTTGTGGCTTGGAAAAGAGGAAGAAGAGGAGAAGACACCCCATCTTAGAGCTTCTCTTGGTGACCGGCGATTTGGAAATAACGGGGGAAGGGTGTTTGTTGTCTTGGTAGATCGTCGCCCACACGACGTCCAAGAAGAGGTGAGGAATACAACAGAAGATCAAGAGGTCTTTGGCTACAAAGGAAATGTACAACTAGTTCTTTTATTCCGCTGTGTAATTAGTTTAGTTTTCTTTGTATCGATCCTGAATACCAACACAAGAGGCCAGCGATCTTGTACTTCGATCAAGGTGTGCTTTGATCCGTCAAGTACTTGCTCGATTGATCAAACACATGTCTGATCGAACATGTGGGTTGCTAGGAAAAGTTCTGTACTTGTGCAATTTTTACATAGGGGAAATTGAAACAGAACGGAATTCTAGCACCTTCAGATACATCTAAGAGACGAGTAGCTACGGAAGAGTACACCACTGGACGAGAAGGAAGCGCGCGGCGCTTCCGAGAGACGAGAAGCCGGGAAGGAAGATTACTCGAGGAGAAGGTCGAAGTTGGGTTCGAGTGAGCTTAACTCTTGAAGGCTGGAGAATCACCCAAGTGACCAGACGAAAAATTGCTCAACCTGGAAGTTGATCGAGTCCAGGTGCCCAAACCAAGTCCAAGCGCTCAGGCTCCAGGTGTTCGAACTAGGTCCAGGTGCCCGGGATGTCTCGACCAGATCACCAAGTCGTTACAATGAGGATCAATACTGGAGTCCATGTCAACCGACTCTAGGCGTCCGAAAATTAATAAGTCGTTGGCAAAGAGCCATTGTGGAGTGGATTGAGTCGACCACGTCCAGGCACCCGGACAGGATCTAGGCGCTCGAAAAGTGTCACGTCAACAAACGACTAGTTGCGACCAATGAGATATAAATAGAGCCTTGGTCTTCAAAGTTTCGAACAACACACTTTAATTTCATTTCATATTTCTATTTGCATTTCATTTGTTCTTTAACGTCTATAAGAGGTTACTTCGTCTTCACAAAGGATATCTTCTAGTTGAGCTTTCATTGCCTTGGATTAGCAACCTCTTTGATTGCAAACCAAGTAAAACTCGTTGCTTCTTCTATTTTATGTTTATCTTAATTAACTAATGTGTGTTTGTCCTTGCTAAGTTTAAAAGTAAAAGAAAGTGCTTATTTTTATTGCAGACTATTCAACCCTCTTTAACTGGCCTACTTGGGACTTATAATTGGTATTAGAGCTCAACTGCTTCAGAATGACTAACCGTCGATTAAAGTAACAAGATGATGGTCGGATCGAGCATTCACCCACCAAAGTTCTAGGGGGATTTCGCTATTTGAAAAAAGAGAATGGAGATATTTTTTAAAACAAACTTTGGAATTCTGTTAACAATAAAATATAGTTTTGTAGCACCCAGAGATCGGCACGGAGAAGAAAAAGAGGAACATCTTTGGAGTAAGAAGGAGCTGGCTGATTTTGTAGCAAACGACAAAATAGAATTTCATCTACTAAGCATTCTGCCATTAATAGAAGTCAACTGAATCATAGCTTACAATTCTGCCAAGGAATTTTAGGAGAAAATCCTGGAACTATATGAAGGAACCTTAGAGGCTAAGCTAGCGAGACAGGACCTGCTTCGGAACCAACTTAGTAATCTACGGATGGAAAAGGAAGAAACAGTAGCCCATCTACACGTAAGGATTAAGGAGTTGATCACCGGACTTATGAACCTTGGAGAATCGGCAACAAATCAGGACTTTCTAAGGTATGTGTTAAATGCGTTTCCGAGAACACCGGAATGAATGTCTATAGTGGACTCCTTTTACATCTAAAAAGATCTTGAGATATACACTTTAGAGAATTTATTTTCTACTTTTGAATTATAAAAATCGAGATGCGCAGGTCTCAGAAAAGAAAAAGAGCCAAGTCAAAACCTAGTGCTGAAAGCTAACCAGAAAGACAAATCGGATTTCGACACATCGCTCGACGAAGACAAAGCAAGGAAAATTTCAAAGTTCTTTAAGTCTAGTAACTTTGATAAGAGACATGCCAACAAGATTCTATGGGCAAAGAGAAAAATTAGATGCTACAAAATTCAAGAAAAAAGACACATCAAGGACAACTGTCTGAAATTCACAAGCAAGGAAAAAGACAAAGGGCCAAGATGATCGAAACACAAGAATCTGAAAGCTACATGGGACGAAACATCATCAGAATCCGAAGTTGAAGCGTATGCTAGACTTACACTAATGACAAGTCACCAAGAAGAAGAAGAAGATGAAACCTCATCTGAGATGACCATTGATGAAGGGGAATCTTCATATTACGAGTCCGACACGGTAAGTGAGGTATAACTCTTACCTCCTGATTAACTTTATAAAGTAATATAAATATTATCTAGATCTCTATGTAAATTACGAACTAAATGTATGAATTTTAAAAAAAGATAATAATATATTAAAAATAAACTTAGCTAAAGCATGTCCATTAGAACATTTTGATAAAATTCAAATAGAAAATTCAAATTTGAAATAAGTAGAATTATTGAAAAAAATGATGCATGCACAAATTCTTTACCAATTTTAAATTTTAGAAATTATAAAAGGCTAAATTGATATATTAGAAATCAAAGGGCCTAAATTGTAAAAAAATTTAGCAATTATATTTCAAGAAAATTTTTATAAATCCAGGTAGAAATTTATTTTGGGTTCCTAAATATGTTCTAAACTATTAAATTGATTTTATTTGCATGCTTAAATATTAATTTAATTTAATTTCAACTTTATTAGAAAAATTAATTATTTTGTAGATCTAATGTTTTTGTTTTGTGTTGATTTTTTTTGTGATACACAAATGGATTAGCTGTTAGTATAAAAAATTTTAGAAAATTTTGACTAGTAATTAATTTTTAATAAATGTCTGATTGAAAATCAAAATTTTAAAACTTAAAATTTGTTCAGAGATCAATTTTGAGAATCATAATTTTTTTTGGCTAAAGACCGTTATATTTTGAATGCATAGATAAATCATCAATATTTATAGATGACAAATTCTATTTTTAAGCATTTAAATTTGAAAATAAAATCTTGTTTAAAAATATTTATTTATGTTAAAAGAATAATATTCTATGCATGAAATTTTTATCATATCTTCAAATGCTTATGATTGTTATTGACAAATTTTTTTGATATTTTTTTGAAACTTAAAATAATTTTTGTACAAATAGAGAATTAATTAATAAAAATTATTACTTTTAAAAAATTAATTTAGGTAAAAAGACATATCTTGAAAATTCTGTTCAAACCCCTTAGAAAAATTTATCAATATTTTTTCTAACTTTTTACGTATTTTTTCTTATATTTTTTTATGTGATTAGGGGGAAATTATGGATTAATTTAAGGGGAGGAATATCTTTTTTTTTATGTTTATTGCAAATTTATTATTTGTACTAAATTGAAAATTTATTTGTTTTAGAATAATATTATTTTATTATTTGTTTTAATCCTAACTTAACATGGGTTGATTCACATTAAATTGAGGGAGATTGTAAATACACAGGTTGATTTTGATGTGATCAACCGAGTTAAGTTAGACTCTACATTTTTTGATGCCTTATATCTAAGTGTACAGAGACTTAGGAACACAAGAAGTTAAGTGGAAGATGCATCAAGAGAAAAGGATGGCTCAGGAAGCTAGTCGACAGGCTCGGTTTATCCGAGCAATGAGGAGTTATGGAAGAGTACACTGGAGGACGAGAAGGACGCGTGTGATGCTTTTGAGGGATTAGAAGCCAGGAAGGAGGACTACTCGAGGAGAAGATCAGAATTGGATTCGGGTGAGCTCAACTCTAGAAGGCCAGAGAATTATCCCAAGTGACCAGAGGGAAAATCGATCAACCTAGAAGTTGACTGAGTCTAGGCGCTCGGACCAAGTCTAGGCACTTGTAGGCACTTGGGCTCCAAGCACTCTAACTAGGTCCAGGTGCTCAGGATGTCTCAGCTAGATCACTGAACTATTGTAGCGAGGATCAACACTGGAGTCCACACCAATCGACTCCAAGCGCTCGTGCCGGGTCTAGGCGCTCGAAAATCGATAAGTCATTGACAAAGAGCCATTGCGGAGTGGATTGAATCAACTACGTCCAGGCGCTCGGACAGGGTCCAAGCACCCAGAAAGTGTCACACCAGCAAACGACTAGTTGTGACTAGTAGACTATAAATAGAGCTCTGATATTCAAAATTTACAAAAATACACTTGTATTTCATTTCCTATTTCTATTTTCATTTCGTTTGTGCTTTAACGTCTGTAAGAGACTATTCCGTCTTCACGAAGGAGATCTTCTAATTAAGCTTCTACTATCTTGGATTAACAACTCTTTGATTACAAATCAAGTAAAACTCTTTGTCTATTCTATTTCATGTTTTTCTTAATTGACTAATGTGTGTTGCTTCTTGCTAAGTTTAGAAGTAAGAGAAATTGATTATTTTTATTATAGATTATTCACTCTCTCCATCCGATCACTCCAAACCTACAAGACAAACTGGATTGAACTCGGTTGAGTTCAGCTAAATGGTGGCATAACAATGATCCTAAAGACATCAGGTTTATTTATACAATAATTGAAAAGAATATGAATAAAAATAAATATAATGAAATAAGAATAATGAATCAATACATTTTTTTTTAAAAAAAAGTCTAATGACAGTGCAAGGTAAAATCACAAATTAGTTTACGGAGAAGCTATGCCGTAGAGTTGCACCCGTTCGCCCTCTTTCACAGGCCTTGAAATGGATGTGCCTTTTGTTCGATGTTGGGATAGGACTACTCGAATAGCTAGCATACTGTCTAGGTCCAACGATGCATCCATCGACCTCCAATGGGAGTTAGTCTCCTACGCTATCACCTAACCTTCTCTTGATCATCCGATGAACTTAGCGGGCCATCCAATTTTTAATCTTGGTTGAGATCCATATTTTAATCGGACAAGATGGGATTGGGCTGGGAGGCCCATTGGTGATTTAGTTTGTACATGACCCAATAGCCCAAATGATTATACAAATGAAACAATTATGTCTTATGAAAAATTTTATAGATTTTTTTTAAAAAAATGGTTGATTGTGTTAGTAAGATTTTATTTATTTTTCCATTAAAAATTATTATTTATTAGTGTTGAAAGAAAAGTGTAGAAAGTGTTAATACAATCGACCTCAGGTCAAGATTGATCAAATTTGGGTTGACTCGAGTTTGAATTTCGATATTTGATTAATATATTAGTAAGATGTCAAGTAGGTTAAAATTGACTAGATACTTGATGGTAAAGAAATCAAATAGGTCAAGGTTGACCAGATACTTAATGATGTCAAAAGTCTAATAGGGAATTGACACGAGAAATCAAGCAAGTTGAGGTTGCTAGATATTTGACTTGAAGTCGAAAGTCTAACGGGAAATTAACAAGAGAAAAAACCTAAGTGGGTCACGGAGGATTGAACACTTGGTGATCAGAAGTCTAATGAGAGTTGGCAAGGGAAAAGTTGAAGTGGGTCACGGAGAACTAGACACTTGGTGATCAAAAATTCAATCGGAAGTTAGCAAGGGAAAACCCCAAGTGGGTCACGGAGAATCAGACACTTGGTGATTGGAAGTCCAATGAGAAGCTGACAAGAGGAAAGTCTAACTGGATTAAGATTGACCGGACACTTAGTAATTGGAAGTTCAATGGGAAGTTGACAAGAGAAAAGTTCAAGTTGATCAAGGTTGACCAGACATTTGATGATCGAAAGTCTAATTGGCAAGATGGAAGTCAAAGTGGGTCATGAACTTGACACTTGGTATGAGATGGAAAGTCCAAGTAGGTCACGGAGGACCGAACACTTAACATTAGATGGAAGGTCTAAGTGGGTCAAAGGTGACTGTATACTTAGTGACAAGATGTGAAGTTCTAGTAGGTCAAATTAATCGGATGCTAGACAACGAGAAAGTTCCGACATAGCAAACTTTTGAAAGTCATAACTTTTGACTCGAATATCAGAACAAAGTGATTTTCATTGCAAAACGGAGTTAGTTCAAAGATCTATATTTGTCAAACTCAAGTATCAGTTGACTGTTGCATTTAATTAGTTGACTAATGGATTTAGAAATCGAAAAGAAGCAAATTGACTCAACTAATTTGGGAACTCAGTCGACTGATATGGAAATTAGTACTGATATGAAAATATGTCGAATCTATTTGATTCAAAATAAAAAAGAAGCAAATCAATTTGAATGATTTGAGAAATCAATCGATTGATATGGTCAAACTTGTTAAAAATGAGCCATTATACAGGTTTCAATTGTCTAATTCATTAGACCAGTCGACTAATTTGTAAAATCAATTGATTAATAGGCAGAAATTAACCCGAGCAACAACCTTTAAAGGATGATTTCAAAGAGGTTTGAAAGGGCAAGTTCTTGAAGATTTTGAAATGAAGTACTGCATTTTCGAGTCAACAAAAGGCATTTCCGAGCAACTAGAGATCAAGTAAGCAAAGTTTTGATTGTAAAGTTATTTTCAATTGCATTTCCTTTTTTTTTTTTTTTTTTTTTTTTTCCTGTTGTGTTCTTGTAAGAACAAGATTGTATGGGGCTTCTCTACCTTTGAAAAGTTTTCGAAAAAGAGAGTGTTCAAAGTGAACATGATAGCTGGTGCAGAACTTTGGATTAGTCACCTTAAAGAGGTAGATACCAAGTAAATTCCAAAGTTGTGCATGTGAAGTTGAAATTGATTCAAGTTTCCGCTGTACATTCAACAACAAGCATAAAGTAACTATGATAAGCGATCAAAATTATTCACCTCCCTCTAGTTCACACAAGTTCTAACCAAAAGAATTGAAATGATTTTTTTTTACACTATGTTATATAGTATGGACAAATTCTTGGTAGAGTAGGCATTAATCGAACTATCTCATATCGCTTTTCTTCTTCTTCTTCTTCTATTATGTAGTTGCCATCTCATGGCATTAGAAGAAATTGTTTTATTCTTTATACTTATATAGATGATGATTAGCAATGTGATTTGACTGTGAATTTCACACTCTAGTTTCAATCTAGTACCATGTTAATCATTAGTGTGCTATTTTGACCTGACTCCTTTTTGTGCTTGTTCCTTGTTTTACATACCAAGCTTGTTCCTTTGATCACATTCCTTTCATGCTTGCCTTAAGTATGTAAATAAAAAACGAAGTTTGTGATAAGTAGAAAATCAACTAAAGGTGTTGTTAGGACATATAAAGAATTAGAAGGGGATGGTGAATACTTTCTATTACTTCTTTAAACTTAATTGATAGTAGAAAATTTAAAGTAATGCTAACACTTTCATTTTACTTAGTTTCCACCTATTTGAGGTGACTAATTCAAGGGGTATTGATCCTATGTAAGCCGCTTAGAGGGGAGGGGGGAGGTGAATAACCCTGCAATAAAAAGATTAACACTTTCTTTTGCTATTAAACTTTAGCAAGGACGAACACACGTTAGTTAAACAAAATGAAAGATATAAACAAAAGGTAAGAGACATAAAGAATTACTTGATTTGCAACCAGAGAGGTTGCTAATCTAAGATAATAGAAACTTACTAAAATTCTCCTTCGATATAGGCAAAGAAGCCTCTTACAAATGTTAAAAGTCTAGCGATTAAACTGAAGATTATAGACGATTAAATCAAGTGTGTTGTTAAACTTCGAGGAATATGACTCTATTTATAGTCCACTGGTCGATATTAGCTGCTGGCTGATGTGGCACCTCCAAGGCACCTGGACCTAGTCTGGGTGCCTGGACCCGATTCAGGCGCCTGGACTGGGTCAATCCGATCAACTTCGCAAGAACTTCTTTCTCTAGAGAATATCACTTCCCTAGCGCCAGGACTTGGTCTGAGCACCTGTAGTCTATTGACGTGAACTCTAGCTTCGATCCTCATTGCAATGACTTGTTGATGTGGTCGAGATTGTTCGGGCAAGTGCTTGGACCTGGTCTAAGCGCTTGAACGAAGTCAACTACTAATGTTGACTTTATCCAGTCACTTGGGCGATCTTTCAACCATTCAGAGTCGAGTTCATCTGAACCCAAGTCTGCCCTTCTCCTCAAACAGTCTTCTTCCCCAGTTTTTCGTCCCTTGGAAGTGTCGCACATGTCCTTTTCATCCGCTAATGTATTCTTCCGCAGCTCCTTATCCCTCAGATGCACCGAACTCGTCGTCTCACTTCCCGTGTCATCCTTCTCGCTCGTTACATTTTCCGCTAGACTTATTGTGTTCCTAAGTCTCTGCATACTTAGACAAAAGACATCAAACTGCAAATCCTAACTTAACCTGATTGATTATATCAAAACTTACTTGTGATACTTATAATCTCCCTTTTTTTGATGTGCATCAACCCAAGTTATGTTACGATTATAACAAACAATAAAATAATTTAAATGAATAAATTTGCAATTTAGTATAAAAATTTACAATTAAATTAAGAAAAAGTTTATACCACCTCCCCTTAACTTAATTCCTAAATTCCTCCCCCTTTGATAAAAATATATTAGAGAAAATATGAAAAACAGTTAGAAAAATATTGAATCTTTTTCTAACAGTTCTAAGAAGATTTTGAGTTATATGTATTTTTATCGAAATTAATTTTTAAAAGAATAAAGTTTATCAATTAATCCATAGTTTTGGTAAAAATAATTTAAAATTATTTTAAAGTCTCAAAAAATCTTGAAATTTTTTTACAATAACAATCATAAGAGTTTAAAACATGATAAAAATTTTCATGGACAAAATATTTTTATTTGAATGGTAATAAATATTTTTGAATAGATATACTTATTTTAAAATTAAATATTTAAAAATAGTTTTCGAGTTCTAAAAATCTGGTTGTTTTTTATTAAGATTAATAATACAACAGTAACTTTATGAAAAATCATGTTCTTCAAAATTAATCTTCAAAATATTTTTAACTTTAAAATTTTATTTATCGATCACAAATTCATAAAAAATTATATAATTGTTGAAAAAACTCATAAATTTTTATTCTAATAGAAAACATAATTCATTATCGCATAAAAATTAAGCTTTTGAAAAAAAAAATCAATTTTAGAAATATTTTTTAATCATTAAAATTATTTTTTGAAAGAAAAAAATAAAAAAAATAATATAATGGTAAAAAAATTTTAAAAATATTTCTATGAGTAGATAATGTCTTTATTTTTCAAATAAAGATATTTCAACACAAATTATGAATCGAAAGCATACTAAATAATTATTTTTTGTAAACAATGTTCAAATTCAATTTAAGTATGCATATTAAAATTAATTTAATTAGACTAAGTATGATTTAAAAACTCAAAATGAGTTCCTACCTACTAGTTTTATAAAAAATTTTCTTAAAATATAATTTTTAGGTACTTTTATAATTTAACCCCTATAATTTCTATTATACCAATTAAGTTCTTTATAATTTTCAAAAAAAAAATTTAGGATTTGAACATGCAAAATTTTCTTATAGTTTTATTTTACTTTTTAACTTTTCTATTTGTTTAGTTAACTTTGCATTTACAACCTTAAGTTTTTCAAAATTTTCTTGTAGGCATGCATAGCCTTTCTTTGACTTTACATATTTAGATCTAGTTTTGCATAAAGACCTAGTTACCCAACATTTTTATAGCATCGTATAATTGATCAGAGGGTAATACCTAACTTACTGTGTCAGACTTGTTGTTTGATGCTCCTCCTTTATCGGTGTTATCTTCCGAAGCACTTTCATCGTCTTTAGGTAGATATTTGGCTATTAGTGTTGTTCCAACAATCTCTTCGGCCTCGGACTCTTTTGAAGATGAAACGATGTCCATCGAAGAGTCGATTTCTGCTTGTCTTAGTTTTTCGTGGAGTTCTAAGAACTTTTCCCAACGTGCTTTGACACAATTATAGTTGTCGATTCCGTTGAGTTCTTGAATAGGTAGCATACTCAGAAGGTAGAACTCAACTTTGTCATTTGCAATAAATTCATCGCATTGCTTTTTGGTCCAGAGATGTTCTTCGAGTTCTTCTCCGCTTTTGTTCTTTAGTGTTTTAAAACTATATTTCATTGTTAATAAAATATTGAAATCTATTTTAAAAAATACCTACATCTTTCACTTCCATAGCGCAAACTCCCCCTCGAATATGAACCGGTAGATGCTAGATCCGACCATCTTCTTGTTGCTTTAGTTGGCGATTAGTCCTTCTAAAGTGAACCAGGATATGATACCAATTGTTGGTTCCATGTAGGCTGGCTAAAGGGGGGTGAATAGCCCTACAATAAAAGATTAATACTTTCTCTTGCTATTGAACTTTAGCAAGGACAAACACACATTAGTTAAACAAAATGAAAGGCATAAACAGAAAGTAAGAGACATAAAGAATTACATGGTTTGCAATCAAGGAGGTTATTAATCTAAGGTAGTGGAAGCTCACTAAAATTCTCCTTTGATATAGCGGAGAAGCTTCCTACAAACGTTGAAAGTACTAGCAATTAAATGAAGATTACTGACGATTTAAACAAGTGTGCTGTTAAACTTCAAGGACCAAGGCTCTATTTATAGCCCACTGGTTGAGGTTAGCTGTTGGCTGATGTGACACCTTTCGGGTGCCTGGACCTGGTTCGGGCACCTAGACTGGGTCGATCTGATCCACTCCGCAACAACTTCTTTTTCTAGAGAGTATCGTTTCCCAGGTGCCTGGACTTGGTCCGGGTGCCTGGAGTCTGCTAACGCTGACTCTAGTTTTGATCCTCACTGTAATGACTCTAGTTCTAATTCTCTCTTCAACGACTCGTCGATGTGGTCGGGACTGTCTGAGTGCCTAGACCTGGTCTGGGTGCGTAGACGAAGTCAACTTTCAATGTTGACTTTAAACCGGTCGCTTGGGTGATCTTCCGGCCGTCTAGAGTTGAGCTCACATGACAACCTTCTTCTCGAGCAATCTTCCTCCTTGACTTCTCATCACTCGGAAGGGTCACACCCATCCTTCTCGTCCACCGGTGTACTCTTCCACAACTCCTCGTCCCTCGGATGTACCAAGCTCGTCGACTCGCTTCCCGTGTCATTCTTCTCGCTCGCTGCATTTTCCACTTGACTTCTTGTGTTCCTAAGTCTCTGCACACTTAAACATAAGATATCAAACTGTAAAATCTAACTTAACCAGGTTTATCACACCTGGGGTACTTATAAAGGGTTTAACTCTCACGATCTCATCCACTATGAAATTTCTCTCTAGAAACTTTCCAAAGGCGGAGAAGCCTTGTACAAGTTGTTCTCACAAAAATAAAATACAAGCAACACCAAACACGAATGGAAAATAATAGCACAACACTTTACAATGACTTCTTTACTTTGGATGCTTGTTTGTCGCTTTAGATTGCCTCTTATTAGCGGTTTGAAATGTAACAACACTTTTCTTCCAAACCCTCAAGAACTATGTGAACAACTGTGCTTCAAATCTCACGAAAACTTCTTTTTTAAGGTTACTTTGACGCCTCCTAATCAATTATGCTTACCCCTAATCTATTGTTACGTTAGCTTGACCGTTCAAAACCTATATAACAACTATTTTTCTCCTAACTAATCGATTGGCGAGTCATACCAATTGATTTGGTAGCTTTTAATCAATTGCTCAATCGATTTAGAAGCTTTATATTCTCATGAGAATCTTTCAATCGATTTTCCAATTGATTCCCGCACCTATTGTGCTCTCTTGAACAAACTTTAATCGATTACCCTAATCGATTGGTGAAGCCTGAATCAATTGCCCCAATTGATGCCAAGTCCTTTTGTTCTCATGTGAAAATTCTCTTAATTGATTACCCTACTTGATTAACATAAGACTTAATCGATTGACCAATTGATTCAGAATCTGCATGTGCTCCATGAAAACCTCCCTCAAGCTAATTGATTGGAACAGGTTTGCCTAATCGATTGCCTTGGGCTAATTGATTGAGCTAATCGATTGTCTAATCCTAAACTATGAATTCAAGTTTAAGGTTTCTTTGCCCAACCTTAAAGTCATCCATGACTCATTGGGATTTCTCATTGCCTAACATCCGATCACCCTTGACTTTCCAGGGTTTTTTTACCAAGTGTTTGATCAACGTTTGACTCACTTGACTTTTCATCTCATGTCAATTACTCTCATTGGACTTTTAATCACTAAGTGTCTGGTCAACCTTTGACCCACTTGGACTTTTTCCTTACCTAGCTTTGTTAGGACTTCCATTGTCTAGTTCTCATTTAGGTCTTCACTGCCTAGTCCCTCTAGGACTTCTACTGCTTAGCTTCACTCAATAGAATTTTTCTGTTGCCTAACCTCCAGTTATGACTTCCACTGCCTAGTTTCACTGACTAGGACATTTCCGTTGCCTAACCTCTAGTTAGGATTTCTCGTTATCTAACCTCCAATTAGGACTTTTCGTCGCCTAACCCAGTTAAGACTTTTCTAGACAAGTATCCGATCCTTCCTTGACCTATTTGATTTCTCTTTCACATATTGTCAAATATCGAAACTCAAGCTTGAGTTAATTCAAACTTAGTTAAACTTGTCAACCTTAACCTAAGGACGATTACTTTAGTTCAAAATGAACAACTCCTTCATTAAGTTTATAATTAATCTTAACTAAATCACCTTAATCTTACTTCTTCCAATATCAGTGGGATACATCATGAAGTGATTTAACATTAAAATATGACCAACCTAATCTTTTGTTGCTATTGGGATGCTTGTGAAATGAAACCCTAATCCTTTTGAATGCCCAAAGTATATATACCTAATTAATTAAGTGACTAATGAAGTGGTCAAATCACTTTACTTTAATTCCTCCTCCACGTTTCTCAAAGACCTTTGGGTTTTCTACCTTCGCCCGCATAATTCTCTGTTTGGTCGAGCAAGTCGACTAAAGTTAAAGGCATGAGATCCTAAACATGCTTGTGTCTTCCACAATGGCCTTTATTTCTTAATTTGAAGCAACAACATTAGACAAGGATTTTCCCTCGCCTTGATCTTTGAATGATGGGGGTTTTGGGGTTAAATTTTAAAATCATGCCATTTTTAGTTGTTTAATTGCCTAGTTTTTAAAATATTTGAAGGGCGCACTTTTAAAAGTGTTACTCTAAGATGCCGCTAAACTTTGTCTCATTCGTCCCAACTATCCTCTCGTGAACTAAATTGAAACCATCCGAGCCGCCCACTCTCTAAACGATCATGAAATAAGGAGTATCTGACATCCCCCATGCAAAGGATCGTTATGTTAAGACAAATACCTCCCATGATTTATCTCGTCCCGGGAGTGTGAGGCCGTCCGCGTGATGACTTCATCTTTTGCTCCGATAATGAAATAAGGAGGGTAAAATGATGAGTAATTACTATATTTGAATGACTACTAACCGTATATAGTAGCTTCTTGATATGATTTAAAGCTATTGTATTGGACTTCTAGTTTCTCCCATTTTGCGTTAGACAAAATAGGTTTGGCGAACCATTTGTTGGTGCAATTATGTCTTAAGTGGTTAACTCTGATTAAGTTGTTTTGATGTAGTTGTAAACGGTTTAAGTTATGCTTATCTCATTATTTTGATGTATTTGTCGAGGGTGCAATGGTAGAAACTTGATAATGATAACTCAACAGATGTTGAGGTGGTAGAAATTCTATATGTATCAGTAGATGGATGGAGAAGTTTAACAAGTATTAGCACATAGAAATATGTAAAAGTCCTTGTCAATAGATATGACAAATCAAAAAAAATAAAAGGTCTTTGACAAATGAAAAGGTTTAACAAGTATTGACAAATGTATGTTGATAGATGGAGAAGTTCAACAAGTGTCGGTAGAAAGAAAACTTCAAAAGGTCATAACATATAAAAAAGATCAATAAATGGTTCTAAAATGTTTGAAAAGTTAAGATTAATTAAGATCAGTCACCATTTAGGAAGATATGGAGGTAAGATTTCTAGACAGGTAAAGAAGACTAGGAGATAAAATCTCTTACCACATAAGATCCTGAGGTGAGGTGAGGTCTCTTGATATTTTTTAAATTATAAATATATTTTTCTCAAAATGATTTGAATAGACTTGAAACTTTTTGCCATAGAATGAATGTTGGTTAAAACTTATTAATGGTACTTCTAATTAATTTTTTAACTTTAAAAAAAGTTGATATGATTCTTGATTATTTTTGTTTCCAACAATGAGTTATTTTGTTTTTTTGTCATCAACAAGTTTTGACCTTTAATGGAAAATATGATAATTTTAATTTAAAAATAGAAATATTATTATTGATCTTCAAAATGAATTATTTCACCAAAGCTCATATTTAATACAATTATAAAAAATAAGTTTCTTTTATATTAAAGAGTTTTAGTTAAAATTTCATGATAGATATTTTAAATTTAAAAAATACTAAAAAAATCATTATTCTTGAGACTCTTTTCTTTGGAATAATTTTTATGCCAAAATTGTTATTTTGGATTATTAAAAAAATTGATTAAAAGTCATTGATGCTCCAACTTTCAACTTCAAACAAATTTATATATAAAATTTGGCAAAGTTATGGATATCTTGGCATATCTAGATTAAAAAGAGGAGCACAATCTAAGAATTTCTAGTAGCATTAGAAATCTTTTGCCTATTCAAATGGTGTATGTCTGCCATCAAGAAAAGTTGCCTATTTAAATTGTGCATGTTCCCCTTTTCCTTATTTTAATTCTTTAGGACACCATCAAGCACTTAGTTTATTTCCGTCCTTTAAGCTTTGAAACAAAGTGACTCTCAAAATTCAACTACTCCCTTGGGAAAATGACAATAGTGATTACCATTCTCTTTTGTTAAAGTATAGGTGTTGATAAATTCTTGACTTTCTAAAGATTGTGTGTTTGGCCATGAAAGGGACTAATCGGTGGAATGCTTACGATTTCGTCAAATAATAGATTAATTAAAACCAAGGTAATCATCTCTAGTAAACTAATTAAGGATTGAGAATGACACAAGGAGGGGGAGTAGGTTTTCCCTAGTGGAATTCATTTTCATGTTTTTTTATTACAATAGCTAAGTATATAAGATTTAATTTGATATGCATTTGTTGTATTAAATATTAATAAGAAAGTATTATTTAAAGGGCTTAAATTACTATTATATTTGAATTAAATTACTATATTTAAGCTTTAAGCTGGTAAAATTTTATAAAAATATTATTTGTGTCTAAAGATCTTCAAGATCTTATTGGATAAGGTTGAAGATTTCAATTCAATGATCTTGATAATTTTTCTTTACTTTAAGCTCCTTAATTCATTCGTTTTCATTGTAAAAAGCTTGCTCTAATACTTCTTGTGAATGAATATTTTTATAGTAGAATATCTTAGAGGTGACTAGTCGGACGAGTCATAAGTTGTGTATTAGAAGCGGGATCTCTGAACCATGTTAAATGAATTTGATAGCATTGTGTTTTCTATATCTTCACTATATTTCTATTGTATACTTTTGACATGAATACTAGACACAAATACGCACAATAAAGAATTTATTATTTATTTTTATGCAACATTTTTTTTATAATAGTCAAAATCAAGTCATTATCACATTGATTCTACAAAAGATACTTTATTTGATTTTAGGAACTATGAAAATGACCCTTTTATGTAGAAATTTTAAATCATGTGAAGTGGCAAATCAATACTAAAATTAAACTCCCATATATAATATAACATATTATATTTTTCTATAATATATCTTTACTATAAGCTCAAAACTTTTGGCAGCAAATAAAGAGTTGATTGCACAACTAAATAAATGATTATTTGATCACTCAATATAAGACAATGTAATTCAACTCTTATTTTTTTTTGAATTACACAATAATGTGTTAATTTTTTTTTAGTAATTTCTATTTATGTCCAATCTCAAGTATTTTACAATTAATGTTTGTAAATATTTAGATATTAAGAACTAGTTTTTTTTTTAATTAAGTGTTTTTGACTTATCCTACATTTTTCTATAAATGATTTGGAGGATGAGTTTTAGACAAAAAAAAAAATAGTAAGAAATTTTCTACAAATGAAAATTTATTGACATTTTCCAATGCAAAAAAATAATAAAAAATGGGGCAACCCTCTCACCGATCTTCCACTTTCACACTCAAATTATATACCTACATAAAAAGTACAATCCACTAAACTTTATCTTTGAAAATCTTCCATATACAACTTCAAAAGTTGAAACAAAATAAGCTCAAACTCTTTGTTTCATCACATAATAGATATATAAATCAATCAATTACTTGAGCATGCAACCACACTGCAATAAAGCTGCATGATGAGCTATAATTTAAAGGAAGTTGCACTCCACTTTCCCAACCACACCTGATTATATTTTAATTTCTTGATAATTAATTAATATTAATTCTTGACCATCCAATCCAATCCAATGAAATGAAAGCCCTACCAAAAATGTTACAGGCCTTGCAGCAGTGCTCACATTATTCTAGGGTATTATAAGAAAATTCACACACACACAAACACACAAATATCCAAGTGCATCAGGAATCTTAAGTTAATCCAAGTGCTCCAGACAAAACCCAGTAGAGAAGAAGAGCAAAAGAAAGAAGAAGAGAAATAAAAAAAAGCAGCCTTTTATTCAATTAGTGCTTTAGCTTGATCTTTCAGTACCTCAATTTCTCAACTGCTAGGGTTTCGACAGCTTGGGATTTGCATGAGTAATCTTAATTTCTAGGTGGTCTGAACTCTGAAGAGTTAGAGAAATAAAACAAAAAAGTAAAGTAAAGAAAAAAAAAAGTGGGTCATTAATTAGTAGTTTTGGTTTAGATTTTGCTTTGTTGTAGTTATGTACTGCCTTTATTGTGGTCTATGAACTATTCCTCCAAACAAAACCATCTCATTCTTGGGCCCTCATCTGCCTTCCTCTTCTCTTTAACTTGATATATATCCAGCTAGCTCAGCAGGAATTAGGTGGTGGTGCATGTGTATTAGGTTTCTTGGTCTCACTCACATGTTCTAGTACATAGTTGCTTGGTCGTATAAAGGCATGCCCAGCTCTTATATGGACAGAAAGAGAAGAAGAAGCCATGAAGAGAAGAGAAGATGCTTGTGGATTGTGGTGGAAGTGTGCTATCTAGGGCAAGTAGCAAATGAAGAAGAAGAGTACAGGTGAAATGGATGTGCCTGGCTCCCTGTATGCCACACACATAGATCAATCCATCTAGTGATTGTCTAATCTGGGTGGCATGCAAGGAGTCAAGCATGCCTCTCTCTCTCTTTTATCTCTCTCTTTCTCTCTTTCTCATGAATTAATGGTGATGCATATGATACACAGGCATTGATAGAAGTTGAGCTTTTTTTCCTTTTGCATGAATAGACTTAATTAGGAGGAGTCCTATGCATATATTGTGGTTAAAGAAGTTCTGTGACTTTAAGTCTTTGATCATCTTTTGATAGAGATAAATAGATAGGTAACAAGGCAAAGGGCTAGTTAGATTTTGCATAGAAAAAAAATTGGTTGTAACTTGTAAGAGAAGAGAAAATTGGAAGAAAAGTAGCTAGCTAGATGATATAATATAGATGGCTAATGCATTAATTCAAGAATTGCTAAATTGACTTGATTTGAGTATGTAGTTTCTTCTTGACTATGTTTAAACTTGTAAAATCTTCTCTCTCTCTCCCTATTTTATGTTTATCTATATTTAGTGAAGTCATTGTTTTGGTAGCTACTACTCTAACTAAGAGAAATCACCTGCATATCCAATCGGTCGAAAAGAAAGTAGTTGTTTAAGCTTTTCAACATGATTGATTTTAATCCTTGCATTAATAAATGTGTATCATCTTTTGCTAATTAACTTGATGATAACTTATAATTGCTTAATTATAATAGTGGCCGCGGCAACATTGTGGATCTTGAAAGATCATATCAAGTGCTTCGATGGTCATAATAGGAGAAGTAGAATGGTTCATCTCCGCGAGACAGGAGAAGGCATTGTGGGATTGAGGCCGATCGAGTGGGGTTAGGATGAAGCATTGGTAAGTGAGCATTTTGATTATTTCACTCTATTGTCATCCACGTTTGTTTGTCATTCTCCTTCGTCCTACGAATGAATATATCAATAGGGATGTCCTTTCTCTTCGAGGTAAGCATAGCCTTTGCGAGGTGGTCAGATGTAAAGCTTTTTAAGAAAATTGGACAAGTTTAAGGTATGATGTACTGGTATTGTTAGGATAGGTATTTCTTCGATAGTCACACATGAAATGTAAATATATTTGTTTTGGACAAAAGGGTTAAAAAGACCTTTTATCCCAAAAGAATTATCAAGAGCATTTTTTTTGAAATAATATTCTCAAAATTCTTTCAAAAGTATTTCAATGTGATAAAAAATGTTTCAATGTGTAATTTTTATTAAATATATATATATATATATATATATATATATATATATATATATATAAGATATAAATGTTTTTTATATTACAATCATTTTATTTACACTTTCAAGATATATGATTTTGTGTTACCTAAGTATAAATTCAAAGGAAACCATTTAGTAACAAATGATACTCTATTTAATTTCTTTATAAAAAAATAAAGCACATGATCATATTTTTACACCCCTAGTACTTTATTATATGTGATAATGCATAACTTGAGTAACCATCTTTATCACTGCTATTTATAAGAGTGCTAAAGGGTATACTCCATTATCCTAATTTATTTCCTCCATATTGATTCTAGGATGGACTAATGGGGGTGCTGAAGGTGAGCACTTCGCCTTTTGCCGCTAAAGTGCATACTATGTCCCCGGCTAATGGTGTGATTGTAAATAGTAGGGTGGAATACTCATGCAATGAGGGTTCAATTCTCACGCTGAGTACTTTCAAATGCTCGCGGTGCTCGAATCATTCGTAATGTTGGGTCGTCAACTAGGACTCATCTATACTTTTTAATTTATTCTAGTGATCAGTAAAAAATTTTCGTGAGACCGAGTCAGTCATCTCAAATTAAGTAATTTAACAAGCTGGATATCTGAATTAAAAAAAATATAGCTTACAACTATATTTTAGTAAAATATAATTTTGTACTTTCCAAATGTAAAACTTAAATAAAATGAGACGACTTTTCAATCTGATGGAGCCAAGCTACTCAGACTTGAGATTGATGGTGTTAGCCCTACCCTGTTAGATACTAGTAGCAGAGCCGGCCCTAGAGAGGTTAAGGTGGGGCTGACACATAGGGCCCCACCTTTGGTAGGGCCCAATTTTTTTAAGTAATTGTTTTATATTTTTTTAATGTAAAGACTAACAAAATAGTCCCCATGTTTATTAAAAAAATAATAAATTAAAAGAACCTAATTATAAATTCTAAAATATTATAATTTTTTTTTATAAAAGTATCCCAAAAAAGAGAAAAATAAGCTGATCTTATCTTCCTCTTTCACATAACTTTTTCTATTTTTATCTCCTTAGATCTTGATCTTCCGGAACCCACTTTTGCTCATCCTCAAACTCTTCGTTCATGCCAATAGTCACCGTTGATGCCTTCCCAGTTCTCACATTGTGACTTCCAGCATCATCATCGTCGCATCATCGCATTGCCACATCGTCGCTTTTCCTATTTTTATAACATTGATTTTATTATATTTTTATATGAATACGAAGTGCTTATTTTTTTTTCACCGGATCTTCAAAGTCTAGGACTGGCCCTGGCTGGCAGGCTCTTGTGTGTTGCTGGTTCACTCAGGTAGATGTGGTTGGATGGTGTGCTGTGTTTGATTGTTATGGTTGTTGGGGTTTGAGTTGGTACTCATGATTAATGGGATACTTCGTTGGTACTCAAGCTAGTTGTTGGCACGTAAGATCGTGCAAAACATGTATATTTGGTAACATGGATACCGTCTTGAATCTGATACTCCATCAGAAATAATATATGAGTGGGATAATGGTTACTTATTGTCCTCTCGAATCTGATACTTCATCTTTTTTTATGATATATTTACCTTTTTTTATATATATAAAAAAAGTATGCATCAAGATTGTACACTCTCCGAGTGTCAAAACTCAAGAAAATTGAGTCGATCGCAACCAATAATATTTCATAGTGCCTTATGTGAAAATAAAGTAGCTTGAACATCTAATTTGTAACATTACATTTCACCAAAATATAATTTTGAAGTATAAAATTGAAGCATATGTTGATATTAACAGAGAGCTTTTCTATTTTGCCCGCACAGATGTGGTGTTGTGGTAAAACATTTAGCGGAAGTTTGAACACTTGAATTATATAACTACTAGTTATAGACGAACTAAGAGAATAGACTATCTATCTCTATGATTAGTTAAGCGAAACTTGGACATCTGAATTATCTAACTACTAGTTATAGACGAACTAAGGGAAAAGAGTGTCTAGTGTCTACCTCTTGGATTAGTTAGGCAAAGCTTGGACACTTGAATTATTCTAAAAGAAAAAACTTTTCTACTTAGCATAAAATTGACTGCTAGTTGTCAGATGAGTGAGATTCAATAGATGATCCAATTTCAAAATGAGGCTCTAATATGACACTTTACTTAGTAGAGAAAACAAAGGAAAGATGTCTACCTCTAAAATTAGTCGGATGAAATTTGGACACCTAAATTGATATATAATTGCATTAGAAAAACTCAAGGAATTTGCACTGTTCATTAAATAGGCCAGTGTCCCCCTAATAATTGTTCCTCATGAGAATAGTGAATGGTGCAGGGTGGTCCAATGTACTATCATGGTCAAATCCTCTCTCTCTCTCTCATTATTTTGCAAGGTGGAGGAGGAAGTGAGGAAGCCGAAGGTGTTGCCAACTTCCCACCAATAGAGGCACAGATTGGTGTTGAGTGCAGAAACATATGAATACATACATTGGTACTCTACTTTTTTGCATAGCTTGTTGTTGGTGACAGTGCGAGCAGGAGCAGAGGCCCAAGTGTTTTTGTTGCAGAGAGTTGCAGCTTTCTACACTTCCAAGGCTCTCTCTACTCCACCAGCTTGATCCCATCCATGCAACCACGCAGATGCAAGCAATCAATGCACCTCACTCTCTCTCTATCAGTCTCCATGTGTTTTCAGTTTTGTATAGCAACCCTCACTGTAAATAATTGCTGCCAATGCACAATGCAGTCCTCTTCTTCTACTTTATATCCAGAGGGATCAGTTAAGGTTAGTTCACACTGGAGGTTCTAATGGGAGTTAGATGAACTCAAACCTCTACCGAGACCTCTTTACAAAATGATCTTTCAGACAAAGCTCAAAACAAGCTGTGCCTACTTTGCCCTGCTGGCACATGACAGTGTCAGTTGAGACCTCAATGTCTGGACAATTATACTTAGTTGTAAAGCAGGTTCAACAACCAAGACATCAAAGAAATTACCCAACAACCTAAGAAGATGACAACAGGTTAACTCAAATCCAGAAGAACAGGTAAATAAGACAGAGATGTTCTGCTACTATCTACATATACCTTTCAGCACTGTGATAAAAGAGTACCAAGTTATATATGCACCCTAAAAAGTATTGCTGTTGTGAGCATTGTTTGTTAACTGGACCACCAGGACCATTCCTGGCCTGACTGTCTCACTTTCACAATTTTTTCTCTCTGGAGAAACCACCTGCTGTGCTCTTCCTGTTGATGTTGATGCGACCACAGCTTTTAGGGCCACCTGAAACATGGACCACTGAGCTATTTCCAGGTCATAACTCATCACTTTATATCCAGACTACTCATCTGTTTCTCATTGACCACAGAAAATAACTTGAGAAAATGAGATACTCATTCTGAGTCTGAGTAATACAGGCCTTCTTGGGCACCTTGTGAGCAATGTAATCAGAGTGCCAACCTCAAAAAGAGTGTCAAACTTGGCTTTGTTTCTGGCCAAAGTATATAGTGGCAACAAGAGTCATATTAGTCGAAACATACAAACTCAAAGGAGTTCAAAAGGATATAAGGACAACCATACCAGCCATCACAATTTGCATTTTGAGAGAAAGGAACCTACCTGCCACAAAAGTTGAGGAAAATGACAACAGAAAAAGTACTTAGAGGTACAGGTCTGTTGCAGGTAAATGGAATGGCATACAATAGTCAGATAACACCAGGAGGATGCTTGTATACATATTTAGTTGTGAAGGAAGCAGATATCAAGATTCAACAAGCATAGAGACAAGTGATAGCTGGAAATAGTTGTTGATGAATCTAGCACATGCTTCACACAGACAAGTTGAATCTATAGAATAATCAATTCAATCTTTCACAAATAAAATGTCTGGAAGTGCATGAGTCAAGCTCCAACAATGCAATGCCCAATAAAATCACAATATCTATCAGATTTAAGTCAAACAGGCACGAAACAGCTGCACCTGCGTATGCAATCGCAAATCCATCCTATACTTGTGATGCACAATCTACCATTTCTTACAAACAAGTCCATGATCATTTAAACCACTCGAACCCAATTGAACGGGCTAAATGGGTACCAAAAAAAAAAAAATCAAATACAAAAGTCTACTAGTCCTTTAATCTAAATTGCTCCTCAATTAGAAAAGTAGTTGACTGAAGGTTATCGAGTCAGGAAGAGCTTGGCCAAATTGGGCTAGGGATTAGGCTTAACAAGGCCAAACTTCTCGGAGCTCAGTCAAAGTGGGTTAAGCTCGGTCGAGTTGTTGGTAGCTGGTTTGGGATGAATTCATGTGAACTTGACTTGGGTGTAGCTAGGGATTGCAAGGGGACTAAGTTGTTGCAAGTTTCTAGAAGGCTAATCCAAGTAATTAGTGATGAGTTGTTTTCCATAAGATACCCACAACTTTGTGGATCATTGTTGTTATTCTCTCCTCCACCTAAAAGTCGCTTTGGAAGCTAAGTGACCCTTAGCCCCTTTTTATCAGCCTCAAAGTGAGTGTCCGGCCAATAGCAAAGCATCACGTGGTCAGAATGTCTAGGTGAATCTAGCCTGTCTCTTTGGTAAACTTTGATTAGTCATATGTCACCTTTCTACTAGTTGGCTTTGTGGCACACAAGTGAGATTCACATTCTTGATCTCAACTATTTATATGTGCACTCATCCACAGCTCCTAGGGTTAGTGAGACGAAAAGGAAAGACAATCCAAAATGCAAGAGCAAAGCTCACGGTTAATGTTGTCCAAAAAAATGATTAATAAAATTCAATAGTTAGTTCACATATCCATAATATTTAAATAGGGTAATGCTAAAAGGAAGTGAGTGGAAGAGAAAAACTCTACTCCTTAATCCTACATCCTAAACATAAAGATGATAATTCTTTTTTGTTTGATAAATAAAAATATATTAAATCCAATGAAAAAGAGTACAACCAAGATTAGGTAACTTCAATCACCATCATCTACCATCCCACAATCTAGGGAACTATTTATGTCTGACACAACTTTGGATCAGAGCATACTCCAAATGACTGGTATCCATGAGTTTGTAAATCCTGAAGATCTTCTCAATGTCTAACATTCTAACTGTCCTTCTCCGAAGAAATTACTATTCCTCACTTGCCAAACATAGTGAATCATGGAAGACACCTTTGTTAACAACTTACTCCCTTGATAATATCACCCGAAGACTCACATCGGTAAGTACCCTGGGTTAGTTTTGATGTTAATCAACCGAGTTAAGTTAATTATGTCATATGTATTTGATGTCTTGTGTCTAAGTGTACAGGAACTTAGGAACAAAATAAGTTAAGGGGAAGATGTAGCAAACGAAAAGGATCGCACAAGAAGGGAGTCGACGGGTTCGATGCATCCAATGGACGAAGAGTTATGGAAGAGTACACCGATGCATCCAAGGGATGAGAAGCCGGGAGGAAGTCTACACGAGAGGAAGGATGAAGTTGGGTTCGGGTGAACTCAACTTTAGACGGTCGGAATATCACCCAAGCGAGAAGAACGAATAATGAAGAATGGTCAATAGTTGTGGTTGACCATTCCAAGCACTTCCAATTGACCGAAGGTGCCCTAATGAAGTGATGACTCGAGACGCCTCCGATTGATCTGAGGCGCTTCGTATGCAATGAAGAATCATTGTTAGCTGCGGGATATGAGGCACCTCCAATGAACCGAGGCGCCTCTAAAGAGCTAGAGTCGTTGCCATCGAGATAAGCAATGGATTCTAGCTCAACACAACTGAGGTGCCTCTGATGAACTGAGGCACCTCCGATATGCCAGATCAGACGGTAAATTTTGTGATGAGGATAAAACGTTATCCAGTTGGAAGTGCCTCCAAATGTTTGGGGCACCTCTGAAGTGTCATGTCTGTAGGACCGTTGGACCGGCTAGAAGGGGGGGTTGAATAGCCCTGTAAAAATCAAAACGCAAATACCCTTCTCGAACTCTTAAACTAACACTTGTAAAATAATCAAAGCAATAAACTAAGATTAGAAAAGAAAACGAGGCACCAGGTTTGATTTGGTTACAACCGGGGAGGTTGTTAATCCAAGAAAGATGATGTACACTAGAATTTCTCCTTTAGGCGGAGAAGCCTCTTACAAAGTTGAAGCGCACAACAGAAGCTAACTACAGAAAGCGTACAAGTGTTTGAAAGAAATTCGTGAGTTCTGAATTAATTAAAAGCTTCTGGACCAAGGCTATATTTATAGGCTTGGTCGGGGCGCCTGGAAGGGTTCCGGGCGCCCTGGGGGATAAAATTTTATCCCCCAACGTTCAGATCGAGTTTTGACTCGATCTGGTCAAAATACTGGGTCCAGGCGCCCGGAAGGGTTCCGGACCCTTCCGGGCGCCCTGGGCTGCTCCGGGCGCCCGGAAGGATTCCGGGCACCCCGGGCTGCTCCGGGCGCCCCGGAGCCCAAAGTCAACCAACGTTGACTTTTTCATCCGGGGACCACTGCTCCGGTTTGGTTCGGCTCGGTCCGGGTCTTCTACTCCGGATTCGCTTGCTTGGGTGATCTCTGCTACCCGGAATAGGGCTCACCCGAACCCAAGTTCCGGTCTTCTCGAGCGGACTTCCCTCCGGCTTTTTGTCCCTCAGAATCGCTGCGTGTTTCCTTCTCATCCGCCGGCGTACTCATCCGCAGTCTTCGTCCCTCGGATGCACCGCGTGCCGTCCTTCTCGCTAGCTGCGTCTCTTGCTCCCCGAGCAATCTTCCGCTCCGGCTTTCGTCCCTCGAAACCACCGCACGCTTCCTTCTCGTCCGCCGGTGTACTCTTCCGCAGCACCTCGTCCCTCGGACTGCCGTCCTTCACGCTAGCTGCGTCTTCCACTCAACTACCTGTGCTCCTAAGCTCCTGTACACTTAGACACAAGGTTAAATACACACAGGACCTAACTTAACTTGTTGATCACACCAAAATAATCTTGGGGTTCCAACAATCTCCCCCTTTTTGGTGTGATCAACCCAAGTTAAGCTAGGGTTAAAATAGACATAAAATAAAATTAAGTAAATTAACTTAATTTGCAATTTAAGTGCAAAAAGATAGAAAAGATAAAAAAAAATTAAATCTATCTACCTCCCCCTAGACTTATACTTTCCCTTCTCCCCCTTTGATCACAAAAAAAATGGGGTTCCAAGAAAAAACAATCTAAGGGTTAAAAATTTAGAAAAAAAAATTCTAGTTTCAAGAAAAAGTTTTTTTTTTTGAGAAAAACTTAGGAATTTTTGAGAATTTTTCTGAGTAAGAAAAATCCTAAGTAACAAATTTGTGAAATAAATTAAAAAAAATCCTAACTTAAATTTTTGTGAGTTTTTTAGCCAAAAAAAAGAAATGACTTAAAAAAAATCATTCTAAGTAAGTAAATTTCTAAATTAAAATAAAATATTTTGAATAACCTTTTTAAAGCACTAATTAATTCTTGTATTAATGCTTTATTAGTAAGTTAATTAAACATTTATTTCAATATTTTGGCTTCCAGGTCGTGGCGAGGCACTAGGCCTTCTTTGTTATTAGAGCAACAACCACTTCCTTGACAAAGCCTCATAAAGAAATTCTTTATTTAATTTTCTCACTTAAAGCGATAATTTTAATTTTACAATTTAGTTTAGGCATGATTTAGGAACCCAATATAGGTTCCACTCTACTGGATTAATTAAAAAGCTTTTAGGGACATATTTTCTTGAAATGTTACTAATTTGTCCCGGATGATATTTAAAATACCAATTTAAATTATTAAATCTTCTAAAATTAGTTTTAGACGAACATGCATAGTTTTTCAAGTTATCTACTTGAATTTTCAAATCATCATTTTCAAGTTTCAAATTTTCATTTGCTATTTTTAATTTATCTAATTCTTCTAAGGGACAAGACTTAGCTAGAATTACTTTTAAATTTTTATTTTCACTTTCTAATTTGCAGCAATCTTTTGTTAAAAGTTTAACGAACTTAAGCATTTTATCGGGAGGAAGAGATCGTACCTGACTTACCTTGTCAATCTCGTTGTCCGTTTCTCCCCCTGAGCTGCTGCTTTCTTCCGACGTGTCTCCCCCTTCATCGATGCTCTCGATGCTCATTTCGGAAGAGCTTGAATCGCAGTCGTCGTCTTGATGACTCGCCATCAGTGCGAGTCCGGAGAATGTTTCGACTTCCGATTCGGACGACATATCGTCCCACGTCGCCTTCAGGGCCTTTCGTTTTTGGATAGGCTTCTTACCCTTTTCCTTGTCTTTGTTCTTCATCTTGGGACAGTTGTCCTTGACATGCCCTTCTTCGTCGTAATGGTAGCAGCGGATTGTTCTTTTCTTTCTACCCTGTGGATGGTTAGTTTTTCTAGAATTGTATAACTTCTTAAATCGTCTTACCATCATTATCATTTCCTCATCGTCGAGAGAAGATTCCGATTCAGGTTCATCTCTCGAAGCTTTGAGGGCGACGTTGTTCTTTGGCTCCCTCATTCCTGCACATCTTGACTCATGCACTTCAAATGTTGAAAAAAATTCTTCTAATGAAATTTTTTCTAAGTCCTTCGAAATGTAAAAAGCATCTCCTAGTGATGCCCATTTTGAATTTCTAGGGAAGGAATTTAAAGCGTACCTGAGCGAATCTCGATTACTTACCTCTTCTCTGAGATTCGAAAGTCCGGTGATGAGCTCCTGTATCCTCGAGTGTAGATGTGCAATTGTTTCACCTTCTTCAAGACGGAGGTTGGTGAGCTGGTTGCGAAGTAAGTCCCGTCTCGCAAGCTTGGCTTCGGATGTTCCTTCGTGTAATTCAAGGAACTTCTCCCAAAGCTCCTTTGCCGAGTTGTAGGTGCCGACACGGTTGACTTCTTGTGGCGGAAGTACGGTTAGCAGATGGAATTCTGCTTTCTTGTTTGCCACGTACTTGGCCTGCTCTTTCTTTGTCCATTGATTTTTCGCTTTGCCCTCGGGAGCTTCAAAACCGAGTTCCATTGTTAGTAATAAATCAAAATCGCTATCGAAAAATACCTCCATGTGCTTCTTCCAGCTTGCAAAGTCCCCCTCGAATTTTGGTGGGTGGATGTTAGATCCGACCATCTCGTTGCTTCGTTCGGCGGTTAGTCCTCCTGAAGCGTCTCGGCTCTGATACCACTTGTAGGACCGTTGGACCGGCTAGAAGGGGGGGGGTTGAATAGCCCTGTAAAAATCAAAACGCAAACACCCTTCTCGAACTCTTAAACTAACATTTGTAAAATAATCAAAGCAATAAACTAAGATTAGAAAAGAAAACGAGGTACCAGGTTTGATTTGGTTACAACCGGGGAGGTTGTTAATCCAAGAAAGATGATGTACACTAGAATTTCTCCTTTAGGCGGAGAAGCCTCTTACAAAGTTGAAGCGCACAACAGAAGCTAACTACAGAAAGCGTACAAGTGTTTGAAAGAAATTCGTGAGTTCTGAATTAATTAAAAGCTTCTGGACCAAGGCTATATTTATAGGCTTGGTCGGGGCGCCTGGAAGGGTTCCGGGCGCCCTGGGGGATAAAATTTTATCCCCCAACGTTCAGATCGAGTTTTGACTCGATCTGGTCAAAATACTGGGTCCGGGCGCCCCGGGCTGCTCCGGGCGCCCCGGACTGTTCTGGGCGCCTCGGAGCCCAAAGTCAACCAACGTTGACTTTTTCATCCGGGGACCACTGCTCCGATTTGGTTCGGCTCGGTCCGGGTCTTCTACTCCGGATTCGCTTGCTTGGGTGATCTCTGCTACCCGGAATAGGGCACACCCGAACCCAAGTTCCGGTCTTCTCGAGCGGGCTTCCCTCCGGCTTCTCGTCCCTCAGAATCGCTGCGTGTTTCCTTCTCGTCCGCCGGCGTACTCATCCGCAGTCTTCGTCCCTCGGACGCACCGCGTGCTGTCCTTCTCGCTAGCTGCGTCTCTTGCTCCCTGACCAATCTTCCGCTCCGGCTTTCGTCCCTCGGAACCACCGCACGCTTCCTTCTCGTCCGCCGGTGTACTCTTCCGCAACACCTCGTCCCTCGGACTGCCATCCTTCACGCCAGCTGCGTCTTCCACTCAACTACCTGTGCTCGTAAGCTCCTACACACTTAGACACAAGGTTAAATACACACAGGACCTAACTTAACTTGTTGATCACACCAAAACAATCTTGGGGTTCCAACAATGTCAACAACGATCACTTTTGACCAGTGAACTATCAATAGAGCTTTAGAGCTAGTTGTTATGAATACACTCATACTTTCATTTCCATTTCTGTTCTGTCAAAGTTTGTTCTTTTAATTGTTGTAAGGGGCTTCTCTGCCTTCGACTTGTCAAGGAAGGAGATCTTTCAGTGAGCTATCATTGCCTTGAATTAGCAACCTCCCCGATTATAAATCAAGTAAATTCTAAGTCTCTACTTTCTTTTATGTTTTTTTTTATCTAACTTATAGTGTGTCCTTGCTAAGTAGAAAGTAAGAGATTTTGAACTTCAAATCTATAGCTATTTACCTCCTCTAGCCAATCCACCCGATCCAAAAAGTGGTATCAGAGTCCAACCATCTTAAAAGGACTAACCATCAACTAAAGTAATAATAAAAATAGTCAAATTAACCATTCACCCATCAAAATTAGAGGAGAAATTCACGCCGTGGAAGCGTTGAATGGAAGTATTTTTTAAAACTAACTATAAAATATGGTTTTAAAGAGCTTAAGGACGAGAATAGAGAAGAAAAGGAAGAGCACCTCTAGAAAAAAAAAATAGACAGAGTTCATGACAAATGGGGAAGCTGAGTTCTATCGTCTAAGCATATTATTGCCTAACCGGATCTGCACCTACAATTCCGCCAAAGAACTCTGGGAAAAGTTCTTAGAGCTTCATGAGGGAACCTCGGCGATCAAGTTGGCTAGACGAGATGTACTCTGCAACAAACTCAGCAACCTCCAACTGGAGAATGGTGAGTTAGTTGCTCAACTCCATGCAAAGCTCAAGGAACTGATTACCGGACTCACCAACCTCGGAGAAACAGTGTCAAATCAGGATTCTCTCCAATATGCATCAAATGCATTTCCAAGAACCCCGAAATGGACATCAATTGTAGACTCCTACTACATCTCCAAAAACCTCGAGGTAAGTAGTTTAGAAAATTTATTTTCGATTTTAGAATTATACGAATCTCGATGTTAAAGACTAAGTAAAGGAAAGGAGTTGAATAAGAAGCTAGCACTTAAATCTAAGAAGAACGAACCAGATTCAGAGTCATCTCTTGACGAAGATCAAGGGACTTATCTAGTAAGGAAAATGAGTCAATTTTTAAAAACTAACAATTTTGATAAAAAAAAACAAGTGACAAAGCCACTTTAGAGGAAAAAGAATAGAAACATAAGATGCTATAGCTATGACCAAGAAGGTCACAACAAGGACAACTGTCCAAGATTGAATAATAAAAGAAAAGAAAAGGACAAAGAGTCAAGAAGGTCCAAGCAAAGGAACCTTAAAGAGACATGGTGAGAGTAGTCAACAGAAGAATCTGAGACAGAAGAATATACTGGACTAGCACTAATGGAGAACCACCAAAGATCATATGACAAAGACACCTTAGCAGAGAGCATCGATGAAAGGGAATTAAAGCATTCACTTGTGAGTTCAACATGATAAGTGAGGTACAACTCTTGTTAGAGTAATCCCAATGGTTCGGTGTGACCATGTGTTTTGATTTTTGGGCAAAGGATTTAAGTTAGGTTTACCCTTGTATTTGATATGTGTATATAAATGTGCAGATTTGCAAGATACACATATGACTCAGCTTGATGGCTTCGAGTTCGGTGAAGGATGGAGTACCCGAGGGATCATGGACAAGACAGCAAGGACAAGGGCTAAGGGAAGCGACTTCGAGGCATACGCGAAGGATGACATTGGGGATAAGCCACGAGCTCAGATGCATCCAAGGGACGAGAGCCAAAGAAAGTAGGCTTGAAGGCAAGAGGTCAAGACTGCAAAGAAGAGTCAAGTGAATCGTAAGGGTGAGGGTCTGAGTGCTGAGAGACTATACTCAGGACACCAGTCGACTGATACTTTCATCATTCGACTTGTTCAGTAGACTGGGTAGTCGACTGGGAGTAAACAGAATGCTTCTGTTCGCTCGGATAGTGTGGAACAATTGATTGATACTTTCACCAGTCGACTGGTATTGAGCCTTTGGAATGTAACGATCGAAATTCCATAGAGGACAGTCGACTAGCCCTTTCACCAGTCGATTGGTAAGCAGAGTTTTCCAACCCGTGGCCTATATAATCAAGGCTTGGAAGCTTGGTTAAAGTTGGTGAAATTAGTGGTGGTTAACCCTAATTAGTAGTCAACAAGTTCTCAAATGTTATTTGCAATCCAAGAGGTCATGGTTAGTGTCGTGATGAGATTTCTCCACCCACAAGGAGACTTGAGATAGCCAAAATTTGTCGGGGGCTAATCCACCGACGGATAGGGATCGCCCACCTCAAGGACAAGCCATGGAGTAGGAGTCATAATCTCCAAACCATGTTAAACGACGTGTAGTGGTTTGCATTTCTTGTCTTTTAGTTTAGCTTTCCTTGTTTATATTAGTTTGTATTTCTACTGCGCGAGCTAATATTGTAGGAAGAAGCGATAGAATTAGGAGTGTCGTCTATCCAACCCCCTTCTAGTCGCCATCAGATCTCCTACAACTCTTACCAATGACAAATTATATGATACAATAAAAATATTGTCTAGATCTTTATGTAAATCTAGAAGCAAGTTGCTTGGATTGAGAAAAGGAAAAAAATTAACTGTAGAAACTAAATTGGAAGATGCATGCTTAGAACTAGAAAAGTTCAAAAATGAATATAAAAAATTTTAAAAAAAAATAGTGGAAACTCAAAAATTAGAGTTAGAACAATTTTCTATAAATTTAAACTCATTTTTGAATATTCTTGCAAGAAATATTAAAAATTATGAAGGCTTAACTAGTATTTAAGAAATCATAGGGAAAAATTAGAAAATTTTCAAATCTTAATATTCCATGAAAATACTTGGTAAATTAAGTAGGTATAAATTTATTTTAGATTCCAAAATATATTCTATCCTATTAAATTATCTTTATTTGCATGCTGAAAATTAATTTACTTTAATTATTGGTAAAAATATTTTTTTTAACTTTCTTTTCAATTTTCTTTAGGTTTAAATTTTTTATGATAAACAAATTAGCAAAAAAATATTATAAAAATTTTCCACTAATAAATAAATTTTTATGAATTTTTTAATGAAAATTGAATTTTTAAAATTAAAAATTTTTGGAAATTAATTTTTGAAAAACTTGATTTTTCTACAAATAACTATTATATTTTAAATGTTCAAAAAACTTAACAAGTTGGTTTGACATTGAAATCTATTTTTAAGTATTTATTTTCAAAAATACCTATTTTTACAATAAAAAATATTTTCCCACTAACATAAAAATATTTTTCTCATGATTTTTTTTCTATAATTAGTTTGATTATATTTAACATTAAAAAAATTGTATTTTTTAAATATTAAAGATAAATTTTAAATTATTTTTGATAAATCTGAGGTTTAATTCTTAAATATTATTTTATTTGTAAAATAATTACGGTAAAAATACACAACCTTGGATTACCTATGTACATCCCTTAGAATTTTTTTCAAACTTTTTTCCTCTACTATTTTCATTCTTTTTTATGTTTTGATGTGATCATAGGGGGAGAATAATGTTAAATTAAGGAAAAGGACTTAATTGCAAAAAATTATGTTAGTATAATTTTTTTTTGGTTTTTTATATACAATTTCATGTTTTATTTTCCTAATTTTAACTTGAGTTGATACACATAAAAAAGGAGAAAATTGTAAGTATCCCGTGTTAGTTTTGATATTGATCAACTGAGTTAAGTTAGGTCTTGTGATGTCTTGTATCTAAGTATACAAGAATTTCGGAAGAGTAGAAGTCAGTAGAAGATGCAGCAAATGAGAAGGATGACAAGGAAAGGAAGTCGATAGGCTTGGTGCATTCGAGAGACGAGAAGCTACAGAAGAGTATACCGATGGAGTAAGAAAGATGCACGCGGTGCATTTGAGGGATGAGATGCCAAGAGGAAGTCTACTTGAGGAGAAGGTCGAAGTTGGATTAGGGTGAGCTCAACTCCGGACGGTCGGAGCATCACCCAAGTAAGCGACATGAAGAATGGTCAATAGTTTGGTTGACAATTTCAGAAGCCCCCAATTGACCAGAGGTGCCTTGATGAAGTAAAGACCCGAGGTACCTCCAATTGATCCGAGGTGCCTTGCATGCATTGAAAAACCACTATCAGCTACAGGACATGAGGCATCTCAGATGAATTGAGGTGCCTTTGATAAACCGAGGCACTTCCAAAGAGCTAGAGTCGTTGTCGCAAAGATAAGCAATAGATTCTAGCTCTACACAACCGAGACACCTCCGAGGAACCGAGGCACCTCCAATACTACCAGATCAGCTGGTAGACATTGTTATGAGGATAAAACTTTATCTCGTTGGAGGCACATCAAAGTGTTGGAGGAGCCTCCGAAGTGTCACATTAGTAACAATCACTTTTGACTAGTGGGCTATAATAAAGCCCTAGAGCTAGTTGTTGTGAATACACTCGTACTTTTATTTCCATTTCTGTTCTGACAAAGTCTATACTTTCAAATGTTGTAAGGTGCTTCTTTGCCTTTGACCTTGTCGAGGAAGGAGATCTTTCAATGAGCTGTTATTGCTTTAGATTAACAACATCCCTGGTTGTAAACCAAGTAAATTCCAAGTTCCTACTTTCTTTTATGTTATTTTTATCTAATTTATAGTGTGTCCTCGCTAAGTAGAAAGCAAGAGATTTCAAACTTCAAATTTTCAAGCTATTCATCCCCTTTAATCGGCCCACCCAATTCAATAACATTATCCGCTTATATGTAGACATCTCCTGTCGCATATAAAGTCAGTCTATAATCTTTCTCCATAACTTCACAATAGGGGGACACCTAAAGACCTCCTGTGACTCTAGCATCTAATGACAGAAGGTGCACAACTGATCCTCCAAAAACTCTTGTATGTTTCCAATGGGAAGACGTCATTGCCCTAGCATCCAGAATGTAATTCCATAACTCGATTGAATAAATATCTTCCACACTGTCCAGACCCATGGATTTTTAGGAATAGGTTGCCTAAAGAAGTCATAAGCTCGAGTTACTCCATCGTCCCAAACAAACCAATCTATTAGTATTTGTCCAACAACCTCCAGTATCCCAATAGCCAATGGGATAAGATCCCGTATCTAAAACAACCACTTAATTGGAAAATCTATGTGGACGACATCCCAAGACCATATATATGTGCCTCAAGTATGTGTAATGCGCGTACTTTATCCAAAGCACATCCTCCTTGGTTTGTATCCATCGTAACACTTTTAGCCAAGAGGGCTAAGTTCCAAGCATGCAGGTTTTAAAATCCCAAACCTCTTTAATCCTTGGGCCTTCACATATCTACCCGTGAGATGAGTGGATGTGTAGATGTCCACGATCTACATATGTTTAATACGATCAATAATATCCATGGGTAATGGTAAAATGGATAACTATAAGCACTCAATTCTCTGAAGCATAGAGGTAATAATGTAGGTCCGTTGAGAATGGGGGAGAGGGAAGAGGCGGTGAATCTCGTTGCTTTAAAAACTTTTCTTTTTAAATAACTTATCGAGTATGCAATAGAAATTGAAATAAGAAGATTAACATAAAAGGGCACTTCGATTTTTACTTGGTTCGGAGCCTAGTCGACTCCTACTCCAAGAACCCATGATCCGTCGGACGTATCAATGGGTTAGTTTATAAACAATATTTCAATTACAATGATATGATAAGATATGCAATTAAGTATAATATTACCAACAAAGAAATGACAGTAGATGAAGTGTTTTGTCGGTGTTGCTCTTGACGCGGAGACTTGCTTGATGATGATCTTGGCATTGAGAATGAGAGCACAATGTAGAAGAGTCATTTTTCAGAGAAGTTCTATCGAGCTTGAATCCCCTGGCCTTCTTTTATAGGCTACATTCAGTCGATGGATAAATTGTTTCGTCGATTGATCCTATCTATCGACTGATCATTCTGTCCATCGACTGATCCCTGATCCTTCCTTGTTTGCTCTAATCTGATTAACCCGATCCTAGAAATTACGCTATTCCTTCGACTGATCCAAGTTATCTATCAAGGGAACCTTATGATGGTGATAAATCTACAAGTGCACGGAAGTATCATCAAGTAATAAAAGATATCGATCCACAAGGACTGTTGATTAAGTACTAATTGGTTTTGCACGTTGAATTATCTAAACGATCAAAGGTTGGTTCACAAGCACTAGAGAAAGATAGAGAGTTGTTGAGAGAAGAAAAAGAGAGGAGGAAATAATGAGAAAAGTGAGGGGGAGGCAGAGATATCACAGAAGGAGGTCAAAGTGATCACCAAAAGAAGGAGAGTGGTGAAAGTAATTCTAGGATTTCGATTTTACCCAAATGATTATAAACACCTAATCTATATCTATATTTGGTTTCCCATCCTTAATGGGTGTTTGCGTAGGTAGATCATCCTATGGTATTTGATGTAAACTTTTGCTTATACAATGGTGTACAACCTTAATCATGGTCTATAATGAATTAGGTTTGGTCCATTAAATTGTATGACGGCCTAAGGCTCCTTGCGGCAAGTCAGGTTTGCACTTTCGTATTCGTCCCTCCGCATTGCAGTTTTCTACGGGTTAGAAGGTAGGTTCTCCTTTTGATTCATCCCCAAACCCTTATGGGACATGAGTCTCGTACTTTTGGCATCGAGATCGTGTTAAAATAGTAGATCTGGACTATAAACACACATTTCATTGAACAAGTAACATACAAGCGTATGAAGCAAATGAAAAGATGTTTACATATCAAAAGGATTACTTTCTCTACATCATAGAATCAAGAGAACTACTCCATCACAAAGGTATTACAATTTAAAGATGACAATAAAAGCATTCATACAATCAAATCGGAGAATAGAGTTAAGAGATACTTAAAGAGAAGTCTTCAGAGTAGTTTCTTGGGCCGGAGGTGGATGGAGCGTTTGAGTCAATAAAGGTAATGGCTTTAGGGTTTCCCCTATAAGGGAAACTCTCACCCAAGGAGGGGGATAAAGTCGTCCGGTCTAAGCCCCCCTCTCTAAATGAGGAGAGCCCTTTATATAGGGCTGGAAAATAGGGGTCGACATGGGCCATGCTAATTGGCACGACCACCCGTGTCGTGCGTATAAATCTCTAGATCTAGGAGCCATGGTCAGTGGAGCTGACCACAAGTGCCCGTGGCGTGGTGACCGAGCCTACCACGACTTGCCCATGGCCAACGCCACGGGCAAGCCGTGGCGCAGCTGTCGAAGCTGCCATGACCCGTGATGCTTGCCATGGGCACGCCGTGGTGGGGAGGTACTCCTGCCACAAGCAGTGGTGCTGGCCACAACCGCTTGTGGCAGGGTAGTAGAACCTGCCATAGGCCGTGGTGCTGGCCACAACCACCCGTGGCAGGGCAGTGATCTTCGGCTTAGTCATTTTGATCTCCGTTTCGCTCTAATCTTTGTTCCTGTCATCCAAAATACACAAGAGTGGTATTTAGGAATAATAAAACATGAAAATCAAGTATAAAAATCAAGTTATCTCAGATCATGCATATAAAAGTGGGTCGAATGTAGTGCAAAAATACAATAAAAACCCTATATACTTCACACTTATTAAATTCCCTCAGACTGAATCTTTGCTTGTCCTCAAGCAAACTTCAATATCAAGAATGCATGTGAGTTTATATCTCCTAAATTTCAATAAGTTCATCTAATTCTATCAAGTAGTATCATTTTAAGTGGAGGTATTTGATTAGTTTCACCAAGCCTAACGAGCTAGCTTAAGTGCTTAGTGTATAATTTGTTCCTAAGGTTTTAAGTTTCTTCCTAAGTCAAGTTGTCATTTCATTGTGTTCCCATAGTTTCTAGCGTTAGACACTTACCTATCATATGCGAGGTTTATCCTCTCTTCCCAGTATAAAGTCTCAAAGTTATGCTCGGTGTTAAGAGAAATGGATAAGTATTTCCCCAATAACCTAACTCGATCTCAACATGAAACCTTATCATTTTTACCCATGACAACTATTTTCTATCCCATTATCACCACTTAGAATATTTTATTTTCAATTTTCTTTTACTCAAATATTTTTATTCCATCTCGAATATTTTCATTTTTTTTTCTTTTCATTTCCTCTCACTTGGGATTTCGATTTTTCTAAATGAGCTTTCACAAATCAAGCATGATCCAGCAACTAAAATATCACCTATGGTCACCATGGTACTGGTCCAATAAAATGAATCATAACTATGTTATACTAAATCAATCTTTCAGAAACAAATCAAAAGTGTAGTGTAATGGTCAAACTATCAAGTAGGCATATCGTTAAACAAAAGTCCATCCAACAACGCTTCTACAAAATTTTATTACTAGATAGGAAAATATAAATCACAAAAAATGTGTCAATACATTCACACGATAGCACTAATATCAAACATATCAAAATGTTGCCTAATGGACAAAGCATACATAGGTACTTCATTTCGAATCTGTAATGTCCACAAGAGCTAAATGTGATATGATGCAAGCTAGAAGAGTTAATTATGCAACTAGAAATATAACAAAACTAACTAACAACCCAAAGTATGTACGAATCCCCAGACTTAAACTTTTCAATGTCTTCAATAATTACAAAATGTATTTTGGAGGAAGTATTAGAGAGATTACCAAGTGATGGGTGCCAAACACCTAAATAATTAACCCCTCCTTCTAGTGGTCGTACTCCTCCCAATCTTTGAATCCTTTTTAATATATAAGAAAAACTAAGTAGAGGGTTTGTGTTATTAAAAAGGGAAATGAGAAGAAGAAAGAACTTGGGGTGCCTCCCAAAAAATGCTTGTTTTAAGTCATTAGCTTGACCCCTTGTTCACTTCAACTAAATTTGGATCTAGCTGGAGTATAATACTTCCAGATTTTTCTTTCAATGACCCATGTTATTATGAAGAGACTTGTCGTCATATAATCAATATAGTATAGTATCGCTCTCTCCATCTTCGTCTCCTTTGAAGTTCTTTCTGAAAGTCGGAGACAGTTCAGATTGAGTTTCTAATTTTTAGTCTCATGAAAACTGTAACGCCCGAAAATTCTCGAAACTGCATTATAAATATTCTATGATTTTTCTGGAATTTTTAGATATTTTTTCAGAATTTTCCGAGTAGCGGAAGCAGCAAAAATAATTAGAACCGCAAAATAGCTTAGGCGGGGATCGAACCCGAGACCTATGGCTTAGGGATAATGTTAATAACCAGTTGAACCCAGCAAGGCCGTGCTGAAAGAAAGGGGAACCAATTATATTTATATTAGAGTTGGTTCAATTATCCACTTAATATAAATAGAAGATTTAAGTTGGGTTTGGTTTATTTTTAAATTCCTTGGTTCGGCAAATCCCTTCTCCTCTAAAACCCTCACGTCGGCCCCTCTCTTCCTCCTCTTTCTCTCGGCGCACCAAGGCTAGGCCCCCCCCCCCAAAGACATCTTTCGGCAGCGGCTCCGACACCAGGACGCTTCCCTTCACGAGAGGAACGTGTTGGCGCAAGAAAACTATCGAAAGGATCGTCTTCTCCGGAAACCTAGCGACTAGAACCGTAAGGAAACTAGCGTACGAGGTAAGAAACCCCTCACCTGCAGTATAAGTAGCTCTCGTTTGATTGCATGCTTATAATTTAGTCATACGTAGATTTTTATCGATATCTAGAGTGTATTTAATTCTCTTCGCAGACTTAGGGGTTAGTTGAGTATCTCTGGATGGGCCGGACGCGTTTTTCCTCTTCAGTTAGAGGTTCTAGACGTCGTCGGGTGCCTAGAGGTGGTTCCCCTATTAGAGAGGAGAGTTGGAGCACACTAGGTGTTCGATAAAATGTTTAGCGCAACATTAGACAGTTTTAACAGCATAGTTAAATGCATAGAAGCATTTAAACCAGCATGTCAGTTTTATTTCAGCCTTATGGGACTGGATGTCCAATGGGTGGGCTCCCACAGTCGCCTCTAGGTTCAGACAACCTAGTTCTAGGTTTAGATAACCTAGATTCAGCTAAATAGCATTTCAGTATTTTACTTTCAGCAGCGGCACTGTACTGGATTAGATATCCACTGGGTTGGGCTCCCATAGTCGTCCCTAGGTTTAGCTAACCTAGTAAACCCTACTAGATTTGAAACTTGCAATCCCGGGTCTAGTTAGGGATGCGCGCACAGCAAGTACAGTTGCCAGGGCCCTACAGTAGCATGTTTAGTATTTTTATCTATTATATGTAATAGTTTTCCAAATCAGTTTTAAAACATAATGGAATTCAATATTAGCTCAGCTTCAGCTTAGCTCACTTTTGTATCAACTCAGCTTATTTCAGTTGTTAAACATGATAGCTTCATATACAGTTCTAGACATGTTATGATCAGTTTTATTTTATGTTCAGCTCATGTTATGCCATGCTTTGTATGATACCATGCCATGCCACATTTGCATATTCAATACGTTCTCCAAACGGCATGATTTAAAAGCATATTTGCATCGTATGCATGTTTTTGTGAGTAGATGGTTTCTTACTAAGCGAAAGCTTATAGATACTTCTTTCCCTTATACTGCAGACAAAGGTAAAGGAAAGATGGACTAGCAGTGGAGGCTGGAGGTCAGTGCAGATGAGGATGTGTGTGGCAGGAACTGGAATAAAGATCCTAGGGATCTAGTTTTATTTTACTACGCATTAGAACTTGTAGCAAGTCTAGTTATTAAAGTCTTGTTCTCTTTTCCTTATGCTTCGCATTCTAGTATGGTTAATGGTATGAACTAGTGAACATGCATTATATTATGTCTTGAATGTTTCCCAATGCATGATAGATTAGTTATTAGCATTTGTGGAGTTGTTTCACCGATTTTGGGCACGAACTAGTGCAGAAATTAGAGTTTCAGTGCGAAATCAGAAACTCCGATCGATCCATGGATCGATCCGGGGTCCCCGATCGATCCATGGATCGATTGAGGGCTGATTCCGTGAACAAAAGGCTTCTGGATCGATCATCCGATTGATCCAGTCACATTCTGTCGCGAACAGAAGGCCTCTGGATCGATCGGTCGATCGATCCAAGCTATTCCTCGCGAACAGAAAGGTTTTTGATCGATCATTGGATCGATTGACCTATGTTGGATCGATCAGTCGATCGAACCAAATAGAGTCCCGTGCACAGAAGCACGCTGGATCGATCACTGGATCGATCAGTGAGCCTGGATCGATCAGCCGATCGATCCAGATTATCACCCGAGCACAGTAGCAGTCTGGATCGATCCATGGATCGATCCAACAGAGAGCAATCGACCCAGTTCAGTCTGGATCGATTGGGAAGTTCAGTTTCGACCAAGAAACTTAGCAGATCAGCTTCTAGTTCATATAGGATGTAGGATACACCTTGTATTCCTTAGATTACATCCTTCAGCACATGTAGAACCAAGAATAGTTGTCAGCTAGCAACAAAAGTTTAAATTAGACCAGTTTTCCACACAGTTAGCACAGCATAACTGTAGCGATCGGCCTTATAGCTTAGTTAGTAGAAGGCGGGTCGTTACAGAGTGGTATCAGAGCAGTGTTCCATACTTCCTACACACACATCAGTATTGAACCTACAGCTTCCAAGTAAGAATACCTCTACTTAATTTATGCTCATTGTTTTGTTATTACAGTTCATGTTAATATGCCTACTGCTTGTTAGTATGTGATAGTTTTTAAACATGATATCAGTAGTTGTATAACTGTGATTACATTAGTTATGTTATGTCCTCTATGTCTTTAGAAATGGCACGAGGACGCCCAGCTAGAAGGACACTAGCTACTGAGCCCCAGCAAGAGGCAGGCAGTTCAATGCCTCCTCTAGACCTTACAGCATTAGTGACTCAGTTACAGCAGCAGCTAGCTGAACAGCAACAGGAAATAGCCACCTTAAAGGCTAATCAGTAGAGTACCCCCACAGTCACCCCGGAACCGAATCTGACGACTCCGGAAGTCTTAGAGGTTCCACCAGCCCAGCCTACAGCACCAGCGCCAGCACCAGTACCAGTACCAGCACCAACAGTCCCAGCAACTGAGCCTAAAAAGGAAGCATATCTGATCCAGTGGCAGCGAGTCAAGCCAGAGAACTTCTCAGGCACTAGTGAACTGTGGGATGCACAAGCCTGGTTCAAAACACTGGAGAGCACGATGGAGCTTCTGGACTGGCCAGAGCACGAGAAGGTGAAGTGTGCCTCCTTCTGCCTGACAGGAGACGCACGCATGTGGTGGGAAAGAATCAGAACGAAGCGCCCAGTGAACCAGATGTCATGGGCTGACTTCGAGAAAGAATTCTTCGAGGAGTTCTTTCACATACGGGTTACAAACCGCCACTACGATGAGTTCACTGAGTTCCATCAGGGCAACCTTTCAGTTGAGGAAGCCGTGAAGAAATTCAACAGGTTGGCTCGTCTATGCCCAGAGCTAGTCAGCACAGAGAAGGAACGAATCCGGTTGATGCTCAAGATGCTGAGGCCAGAGATAGCAGTGAACGTGGCTGGTGGCATACATAGGCCACAAACCACAGAGGAGTTAGTGAGCAGTGCCTTGACCACAGAGCATAAAGCAGCAGAAGCAGGTCTCCTCAGAGTTCAAAGGCCAAGGAAACTCTCACACTCAAAAACAGCAAGGCCACTGCTCTAACTGGAAAGGGAACTCCAACAGCAAGCGCAAATCAGGGAGTGACCCAAAAGGAGGACCATCTAGCAAGCGACCCAGCTATCCAAAGTGTGCTACTTGTGGGAAATTCCACCCAGGGGTTTGCCACAAGGGCACACGAGGATGCTTTGAATGTGGACAAGAAGGGCACATGGCCAAGCAGTGCCCGAACAAGACCGGTCTTCCTCAGCCACAGCAGATTCAGCATGTAGGCCAGCCAGCTCAGTTATATCAGATGCAGGCCGCTCTAGAAGGTCCACTTATCAGCCAGGGCAGATTAGAAGCCCCTCCAGCTATGGCGAATGCGAGGATTTACTCACTCACCAGAGAGGATGTAGCCAATGCCTCGACAGTTGTTACAGGTCAGCTTAGCATTTTTCAGCAAGTAGCAACTGTATTATTCGATACTGGGGCAACCCATTCTTATATAGCTAGGGCGTTTGCCGCAAAGTCAGCAATAGCTCCAGAGGTACTCAGTGGTCAATTTCTGACGACACTACCTTCGGGAGAAGTTATGGCATCCACGCACTGGCTCAGAGCAGTGCCAGTCATTATAGCAGACAGGGAACTCTTTTGTGACCTGTTCCTGCTAGAAATGACTGACTACGACGTCATCCTTGGAATGGACTTCCTAATCAGGTACGGTGCTTCCATAGAGTGCCGTAAACAGAAAGTCGTATTCCAACCTGAAGCAGAAGCACAGTTCGAGTACATCGGAGAACCAAAGAGAAAAGCCAGAAAATTTCTCTCAGCTATGAAGGCACAGAAGTTGATGGATTCGGGATGTACGGGGTACCTAGCACATGTAGTCAGTACCAGTCAGGACAGGGACCAACAGTTAGCAGAGGTCCGAGTTGTATGTGACTACCCAGCAGTCTTCCCTGAAGAGTTACCAGGCCTAGCACCAGTCAGGGAGATTGAATTTGAGATAGAGCTTTTCCCTGGCACCAATCCTATTTTCAAAGCGCCTTACCGCATGGCTCCCGTAGAGCTGAAGGAACTTCATGAGCAACTACAGGAGCTGCTTGACAAGGGCTTCATACGCCCTAGTCACTCACCATGGGGAGCGCCTGTACTGTTCGTGAAGAAGAAGGATGGAAGCATGCGGCTATGCATAGACTACAGAGCACTGAATCAGGTCACGATCAAGAACAGGTATCCTCTTCCCAGGATAGATGACCTGTTCGACCAGTTAAAGGGAGCAGCAGTGTTCTCTAAGATTGACCTCAGATCCGGATATCACCAAGTCAGAGTCAAGGAGGGTGATATACCGAAGACAGCATTCAGGACCAGATACGGACATTACGAGTTCGTAGTCATGCCTTTTGGCGTGACAAATGCTCCAGCTACATTCATGGATCTCATGAACAGAGTATTCAGAGAGTACTTAGATAAGTTTGTTATCGTGTTCATCGATGACATTCTCATCTACTCAGGAACTCAGGAAGAACATGCAGAGCACCTGAAGACAGTACTACAGACACTTCAGCAGAATCAGCTATATGCCAAGTTCACGAAATGTGAATTCTGGCTTGATCAGGTGTCTTTCCTGGGTCACATCATTTCAAAGGATGGTGTCATGGTAGACCCCAGCAAAATAGAAGCAGTAAGTAACTGGAAAAGACCGAAGAACGCCAGTGAAATCATAAGCTTTCTGGGATTAGCAGGTTATTACAGAAAGTTTGTAGAGGACTTCTCCAGGATAGCCTCCCCACTGACAGCTCTCACCCGAAAGAACAGAAAGTTTCAGTGGACAGAGGACTGTGAGAACAGCTTTAGCGAGCTCAAAAGGAGATTGACCAGTGCTCCTATCTTAGCTTTACCAGGAAATACAGATAGCTTTGACATTTACAGTGATGCCTCTAAATTGGGATTAGGAGCAGTGCTGATGCAAGACGGTAAGGTGATCGCCTATGCCTCCAGACAACTCAAGGATTATGAGAAGAATTACCCTACTCATGACCTTGAGCTTGCAGCAGTGGTGTTCGCTCTCAAGATTTGGAGACATTACTTGTATGGAGCCCAGTGTAGAGTATATACAGATCATCAGAGTCTGAAGTACTTCTTCACTCAGAAGGATCTGAATATGCGACAGCGCAGATGGCTAGAGCTGGTCAAAGACTATGATATAGATATCCTCTACCATCCCGGAAAAGCCAATAAGGTAGCAGACGCACTCAGCAAAAAGTCCAGTGCTACCTTATTATCTCTCGTAGCCATGTCACCGCCCCTACAGAAGGAGATCATAGATCTCGGTCTCGAGCTTATAGTGGGACAGCTCTCTACCTTGACCTTAGAGTCTACCTTGCTTGGTGACCTCCAGACAGCCCAGGAACAGGATCCTGGAATTCAAAAAATCAAGCAAGGGCTAGCAAAATCAGAAAGTAGAGAATTCAGAGTGTCCGATAGCGGGGTGTTGTACTTTGGTGACAGACTTTGCGTTCCAAATCAGGAGGAGCTACGGAGACAGATTTTAGATGAGGCTCACAAGACTCCTTATGCGATGCATCCAGGTTCCACCAAAATGTATCAAGACCTGAAGAAACATTTTTAGTGGCCCGGGATGAAGCGAGACATCGCCAGATATGTTAGCATCTGCCTCACCTGTCAGAGGGTCAAGGCAGAACATCAGCGACCAGGAGGAGTTCTGCAGCCTATACAGATTCCAGAATGGAAGTGGGAGGATATCTCTATGGATTTTATAGTAGGACTGTCCAGAATCACGAATGGTTTTGACGTCATCTGGGTAATAGTCGACAAGTTGACTAAATCAGCCCACTTCTTAGCTATCAAGATATCCTACTCCATGGAGAAGCTAGCTCAGTTGTATCTTTATGAGATCGTCAGGCTACATGGAGTCCCACGAACCATCATTTCAGACAGAGACAGCAGATTCACATCACACTTCTAGAAGTGTGTACAGTCAGCATTGGGCACTAAGTTAAAGTTCAGCACAGCATTCCATCCTCAGACAGATGGTCAGACGGAGCGAGTAAATCAGGTACTCGAAGATATGCTCTGAGCCTGTGCCCTAGAGTTCAAGGGAAGTTGGTGCAAATATCTGAGCTTAGCAGAATTTTCATACAACAACAGCTATCAGGCCACTATCGGTATGGCACCTTACGAGGCTCTCTATGGGCGGAGGTGTAGATCTCCAATCTGCTGGTATGAGAGTGGTGAACAGAAAGAACTAGAGCTTCAGACAGATCTAGTAACAGATACCACAGCAGCTATACAGCAGATCCGCCAGAGGATAGAGACAGCTCAGAGCCGCCAGAAGAGCTATGCTGATACACGGCGCAGACCCTTAGAATTTTCAATATTCCTCGAGTAGCTCCCATGAAGGGAGTAATGCGTTTTGGGAAGAAGGGCAAGCTAAGTCCCGGATATGTGGGACCATACCTTATCGACAGGGGGCAAGGTAGCATATGAGCTAGAGTTACCCGAAATGTCACCGTCCACAACGATTTCATGTCTCTATCCAAGAAGCATACCGGATGTCACCGGTGATAGAGCCCCATCAGATCATGAAGACCTCGGCTATGATAGTCGGCCTATTCGGATAATAGACCAAGCAGTTAAGAAATTGCGGAACAAGGAAGTACCATTAGTCAAAGTTATTTGGCACAGCCACGGAAGAGGCAACTTGGGAGACGAGATGAGACAGAAGTACCCAGAATTATTCTAAGTTCGAGGATGAACTTTTTATAAGGTATGGGGGATTGTAACGCCCGAAAATTCTCGAAACCGCATAATAAATATTCTATGATTTTTCTAGAATTTTTAGATATTTTTCCGAAATTTTCCGAGTAGCGGAAGCAGCAAAAATAATTAGAACCACAAAATAGCTTAGGCGGGGATCGAACCCGAGACCTATGGCTTAGGGATAATGTTAGTAACCAGTTGAACCCAGCAGGGCCGTGCTGAAAGAAAGGGGAACCAATTATATTTATATTAGAGTTGGTTCAATTATCCACTTAATATAAATAGAAGATTTAAGTTGGGTTTGGTTTATTTTTAAATTTCTTGGTTCGGCAAATCCCTTCTCCTCTAAAACCCTCACGTCGGCGCCCCTCTCTTCCTCCTCTTTCTCTCGGCGCACCAAGGCTAGGCCCCCCCCCCAAAGACATCTTCCGGCAGCGGCTCCGACACCAGGACGCTTCCCTTCGCGAGAGGAACGTGTTGGCGCAAGAAAACTATCGAAAGGATCGTCTTCTCCGGAAACCTAGCGACTAGAACCGTAAGGAAACTAGCGTACGAGGTAAGAAACCCCTCACCTGCAGTATAAGTAGCTCTCGTTTGATTGCATGCTTATAATTTAGTCATACGTAGATTTTTATCGATATCTAGAGTGTATTTAATTCTTTTCGCAGACTTAGGGGTTAGTTGAGTATCTCTGGATGGGTCGGACGCGTTTTTCCTCTTCAGTTAGAGGTTCTAGACGTCGTCGGGTGCCTAGAGGTGGTTCCCCTATTAGAGAGGAGAGTTGGAGCACACTAGGTGTTCGATAAAATGTTTAGCGCAACATTAGACAGTTTTAACAGCATAGTTAAATGCATAGAAGCATTTAAACCAGTATGTCAGTTTTATTTCAGCCTTATGGGACTGGATGTCCAATGGGTGGGCTCCCACAGTCGCCTCTAGGTTCAGACAACCTAGTTCTAGGTTCAGATAACCTAGATTCAGCTAAATAGCATTTCAGTATTTTACTTTCAGCAGCGGCACTGTACTGGATTAGATATCCACTGGGTTGGGCTCCCATAGTCGTCCCTAGGTTTAGCTAACCTAGTAAACCCTACTAGATTCGGAACTTGCAATCCCGGGTCTAGTTAGGGATGCGCGCACAGCAAGTACAGTTGCCAGGGCCCTACAGCAGCATGTTTAGTATTTTTATCTATTATATGTAATAGTTTTCCAAATCAGTTTTAAAACATAATGGAATTCAATATTAGCTCAGCTTCAGCTTAGCTCACTTTTGTATCAACTCAGCTTATTTCAGTTGTTAAACATGATAGCTTCATATACAGTTCTAGACATGTTATGATCAGTTTTATTTTATGTTCAGCTCATGTTATGCCATGCTTTGTATGATACCATGCCATACCACGTTTGCATATTCAGTACGTTTTCCAAACAGCATGATTTAAAAGCATATTTGCATCGTATGCATGTTTTTGTGAGTAGATGGTTTCTTACTAAGCGAAAGCTTATAGATACTTCTTTCCCTTATACTGCAGACAAAGGTAAAGGAAAGATGGACTAGCAGTGGAGGCTGGAGGTCAGTGCAGATGAGGATGTGTGTGGCAGGAACTGGAATAAAGATCCTAGGGATCTAGTTTTATTTTACTACGCATTAGAACTTGTAGCAAGTCTAGTTATTAAAGTCTTGTTCTCTTTTCCTTATGCTTCGCATTCTAGTATGGTTAATGGTATGAACTAGTGAACATGCATTATATTATGTCTTGAATGTTTCCCAATACATGATAGATTAGTTATTAGCATTTGTGGAGTTGTTTCACCGATTTTGGGCACGAACTAGTGCAGAAATCAGAGTTTCAGTGCGAAATCAGAAACTCCGATCGATCCATGGATCGATCCGGGGTCCCCGATCGATCCATGGATCGATTGAGGGCTGATTCCACGAACAGAAGACTTCTGGATCGATCATCCGATCGATCCAGTCACATTCTGTCGCGAACAGAAGGCCTCTGGATCGATCGGTCGATCGATCCAAGCTATTACTCGCGAACAGAAAGGTTTTTGATCGATCATTGGATTGATTGACCTATGTTGGATCGATCAGCCGATCGAACCAAATAGAGTCCCGTGCACAGAAGCACGCTGGATCGATCACTGGATCGATCAGTGAGCCTGGATCGATCAGCCGATCGATCCAGATTATCACCCGAGCACAGTAGCAGTCTGGATCGATCCATGGATCGATCCAACAGAGAGCAATCGACCCAGTTCAGTCTGGATCGATTGGGAAGTTCAGTTTCGACCAAGAAACTTAGCAGATCAGCTTCTAGTTCATATAGGATGTAGGATACACCTTGTATTCCTTAGATTACATCCTTCAGCACATGTAGAACCAAGAATAGTTGTCAGCTAGCAACAAAAGTTTAAATTAGACCAGTTTTCTGCACAGTTAGCACAGCATAACTGTAGCGATCGGCCTTACAGCTTAGTTAGTAGAAGGCGGGTCGTTACAAAAACTTGCACACCCACAAAAAAAACATACCTCCCACAAGTATAATATATAAGATAGAACTAGAACCATATTAAATTTAACGAAGCATGAATGAAAAAATGAATCACATCCAACAAAATCAATTATAGATATCTCTATAAAAAATTCTAAAAGATCACAAGAAATGCTGACCTTGCATTGTTGAGGAGAACCTGAAAATATTAAACTAGTAGATGAGACTTCTTTTGAATCAAATGAAGGTTCTAGCTCCAGCTCAGGTGGTGGTATTTCCAAAAGTTATGATTCTTGGGCTTTGCCATTACTACCAAAGTCCCTACACATATATCATCACCAAGATCATTTTCTGCAACTTTCATGATGTCAAGTGGATGTGTGATCAAAGAAAGTGATTCTTGGAGCTTTACTTCCATAGCACAAGTCCCTACACTCTTATCCATAACATTAACACCATCATAAATAGTGGAGAATTCACTAACATCAATATCATTAACAGGGGGATCAATAACTTCATCAAAAATTTCATACTGAGCATTTTCATTAGAAAAATCTTCATCTCTAAGTACATCAACAAATTTGCAAGTAACCACACCATCATCACAATCTTCATTGGAAAACTCCACACCATGATAAACACCTTTAATCTTAGTAGCTACATCTAGATAATTGCATTCCACCATATCATTATTACAGAATTTGTCAACTTCTTCATATTTCTTGTCTTTTACTAACCTTTACGGAAAGGGGATTGGTAGTATATAGGTTATGTTAGTACCCCCAAGGTAGTTTTAATGTGATCAACCAAGTCAGATTAAGTCCTGTTAATTTTTAACCCCCGTGTCTAAGTGTGCAGGAACTTAGGAGCACAGGAAACGAAAGACGCAGCTAGCACTACTAGAAAACTAGGCTTTTGAGATAAAAATTTTAAGACAATGACAAAATTCATCTCAAATACTAAGTAATTAAGATAGTAATAATAGATGTCTCAAAATTTTACATGGAGATATTAAATTTAAGACAGCATTTAAGATTTTGTCTCAAATTTAACTAAATAAGACATCTAATAAAGACAGCTAAAAATATAATTATATAAGATATTCAAATAAGACGGTAAAAAAAATATTTGTCTCAAATTATCTTGAATATGGTTCGTCAGAACGATCACGGTAATCGTTACGGACTCTACCATTCCAGTTCCAATATATTTTCATGGAACGGTCATGACACGTATCGAATATATATATATATATATATATATATATAGAGAGAGAGAGAGAGAGAGAGAGAAATACATCTACAAATTTAACTTAATAAAATTTTTTAATTTATAATTTGTGTTTAGATTATTGATAATTTAAAAATTATGAAAAAAAAACATATTAAATATCTAATAATATACTAATCTTTTGATAGGCCTAGGATACTGAAATAAATAATAAGTTCATTATATATCTACATACATCGATGATATTAATATAATTAGAGGTTTTAGGTTTTTATTTTAACATTAAATTATTTACATTTGTTATTATTTTTAGGTTTCTATTTTTTCTTTCGTGCGACAAAAGGGAACACGATGAAGAGGGCGACGGGCCGATTAAGGCAATGACGATCTCCACGGCAAATCTCAGGTACTTCTTTAGTTATTCTCTTCTCTCCGTCCAACCTATTGAGATTGCCTCTCTTACCGCATCTGCCGGCGTCGCACGGTTGCTGCCGTTCACGCGACCAACTCGCACCCCCTACTCCTACGGCCTGCAGCTCCTGCTGCGCACATGGCCATGGGAGACTCCTCCTTTTCTAAGATCATAGCACGACCACTATCGCGGCCAAAGCATTGCACGATAGGAGTTGGCAGTAGTGACTCCTATTCTGCTTCTTGCTTCTAGTATCTTGAATAATTTTCTTATGTTTGATTTTAAAACGCATTGATGTCATTTCTATCAATTTCCTTTGATTTTTCTATCTCAAAATTTGCATTTTCATTTTCTTCATATTTTGTTGTTCTCATATTTGGATTTCATTAATCATTTTGATTTAATTTTGGTAACTATAGAAAAAACATACCCTAAATCTAATTTAACCTAGGAATATATAGATAAGGCTTCAATTGGATGGGTTAGGAATATCAAGATATGGTTTTAATTGGATGTGCATTTTATATCACCAAAGTGGTAGAACTGCCACAGTCAGATCTTAATGTCTGTGTGGATAATTTATAGCTAGCTTAAAAGTATTTATTTATTTTTTTCACTTTTATCAATATGTGAAATAGAGTGGTTTGTTTGGTAATCTATTAAACAAATGGAAGATGCTATCAATTTTTTAATTGTACTCGATGAAAAATGGGCATGCTACCGAAAGAAAAATAAAAGCTAAATTGAAATTATTACTAAGCTTTCAACTTCCTTGGATTAACAACCTCTCCGGTTGTAACCAAGTAATCCCTTCATGCATCTACTCTTAGTTTACTTCTTAAACGTATTTTATGCAAGTGTTAGTTTAATAAAACTATAAAGTTCAAGGAAGGTTCATTTTTCTTTGCAGGGTTATTCACCCCCCTCTAGCCGGCCGCCAAAGGTCCTAAAGGTTCTTGATGGATGCATTGGGCTAAGATCATCATCACAATTATCTTGAGGTACACGAACTAATTGTTGAGGAAATGATATTGGTGGTTTATAAACCCTAGTTAGAGTGATGGGTGGGATGAGATTTTGTGGTTCACTTTTGCCATTTTCATTTGCTTTTATGGCTCACACTTTAAGATTCTTGGTGAGGATGATTTCTAATTTTCATTTGACCATTCTTGGAGGTTTAGTGTCACATGATCTATTTAGGTACATGTTTCGTCCAAACTTTTGTTCATCAAAGAACCTCCCGCAGATGAATCCAATAATGACTTATCTGAGAAAGAAATTTCCATGTAGAATATGTGCACTGTTAGCCATCTTTCCAAACATGATGAGGACACAATCTTAATAATTTTTTAAATCTATCTCATACTTCAAATAGTGATTCTCCATCTACCTGAATAAAATTTATGATGTAATTTCTCATGTACACAATTCTACTTAGAGGGAAAACATAATTTAGAAATCACTGCTCTAATTATTCCCAACTTGTTATGCTTTGTGGAGGGAGTGAATACAATTAAGTCCTTGCTTTATCCTTGATACTGAAAGGGAATGTCATCAATCGAATGACATTTGCTGAAACTCCTTTACAGTTCAACATATTGTAATATTCAAGAAATACCTCAAGGTGCAAGTATGAGTTCTTTGAAATTTCTCCTCTAAATTTGTGACCTTGTATCATGAAGATTACTTCTGGCTTTAGTTGGAAATTATCTGTTTCAATCTGAGGTTGCACAATGCGAGATATGAACCTTAAGAAAATAGGTTCAAAAAATTCTCCTAAAGGTCTGTTTGATATGTTAGTGCTCATTGTATCTTATAAAAATAAAATTATTAGGAAAACTGAAATGCAGAATTTAAAGTGCAAGAAAGAAAAATATAAAAATAGAAATAAATAAGTAAATGAAAAATATATTAACAAGTCTAGAGTAACTCGTATGCTAATAAACTAATGTTAATCGAAATAGTCCCCAACAACGGCGTCAAAAACTTGATGATAATAAATTCACAAGTGCACAAAAGTGTCGTCAAGTAATAAAAGATATCGGTCCACAAGGACTATTGGTTAAGCACCAGTTAGTTTCTTGTTGGGACCGAAAATGTAGCTAGAGGGGGGGGGGGGGTGAATAGCTCTTCGTAGGGGTGTAATCAAGCCGAGCCAAGCCGAACTCTTGAATGTTTGAGCTTGGCTCATTTATAATCGAGTCGAGCTTGAGCTTTATTTAACGAATATATTCATGGCTCACGAGCTTATTCGAGCTTTTATCGAGCCTAAACGAGCTTAATAAATATAAATCATAAATTTAAATATTCATTAAAAACTAAATTATATATTTAGGGAAAATTATAATATTATTATTAAAATTTATAATTTTATTCTAATAAATAAATTTAATATATTTTTCATAAGTAGAGTGTAAAATCTATAAATTCAATATCAAAACTATTATTATTTTTATTTAAAAGTTGCTTAATGAGCTTAACGAACATGTTCACGAGCTAACGAGCCGAATATTGCGAAGCTTGAGCTTGGTACGTTTATCTTAACGAGCCTCATTAAACAAGCTTTTACCGAATCGAACTTTAAATAGCTCACGAGCGGCTTGGTTCATTTACATCCCTAGCTCTTCGCGATCTTGTGCTTGTCGTTGCTTGCTTCTTGTGATGATGTGCAGCGGGAAATACAAGAAACAACACACTACAACGCTAACACATAGATTTACTTGGTATCCACCTCAAGAAGAGGTGACTAGTTCAAGGATTCACACACTCACGCACCCTCCACTATGAAAACACTCCTTTTCGGTAACTACCGAAGGCGAAGAAGCCCTACAATACTCTCAATACAACAAGAAACAAAGAGAAGCAACTACAAGGGAAAGCTTACACGGTTTACACAAGAAACCCTAACCCTAGCTTCTTCTTCTTGCTGTAGATCCACCTCTTGACTTGGAAATGCCTCCAAGAACCTTCAAGATCTGGCGGTGAGAACTCTGTGGAGAAGCTCTGGAATCGCTGTGAAGATCGGAGCTGAACAGTGCAAGCGTTGGCGAAAAAAGAGCTTGACAACGACTTTAATCTACGCCAACGGTTGAATCCCAATCGATCAGATTGCTCCCAATCGATTAGGGAGGCTTTGGATCGATCAGCCGATCGATCCAGAGCACCTCTGTGCTCTTGGGAATCGCCTGGATCGATCGGTTGATCGATCCAGGGCTTATCGCATAAAATCGCAGCTCCCAAACGATCAGCTGATCGATTGAAGGCTCCCAATCGATTTGCCGATCGATTGGGAGGCTTTCTGTGCGATCGGCGATTCTCCCAATCGATCCACTGATCGATTGCGAGGAGGCTTGTCGCAGGGACTCACCCAATCAATCAGCCGATCGATTGGGCATGAGCCAATCGATCGGCTGATCGATCCAGCTCAAGGTTTTTGCCCAAAACCAAGTCTAAAGTCCCCTAAATCATCATCTGGTCAACCATGACCTGTTGGTACATTATGCCTAGCATCCGGTCACCCTTGACCTGCCAGGACTCCCTCACCAAGTGTTTGATCAATCCCTTTGACCTACTTGGACTTTTCTCCTCGTGCCAAGTGTCTGGTCCTCCATGACCCACTTGGACTTCCACCAGATGTCTGGTTAACGTTGACCCATCTGGATTTCCTGTGCCAAGTATCCGGTCAATCTCTTTGACCTACTTGGACTTCCCAACTACCTGGCTTCACTCACCAGGTCTTTCCTTACTGCCTAACTTCACTCACTAGGTCCTTCACCTGGCTTCACTCACTAGAATTTTCCAACTGCCTAGCATCACTCACTAGGTCTTTCACCTGACTTCACTCACCAGGACTTTCCAGTCTGCCTAACCTCCCAGTTAGGACTTTTACCTGGCTTCACTCACCAAGATTTTCAAGTCAAGTATCCAGTCAACCTTGACCTACTTGACTCTCCTTCACAATCTCTCCACATGAACAATCGCACATGCAATCTCCATATGCTGTCTATATGTATTGTCAAACATCGAAACCCAAACATCAAGACTCGAGCTTGACCCAATTCAAGCTCAGTCGACCAGGTCAACCTTGACCTAGGGAATATTGCACTAACAATCTCCCCCTTTTTGATGTTTGACAATACCTTTAAGTTAGGCTAATCTCATAGTCTCAAACTCTCCTTCATGCCAAAGTAAGAATGATGGTTTCCTTCATTCTCCTCCTTTTCTAGAGGACAAACTCCCTCTTAGGTAATGAAGGCCTAACTTTGTTGGTTGCTACTCGGAAAACCTAGAGGTTCCACTGTACAAAAATTTTGTACAAAGGTCTGAACATTTTCCTAGCTAACATGTGTTCTTTTAAATTAAATTTTGGATCGCCTGCGGAACTTAACACGTTTGATCCAAAACTTAATCTATTCGTTCTTTTAGGTTTTGACTTGGGTCTCCTGCGGAACTTAACACGTTCGACCCAAATCGCCTTAAGTTATTAATTCCATTAAATATTAATTTCCATAATTGGTTCCCAGTACTGACGTAGTGAGGCACATGGCCTTCTTGGATATGGGAGCAACCACCACCGACTAGACAAAACCTTTTATAGAAATCTAATATTTAATTTCCTAAAATAACTTTAGGTTAACCGAAAAGAACAATCAAATCACAAAGAAAAAATAAAACAAAATAACACAACTTCGAAAAACATATTCGAAATACTAGAACGTAAGCCTCTTGTATTTGGTATTATTTCCATATATAACTAGTATGATGCGGAAAGAAAAATTACTAGTTATACCTTGTAAAAAAACCTCTTGATCTTCTACCGTATTCCTCTTCTAACCTCGGACGTTGTGTGGGCAACGATCTTCCGAGATGAGAAACCACCAACCACCTTCTTCTCCTCCTAGCTAGGTTCGGCCACAAAAAAGCTTAACCAAGGATGAAGAACAAAACACCAACCAAGCTCCAAGAGATGCTAACTTTCTCTCCTTCTTCTTCTTCTTCTTCTCCAAGTAGTATTCGGCCGCCACAAGAGCTCCAAGCCTTTGAGAGATTCGGCCACCACAAAGAGGGAGAGAGGAAGAGGATGGCCGGCCACTCCAAGGAATAAAAGAGGGAGAGAAATAATAGAGGTTGTCACCCATGAAGGCACCCTCACCCCTTCTTTTATATTCCTTGGCCTAGGCAAATTAGGAAATTTAATTACAATAAAATTTCCTTAATTCCCTTGACATGATTTAATTGAGAAAAATAAAATAAAATTTCCCCAATTAATCTCTAATGGTCGGCCACATTAAAAGAGATAAATTAGACAAGTTTTAATCAACAATTAAAACTTCCTAATTTGTTTCCAGAAATTTTAAAAATAAAATTTTTCTTTAAAAATCTCTTCATGGTTGATAAAAAGAAATTTCCATAATTTTAATTTTATCAACATATGGATAATTTTAAAGAGAAAATAAAATATCTCACCAATCTACAAATAAGGAAAGAGATCAAATCTCTTTCTTTAATCTTTTGTAAATCTTTTACAAGAGAGATATTTTAATTTCAATTCTCTTTAATAAATTATTTCTTCCACATAATAAAAATTAAAATTAAAATTCTTTTTTAATTTAATTTGGCCGGCCCCCACTAGCTTGGGTTCAAGCTAGGGCCGGCCACCCAAATTTATACCTAGGCCGGCCCTAGCTTGGTTCCCAAGCTAGCTTGGCCGGCCCCCTATTTGTGGGTATAGAAGGTGGGTATAGTACTCTATAAATAAGAGGCTACGATAGGGACCGAGAGGAGGAATTGGTTTTGGTCTCCCGATAAAATTAAGCATCCCGTGTTCGCCCCGAACACACAACTTAATTTTATCAATAATAATTCATTCCACTAGAAAACTATTATTGAACTACCGCACCAATCTCAAATTATATTTTTTGGGCTCCTTCTTATTATGAGTGTTTTAGTCTCCCTGTGTTTAAGATATCGAATGTCCACTAATTAAGTGAGTTACTGACAACTCATTTAATTAATATCTAAGTCCAAGAGTAGTACCACTCAACCTTATTGTCATGTCGGACTAAGTCCACCTGCAGGGTTTAACATGACAATCCTTATGAGCTCCTCTTGGGGACATTATCAACCTAGTGTCTCTAGGACACAGTTTTCTTCTATAATCAACAATACACACTATAAGTGATACAATTTCCCAACTTATCGGGCTTATTGATTCATCGAACTAAATCTCACCCATTGATAAATTAAAGAAATAAATATCAAATATATGTGCTTGTTATTATATTAGGATTAAGAGCACACACTTCCATAATAACCGAGGTCTTTGTTCCTTTATAAAGTCAGTATAAAAGAAACGACCTCAAATGGTCCTACTCAATACACTCTGAGTGTACTAGTGTAATTATATAGTCAAGATAAACTAATACCTAATTACACTACGACCTTCTAATGGTTTGTTCCTTTCCATTTTGGTCGTGAGCTACTGTTTATAATTTATAAGGTACTGATAACATCATCTTCTGCATGTGACACCACATACTATGTTATCTACAATATAAATTAAATGAACAACTACAAACAAATGTAGATAATTTAACCAAATGTGATTCTTTATTCATAATGAATGTTTACAAAGCTTAGGCTTTCAGTATATACTCCAACAATCTCCCACTTATACTAATGACTAAGCTGCCATATCTTCTACCATACATCTGATTCTCATTCCCTCCACATGCCGATCGAAAGCTTTCGCCGGAAGGGCCTTAGTGAAAGGATCTGCCAGGTTATCCGCTGATGCAATCTTGGCGATGACAACTTCTCCTCGCTTCACGATATCTCGTATCAGGTGGTACTTGCGCTCTATATGTTTACTTGCCTTATGAGCTCGTGGTTCCTTCAAGTTTGCAACTGCACCGCTATTATCACAATAAATTGTGATGATTTTGGGCAAACCAGGAATCACATCTAAGTCCATTAGAAAGTTCTAAGTCATACTGCTTCTTTAGCTGCCTCAGAGGCTGCTACATACTCAGCTTCCATGGTTGAGTCCGATACGCATTTCTGCTTAACACTCCTCCATGAAATGACTCCACCTCCTAAAGTAAACACATAGCCTGATGTAGACTTACTATTGTCCCTATCTGATTGGAAATCTGAATCCGTGTAACCCACAGGGAGCAAATCGTCTGCTTGGTAAACTAGCATATAATCTCTAGTCCTTCTCAGGTACTTTAATATATGCTTTACCGCAGTCCAATGTCCTTGTCCAGGGTTACTCTGATATCTGCTGACCATGCCCACGGTAAAACAAATATCAGGTCTCGTACATAGCATTGCATACATAAGGCTTCCTACAGCAGAAACTGCTTTCATGTCTTCTATCTCCTTTGATGTCTTTGGAGGCATCTCTTTAGATAGAGTTATTCCATGCCTAAAAGGTAAGAAACCTTTCTTGGAATCTTGCATGCTAAAACGAGCAAGGATTGTATCTATATATGAAGCTTGGGACAGACACAACATTCTTTTCTTGCGATCCCTTATCACTTTGATCCCAAGAATGTGTGCACACTCTCCTAAGTCCTTCATATCAAATTGTTTGGACAACCATACCCTTACGTCTGATAATACCTTGACATTGTTGCCAATTAACAAAATATCATCTACGTATAGTACAAGAAATACCACCACGTTTCCGTTACACTTCTTATATACACAAGACTCATCCAGACTTTGAATAAATCCATATGACTGGATTACTTCATTAAACCGGATGTTCTAAGATCTTGAAGCTTGCTTCAGTCCATAAATGGACCGATTAAGCTTACACACTAGATGCTCTTTGCCTTTTTCAATGAACCCTTCTGGTTGCTTCATATGGATGTTCTCTTCAAGACTTCCATTAAGGAAAGCTGTCTTGACATCCATTTGCCAAATCTCATAATCCATATGAGCAGCAACGGATAAGAGTATCCGGATAGACTTAAGGATGGCTACCGGTGAAAAGGTTTTCTCATAATCAATTCCCTCTTTCTGAGTATACCCTTTCGCAACAAGCCTAGCTTTGAAGGTTTCTACCTTCCCGTCTGTCCCTCTTTTCCTTTTGTAGATCCACTTACATCCAACAGCTTTTACACCATCAGGTGGTTCTACAAGCTCCCAGACCTTATTAGAGTACATAGACTCTATTTCTGAATTCATCGCCTTTTGCCAAGATACTGCATCTATATCTTGGAGTGCTTCATCATATGTTCGGGGATCAGGTTCATGTTTACCCGGGATCAAGTCCAAAGACTCTCCGAAAAACATGAATCTCTCAGGCTGCCTTACAACCCTCCCATTACGACGAGGCACTGTCTGTGGTTGTGTATCATGTGTGACACGTGTTGCAGTCTCTTGTGGTACTTCATCTTGTACTGTTGGTACTAAAGTAGACGTGTCCTCTCTTAGTTCTTCTAAAATAACTTTACTACTGGGCTTGTGATCCATTATATAGTCTTCTTCTAAAAACTGGGCATTGGTGCTAACAATGACCTTCTGGTCTTTAGGACTATAAAATAAACCACCGTTCGTTCCTTTGGGATATCCTACAAACACGCGAACTTCTGTACGGGATTCTAACTTATCAGCATCCGGTTTCAGCACATGTGCTGGACTACCCCAAATTCGAATATGTCTTAGACTGGGTTTTCGCCCATTCCACAATTCTATGGGAGTAGAAGAAACTGATTTAGAAGGTACTAAGTTCAGAACGTATACTGCTGTTTCCAGAGCATATCCCCAAAACGAATTTGGTAATTCTGAATAACTCATCATCGATCTAACCATCTCCATAAGAGTCCTATTCCTTCGTTCTGCTACACCATTCTGTTGGGGTGTTCCAGGTGCAGACAATTGGGATTTAATCCCGGCCTCTGATAAGTAATTCCTAAACTCTCCTAAGAGGTATTCGCGACCACGATCAGATCGTAGTGTCTTGATACTTTTACCTAATCATTTTTCCACATCAGTCTTGTATTCTTTGAACTTATCAAAGCACTCGGACTTGCGGCGCATTAGGTAAATGTATCCATATCTTGAATAATCATCTATAAAAGAGACAAAATATTCAAAACCACCTCTTGCCTGGACAGACATAGGACCACACAAATCAGAATGAACCAATTCCAACACTTCTTTGGCTCTATACCCCTTGGCCTTGAACGGCCTCTTGGTCATTTTACCTTCCAAGCAAGATTCACAAGTTGGAAAATTTTCCAACTCTATCGAACTCAAAAGTCCATCAGCTATAAGCCTCTGAATCCTACTTAAGTTAATATGACCAAGCCTTAGATGCCAAAGATATGCTTGATTTATTTCCGAAGGTTCTTTTCTCTTATTAGAGTTAGAAGATGAGTTCTAAATTTCCATGTTTTGCTTTGTGGAAGAAATTGGATTTAAAGTATACAAATTGCCAACCAATGTACCAGAACAGATAATCACTTTATTTCTTTTAATAACTACATCGTTACTGAAAGAAACTGAATATCCATCTAAAAACAGTTTAGAAACTGAAATTAAATTCTTTCTAAAACTGGGTACATAAAGACAATTTCTTAAAATCCAATTTCTATTTCTACTAAAAGATAAGTAGACGTCTCCCACTGCAACAGCTACCACCTTAGTAGCATTGCCCATGTAGAAGGTAATCTCTCCTTCAAATAGTCGTCGGGTTTCCTGGAACCCCTGCAGGGAATTGCAGACATGATCAGTGGCTCCCGTATCTAAACACCAGGTGCTGGTAGATAACATTACTAAACATGTTTCAACAACTAGAGCATGAGATATACCTTTGTTTTGGTTCCTACGAGGACAGTCCGCCTTCCAATGTCCTGCCTGCTTGCAGATGAAGCACTTGCCCTTCGGCTTCTTCACTCTCCTGTACTCTGAGACTTATTCACTTTCTTTGCTGAACCGACTTGTTTCTTCTTCTTCTTTCCTCTTGGTTTAGAAGTAGAACCATTTTCAACATAGTGAATTTGAGCATTGTGACGAAATAATCCTTCTGTCAGTAGTTCCGCCAATGAATATACCCTTTTATTCATATTGTAATTCAGGCGGAATTGCTCAAAACTTCTAGGTAGTGTTTGGAGGATCATATCGATCTGGGTTTCCCCATCAATTTCTCCTCCAAGAATCTGTATCTCGTTCAGATAAGCCATCATCTTTAGGATATGATCCCTCACAGGAGTACCCTCTTGCATGGTGGCTGTCATTATCTTTCTCATGGCTTCTTATCTAGAAGCCCTATCCTGATGACCAAAGAGTTCCTTGAGATTGTTCATAATATCATAGGTTGTTGGTAAATCTTGATGCTGATGTTGCAAGACATTTGACATTGAAGCCAAAATGTAACACCGAGCCATCTCATCTGCTTTTATCCATTTCCTATGATATTCAATCTCCTCTTGGGTAGATTCACCAGTAGGTACTTCAGGACAAGGCTCAGTCAGTACAAATTTATAGCTTTCAGCAGTAAGGACAATGTCCAGGTTCCTTTTCCAATCTATGTAATTAGGTCCAGTAAGTCTATTCTGTTGAAGTATGATGGACAGTGGGTTAAAAGTCATCCTAAGAATCACAAATAACTTTTGGTCAGAACTTTAAATTTAGAATAATATTGATTCCTCAAACAATACTATTTTAAATTAACCAACACCTCAAAACACCGTGAATTTTGTATGCCACGTTAGTGTGGACGTATACAAATTCAACATTTGTAAAAGAAGGGTTTTAACCCATTAATTTTATTATCTTGTCAACCTAACTTGTTGACAAATAAAATTAATAGTTGGTATCATTTGGTCACACAAATAATAGCAGTGACTCCGATGGGGAGGATACTATTAGATGTGTCTAAGTGTATACCATTACTTGACACTAAGTCCATTAATAAGATTATGCCCCTTCCGTTGGGGAAGATCACACGCTCTTAATTAACTTCCTATAGTCATCCAAAAATGGAAGTCTGTTCTAGTGATCCATAAACAAGCTCATCCGTTATGGAGGAAGGCACTCAGAGCCAACGCGCAAGCTTGTTTGCATCACTTACAAACCAGTAATGGAGACCATAGGATTTACTTAAAAAAACCCTCTCCCACTTAGTTATTTATAAATGAGGAATTTTAACTATGCTAGCCTACTAAACTTGTAAACTAACATGCACACACTGCACAATATAAAAGCAATAAATAGAAAATCTAATTTTCAACTATTATGGCTTTTATCTCTAGTTGTCCTCCGTGTGTTGTCATCCCAAGCTGCTGCCATATTTGGCCACCGCCACCGGGTCTAGCTGTCGCATCCATCTTGCTCCTAGTTCCGCTGCGCCTCTTGTAAAATACCGAAAATAGGCGAATATTAATAAGGGAATTTTTCGGAATTTTTGAAAATTTTCCGGGAATTTTTCGGAGCTCGTACGGACGAGTTAACGGAGATAAAAACGGGGTCCCAGAAAGCCTGTTTGGGTTTCCCCAATTAAAAGAGGAAATGTTGAATTCTTAATTCCTTTTCTTTATTTCTTTGTTTTCTTTTTCCCCGCCGAACCCACGCGAGCCGTTCCCTTTCTTTTTCTTCTTCCCCCGCTGAATCGCTTGTGCCCTAGCCGGCCGATCCCTCTTCCTCCTCCCTCACGATGCTTCTGCCCTAGGTTGGCGCCGCACGGAGCAGCCCCGATCTCTCTCCCCTCCAGCAACGCCAACCACTGCTGTGCCCTAGATTGGGTTCATAGTCACCCGATCGCGCCGACGTCGACGCACAAAACCTCTTCGCTGTGCCTAGCACTGTCGACAGATTCTTGGTCACCTCCGACCAGTGGAGAGGAAGAAGGTTACGATTTGGTGAGGAAGTGGTGATCTTTGGTGATTTTGGGATCCGACAGTCCATTTCTGCCACCCGGGTCCAGCAGCCACGAACTTGGCAGAGGATCAGTGATCTTCACCTTTGATTTTCTTCCCTGTTGTGTTTCTTTGCTGTGTATGTTCTTCCTCCTGGTTGTGGATCAAGGGTACGAGATTTGGAGAGGAAGAGTCAAGTAGTCTTTGCCGAGAGGTTGTTACTCTTGTCCAACGACACCTGGTTTCCAACAGCAACCCTTCCATCCAGCACAGCTGAGATTTGAGGTAAGGATTATATGTATATGAATATTGGTTGTAGATCATGTTTCGAATTGGAGGATTTAGTTAGATGATCATGTGAATTTAGGTAAGGAACATGATTTTGGTACATATTGATTTAGGTAGGAATTGGTACATACATAATTGCTTATGTGTTGGAATTGGTGAGGTGTGGTGAATTGTGAAGGGGATGTGGATCTATTGGATTGATTCACTATGATTTAATCCTAATAGGTTTAGGATTTGGTCATTTTGATTTAATGATATAATTAATTGTAAAATGTATTGTTACAGGACTGTGATTCGAGATTGGGCGTCTCGACATCAGATTGGTTCGATTCGATCTATATCGGAGGCGGGTACCTCTTGACTTATCTTTTATGATATTGTCTTTGGATATGCATAGTATTTTATAACTACAAGCAATGAACATGTTTGTCTTTGGTATGTCACTGTTTGATATCCATAGCATGTTAGGTTTATCGCCTATGACGTATCCGTGCTTACATCATGTGATTTATTGCCATGAGTACTGTATTACCATGAGTATCTTAGTATTTAGAATAAGTGACATACCATGTTTTACTGAGGTTAGGACTAGGATTTGGATTGTTGTTTCTGGCCTGTGTATCTAGATTATCTGATACTTAGGTTTTTGTGCCATATCAGATTTGTGTACCTCTATTTATATATCATATATGATTCGGGTGTTTAGACCCTGATTCTTTGATCTGTGTATATTGTTGGTACATATGCTATGGAAGAGGGATATGATTTGGGTCTAGGTTGTTATACCTTAGAGGACTTGTATACCCTAGATCCGTGGATTTGACTTACTGATACTGTGGTACCCATATTATGTATATATGGATTTTTCTATGCTGATCAGGATATTCCATACTTATTATGTTCAGGACATAGGGTTATTGATATTTTATCTGACCTGTGTACTCTAGATCTTGGTATGTGACCATCACTTTTACAGTACCCATTTTGTATGTATGGATGTGGTTATGTTGATCAGTTTTTGCCATGTTTAGTGTCATGCATCATGATTGCATGCTGTGCGATAGTCGACTCCATTGTTGTTGAGCACATCGCCAGTTACATGGATCTGCACACACCACCACTCATGGGTTAGTGGTCGATTCGGGTGTGTTTGCAGCAGGGACTTTGTTTGGCTACGTTGGTCCGCTCATGGGTAGTGTGACACAACGTGTTAGCCGCAGGATTCCTCATCGTGTACCGGAGTTGAGAGCATTGAGCTCCCCATTTATGATTTGGGGTCACGGGACAGTACTACAACATCCCGTCCACTCGGTCACTCATCGAGAGCGACAGAGTGCACGGTTGTCACTACCCACTCGGTCTCGCCATTTGTGTGAGAAGATGATCGTCAGGGGTGACCAGGACGCATCATTGACATCATATGCATTGATGCATTTATTTCTTGTGATTGTGTTTGCTGCATTTATTTGCTGCATTTGGTTGGATGCATATGTTTGACATGCATACAGGATTTAGGGCACTTTCGGTTTGACGACCCTTTTGTTTGGATAGGAGTTCCTGGTGAGTACAGCTTCCTTAGTTACCTTTCAGTTTTGCATCTTTCCTAGATATATGATTAGGAAGCTGTATTCCATGTTTATTGCTGTTAGATATATCTTACTAGGCATGTCTATTGGTATTCGCTGAGTTGTTGAACTCACCCCCGTGGACTCTATATTTTTCAGGAACCAGGTTATTTATGGTGTCGCTTGGAGCATCCTGTCTGCTGGTCCCCACGTCTCATCAGAGGACTTATCGGTTCACGTATGTTTTTGTTTGTTTTATGTATCGGTTTGTTTAGCTCTGTACTCTGGTTTTATTTTTGGAGTGTTGACGTTGTTATGTGGTATTTTGAATTTATGTTATTGGTTGTGTAAGTCTAGCCGGCTAGCAGTTTTGTGTTTTGGTTTTGGTACAGCCGAGTGGGCTGCTTTATATTTACCTGCGTGGTTGTGTCAGCCAGAGGCTGAATTTGATATTAACTGCGTGGTGTTTGTTTTCTTTTATTGTTATTATTCCAGCCGCATGTGGCTGAGGTATATAGTGCTTGTAGAAAAGTTTCAGATTGTCTGCCGTACAGGGGAGATGCTGCCGAAATTTCTTCGGACAGAGACTCCTCTGGGGCGTGACACCTCTGATCCTTAGAAGGTTCCACGCGTTGCAAGATTCGATCCGCGACATAAATAGAATTTTACATTTTGATCCTATATTCCATAAAAGGAATGTACATGTATCTAGATCAAAAATAAAATCCTAATAAAACTAAATACAGCTCCTGCTGTATTTTAATACAATCATGCACACACATATAAATGTCCTTGACATGTCCAAGGGTCCAATCACACACATAATAACTAAAAGCCATAATAGTTGGATCTTGCATCCACAAAGTTAGCACATCCTACTATTATCCTGCTTAAATTATGTATGACATGTGCATAATTAACCTAATACCAAATACACAGAGGCAAAACCCTAGCTCTGATACCAATTGTTGGTTGCTACTCGGAAAACCTAGAGGTTCCACTGTACAAAAATTTTGTACAAAGGTCTGAACCTTTTCCTAGCTACCATGTGTTCTTTTAAATTAAATTTTGGATCGCCTGCGGAACTTAACACGTTTGATCCAAAACTTAATCTATTCATTCTTTTAGGTTTTGACTTGGGTCTCCTGCGGAACTTAACACGTTCGACCCAAATCGCCTTAAGTTATTAATTCCATTAAATATTAATTTCCATAATTGGTTCCCAGTACTGACGTGGCGAGGCACATGGCCTTCTTGGATATGGGAGCAACCACCACCGACTAGACAAAACCTTTTATAGAAATCTAATATTTAATTTCCTAAAATAACTTTAGGTTAACCGAAAAGAACAATCAAATCACAAGGAAAAAATAAAACAAAAGAACACAACTTCGAAAAACATATTCGAAATACTAGAACGTAAGCCTCTTGTATTTGGTATTATTTCCATATATAACTAGTATGATGCGGAAAGAAAAATTACTAGTTATACTTTGTAAAAAATCTCTTGATCTTCTACCGTATTCCTCTTCTAACCTCGGACGTTGTGTGGGCAACGATCTTCCGAGATGAGAAACCACCAACCACCTTCTTCTCCTCCTAGCTAGGTTCGGCCACAAAAAAGCTTAACCAAGGATGAAGAACAAAACACCAACCAAGCTCCAAGAGATGTTAGCTTTCTCTCCTTCTTCTTCTTCTTCTTCTCCAAGTAGTATCCGGCCGCCACAAGAGCTCCAAGCCTTTGAGAGATTCGGCCACCACAAAGAGGGAGAGAGGAAGAGGATGACCGGTCACTCCAAGGAATAAAAGAGGGAGAGAAATAATAGAGGTTGTCATCCATGAAGGCACCCTCACCCCTTCTTTTATATTCCTTGGCCTAGGCAAATTAGGAAATTTAATTACAATAAAATTTCCTTAATTCCCTTGACATGATTTAATTGAGAAAAATAAAATAAAATTTCCCCAATTAATCTCTAATGGCCGGCCACATTAAAAGAGATAAATTAGACAAGTTTTAATCAACAATTAAAACTTCCTAATTTGTTTCCAGAAATTTTAAAAATAAAATTTTTCTTTAAAAATCTCTTCATGGTTGTTAAAAAGAAATTTCCATAATTTTAATTTTATCAACATGTGGATAATTTTAAAGAGAAAATAAAATATCTCACCAATCTACAAATAAGGAAAGAGATCAAATCTCTTTCTTTAATCTTTTGTAAATCTTTTACAAGAGAGATATTTTAATTTCAATTCTCTTTAAATTATTTCTTCCACATAATAAAAATTAAAATTAAAATTCTTTTTTAATTTAATTTGGTCGGCCCCCACTAGCTTGGGTTCAAGCTAGGGTCGGCCACCCAATCTTATCTGATTCCCAAGCTAGCTTGGCCGGCCCCTACATCATGGGTATAAGGTGGTAAGGTGGGTATAGTACTCTATAAATAAGAGGCTACGATAGGGACGAGAGGAGGAATTGGTTTTGGTCTCCCGATAAAATTCATCCCGAACACACAACTTAATTTTATCAATAATAATTCATTCCACTAGAAAACTATTATTGAACTACCACACCAATCTCAAATTATATTTTTTGGGCTCCTTCTTATTATGAGTGTTTTAGTCTCCCTGTGTTTAAGATATCGAATGTCCACTAATTAAGTGAGTTACTGACAACTCATTTAATTAATATCTAAGTCCAAGAGTAGTACCACTCAACCTTATTGTCATGTCGGACTAAGTCCACCTGCAGGGTTTAACATGACAATCCTTATGAGCTCCTCTTGGGGACATTATCAACCTAGTATCTCTAGGACACAGTTTCCTTCTATAATCAACAATACACACTATAAGTGATACAATTTCCCAACTTATCGGGCTTATTGATTCATCGAACTAAATCTCACCCATTGATAAATTAAAGAAATAAATATCAAATATATGTGCTTGTTATTATATTAGGATTAAGAGCACACACTTCCATAATAACCGAGGTCTTTGTTCCTTTATAAAGTCAGTATAAAAGAAACGACCTCAAATGGTCCTACTCAATACACTCTGAGTGTACTAGTGTAATTATATAGTCAAGATAAACTAATACCTAATTACACTACGACCTTCTAATGGTTTGTTCCTTTCCATTTTGGTCGTGAGCTACTGTTTATAATTTATAAGGTACTGATAACATCATCTTCTGCATGTGACACCACATACTATGTTATTTACAATATAAATTAAATGAACAACTACAAATAAATGTAGATAATTTAACCAAATGTGATTCTTTATTTATAATGAATGTTTACAAAGCTTAGGCTTTCAGTATACACTCCAACAAACTTAACCACACATTCTCCCCCTATTGACACACATAAAAAACTCTCCCCCTTGAAGAGTTACCCAACGTTGTTCACAACTTCACTCGTTATTCACAACATAATAACGAAGGTCTCATACCCTTCATTATTCTGAACGCTCATCCTTGAGCATATACCACTTGGTATATTCACACATGATTCAAATGAAGGTCTCATACCCTTCATTGTCATCAAATGCTCATCCGTGAGCATACACCACATGAATAATGAAGATATCCACTCTCTATTACATTCAAATGCCCAACCTTAAGCATTTTTGCTAAAGAAAGTTAACCACCTTCCAAGATGTATGAAAACTAGATTTTCATGTCCTTAAGGAGTAGCTCCCCTTAAAGACATGCACGTAACCTCTGTCATTGCACCAACAATGACTTGGAATCCCTAAACCTTTAGGAAACCCAAATTTAAAAGTTTTGAGGTTCAAAAATTCAATATTGAAACCAAACCTCAACCTAAACCACTACTTAGTCTTCCTTGATCAATCCATCCTTGTTTTCATCATAAAAACTCCCCCTAAATGTATACAAATATGTTTTGAGGGGTTAGGAATGGTTTTATAGACTAAAAATGATTCAAGATGCTGAAAATAAGCTTTCCCAGCTAAAATTAGCATCCCCAATCGATTGGGGTTGGATCCCAATCGATTGAACCCTGCTGAATCGATCCACTGATCGATTCAGACTGCATGGATCGATCTAGTGAGCTTCTGTTCGCGAGAAGCTCACTCTCAATCGACCGGGCGATCGATTGAGACCCTTCAATCGATCGGGTGATTGATTGAAGGTCTGAAGTTGCTGAAATTTCATTTCAGTCAACTTCAGAAACCCCTAGAAAATTTTACAAAATTTCAAAAATCATAAAAATCATTGTAGACATTATTTAGGGTATATATTATCATGGAAAAATAGTTTTCTAAGAAAATACTTCATATTTTCTAATATTGACACAAATTCGAAAACTTGTAAAAACTTTAGTGTTTTCTTCTAGTTTGTGTCTAACTTTTCAATGATGGTTACTATCAAAAGATAGTTTTCACCAAGGTTTTTCAAAATCATTTTAAAATTATTTTCAAAACCAATATCCAACCATGTTCCTTGGGCTCAATGCACATGACTTGTACATTAGCTTTCCCAATGATTGGAAAACACATATCTATGTGTTTTGATGAACTTAAAACTCAAAAGAATGCACTGAATCAACTTCTTGAGTTTTGTTCATCATCCTAACATCTCACTTGTATTTAATGTGTACGAAACCACATATAAGTCACCTTATAGTTTTTAGTGAGATGTGACTTTGGTTTTGCCCTAATCTAGGGATCATGCATGTCTATCAGGCATTTTGATGTTAGGAACATCCACCAAGGATGTTACTTGTTAATGAATGTCATTTGTCCTTAGTTTGCAAGGGATTAAAGACAATGCATGATGTGTTATGGGATACATCAAAGATAAATGATTTTCAAAAGAAAATTTTCTATGACTACATGATGTATGTATGACATGACATGGTATTTTGTGTTTTTCATAATAAAACATAAATGCAAAATATGATGTCATGGCATTAGGGATGGTAATGGGGCGAGACAGGGGCGGGTTTGCCATTCCCATCCTCACCCCGTTCTCATTTTTTTCGGGTTCGAGGATTCCCCGAACCCGAACCCACGGGGATCAAATCCCCATCCCCGCTTCATTCTTAAATTTAATTTATATTATTATTATTGTTATTTAATAATTATTATTATGATAATATTAATATTAATATTAATATTAATATCAATATTAATAATAATATTATTATTAATATTTTCAAAAAATTTAATATTAATATTAACACTATTATTAATATTTTTTAAAAAATCATATTATTATTTAATAATAATAATAATAATAATATTCGGGGCGGGTTCGGGGATGGGGATAGTATTCCCATACCCGCCCCGAACCCGTCCCATCCCCAAAATATCGGGGATCCCCATCCCCATTTCGGGTTTTTCCCGTGGGGCCCCAAACCCACGGGGAAAATTGTCATCCCTACATGGCATATGATGGGAAAACAATGCATGGTAAATTAGCATAAATGAAATACCTAGATTATCCATCTAAGTATCCTTAATCCTTAGCTAAATTAAAATTTAAAACCTAGATTGCCCACTATTTCTCAAGAAAATGTCAAAACCTAATTTTGACTTTTCTTTTGCTTTTCTTAATTTGTGTCAATTCAAATTAAGCATATTCCTCAAATTTTGGCACCATTTACTCTTCCAAGAGTAACGAATTCAAGTTAAGGCTTAAATTGCCTTCAATTTCCTAAGAACATACCACAATCCCAACTTGGTAGTTCTTATGATTTTCCCAAATGTGTCAATTTAACTTTAACATCAAACTTCTCACATTATGGCACATCTTACTCTTTCCAAGAGTAAGCCATTAATCCTTATCATTTTCAAAGGTTAACAATAATCTTGAAAATGCTCTTAGAGTGCCAACTTCATCATGATTGGGTTAACTACCCTTTCAATTAGAGTTGACACTCTCTAACCCATCTAAGGGGTAGAGAAAATGCTCCTAAGAACCCAAAACCTATTTGTGCTCCTTAGATGCTCTAGGTATTCACTAGGGAAAATTTCCTAGATACCTTCCTAGTGACCTTGTTAGGCTTCTTAGAAGCCTTGATCACTTTTTCTAGGTCAACTTTAGGAATTTCTTCCCTTGTAACCTTCTTTGCGACTTTCTTAGACTTCTTAGAAGTCTTAGTCATGTTTGTTGCAAAAATACTCTTAGGAATAATCTCCCTAGTATTTTTGACTTGACCATTTGACCTAGAGTTGGTTCCATAATTATATGGAACCATATGGTAAGAAGGCACATCCTTTTTAGTTTTAGGTTTGTATCCCAACCCCCTATGGCCCTTGGATGACCTTTGTTGTGCTAAACCTAGGTTTTGCTCATTTTGCCCTTTTAGGATACTTTCCATCCTTTTTAGGGGCTTTTCCATTTTATCAAGCCTTGACCTCGAGACTTGATTTTCTTCCCATAAATCCCTAGTTTTTTATTTTTCATTTAATCTTTGAGCATTTTTATTTTTAGGCTTGTAACTAAAATCCTTAGAATTCTTGCCTAAATTTTTATCTATCTTCCTAGACCTAGGTGTGGTAGTTTTAGCATGAAGAGTTGTATGTTTTTCCTTAATACTATCATGCTTCCTATTTCTATGGTAAATAGCATTAAAATGATATAAATTAGAACTAACACATTTTTTACCATTATTTAAAGAGGTAGGCTCAACAAATGATACCTTGCATTTTACCTTGGAGGCTCCCCCTTGAGTTGTGCTTCCTCCTTGAGCCTTGACCGCTTTCTTCCCCTTGGGACATTGACTCCGATAGTGTCCCCTTTGATTGCAAGGAAAACACACAATGTGCTCCTTGCTCTTCTTTGTTCCAGGAGCGATCTCTTTGGGCTTCTCCTTGCCCTTTGGTGTCACTTCGCCCTTCTTCTTGACCAATTTAGGGCACTTGCTCTTGTAATGCCCTTTTTCCCTACACTCAAAGCAAATAATATGATCTTTATTATTAACAATTGAAATTAGTATACCTTTGCTTGTAGGGATGACTTCTTCTCCTTTTGATCCGGATGTAGAGACTTCTTCTTGATCCGGCAATGATGATCCACGCTCCCCCTCAAACCTAGAGGTGGAGGCTTCTACATCTTCATCCTCGGACGTTGAGTATCTCTCAACTTCCGAATCCTCATGCTCATAAAATAAGGAGTAAACTCCTTTGGCTTTACCTTCGTGCTCTATTGAGGATGGACTTTCTTCTTCTTCCTCCGGTGTTGAGCACCTCTCAACCTCGGAGTCCTCTTCTTCTTCTTTTTGGTCTTGATTCAATGAATCACCCTCATTTGATTTTTCTTGGATTGATATAGTGGAGGGTTCTTTATGAAGTTTTTCCAATTTGCTCCATAGCTCTTTGGCATCTTCAAATTCTCCAATTTTCTCCAAGATGTTGGTCGGCAATAGATTGACCAAAGCTTGGTCACTTTGTCGTTAGCCTCACACCTTTGGATTTGTTCTTGGCTCCACGTGCTCCTCTTGAGAATTTTACCCTTTGAATTCTTTGGAGCTTCGAAGCCTTCCATAAGAGCAAACCATTGCTCTATCTCCACCATCAAGAAATTTTCGACCTTGATCTCCAAAGATCTAAGCTTATCATTGTGAATGGTGGAGGCACCCTTGTGTCAAATCCGAGTCCATCTCGGAATTCCATCTTGAAGTTGATCTCCTTGAATTCTTTGACTTTGATGATTTGCTTCAACTTCTTCACCCTCTAGCTTTTTGCCCCTTACAGCGATGATTCCGGTGAAGAGCAACCTTGCTCTGATACCACTTTTTGGGACTGAAAATGTAGCTAGAGGGGGGGTGAATAGCTCTTTGCGATCTTGTGCTTGTCGTTGCTTGCTTCTTGTGATGATGTGCAGCGGAAAATACAAGAAACAACACACTACAACGCTAACACGTAGATTTACTTAGTATCCATCTCAAGAAGAGGTGACTAGTCCAAGGATCCACACACTCACGCACCCTCCACTATGAAAACACTCCTTTTCGGTAACTATCGAAGGTGAAGAAGCCCTACAATACTCTCAATACAACAAGAAACAAAGAGAAGCAACTACAAGGGAAAGCTTACACGGTTTACATAAGAAACCCTAACCCTAGCTTCTTCTTCTTGTTGTAGATCCGCCTCTTGACTTGGAAATGCCTCCAAGAACCTTCAAGATCTGGCGGTGAGAACTTTGTGGAGAAACTCTGGAATTGCTGTGAAGATCGGAGCTGAACAGTGCAAGCGTTGGCGAAGAAAGAGCATGACAACGACTTTAATCTATGCCAACGGTCGAATCCCAATCGATCGGATTGCTCCCAATCGATTGGGGAGGCTTTAGATCGATCGGCTGATCGATCCAGAGCACCTCTATGCTCTTGGGAATCGCCTAGATCGATCGGATGATCGATCCAGGGCTTATCGCGCAAAATCACAGCTCCCAATCGATCAGCTGATGATTGGAGGCTCCTAATCGATCTGTCGATCGATTGGGAGGCTTTTTGTGCGATCGGTGATTCTCCCAATCGATCCACTGATCGATTGGGAGGAGGCTTGTCGCAGGGACTCACCCAATCGATCAGCCGATCGATTGGGCATGAGCCAATCGATCGGCTGATCGATCCAGCTCAAGGTTTTTGCCCAAAACCAAGTCCAAAGTCCCCTAAACCAACATCCGGTCAACTATGACCTATTGGTACATCATGCCTAGCATCCGGTTACCTTTGACCTGCCAGGACTCCCTCACCAAGTGTCTGGTCAATCTCTTTGACCTACTTGGACTTTCCTCCTCGTGCCAAGTGTTTGGTCCTCCATGACCCACTTGGACTTCCACCAGATGTCTAGTCAGCCTTGACCCATCTGGATTTCCTGTGCCAAGTATCCGATCAATCCCTTTGACCTACTTGGACTTCCCAACTGTCTGACTTCACTCACCAGGTCTTTTCTTACTGCCTAGCTTCACTCACTAGGTCTTTCACCTGGCTTCACTCACCAGGATTTCCCAACTGCCTAGCTTCACTCACTAGGTCTTTCACCTAGCTTCACTCACAAGGACTTTCCAGTCTGCCTAACCTCCCAGTTAGGACTTTTACTTGACTTCACTCACTAGGATTTTCAAGTCAAGTATTCAGTCAACCTTGACCTACTTGACTCTCCTTCATAATCTCTCCACATGAACAATCGCACTTGCAATCTCCATGTGTTGTCTACATGTATTGTCAAACATCGAAACTTAAACATCAAGACTCAAGCTTGACCCAATTCAAGCTCAGTCAACCAGGTCAACCTTGACCTAGGGAATATTGCACCAACAAGTTTCACACTCTGAATTATCTAGATGATTGAAAGTTGGTTCATGAACGCTAGAGAAAGAGAGAGAGATGTTGAGAGAAGAAAAAGAGAGGAGGAAAGAGAGAGAAAGGTGAAGGGGAGGCAGAGAGATTATAGAAGGAGGTCAGAGTAATCAACTTCCAAATCCTGAAAAGAAGAAGAAAGTAAGAAGAATAAATGTTCTTTCTATTGTTAGCAAGGTTTGAGTAGTATTTCGGGGAGTTAGTCAAGCTTCATACCTGATACAGGGCTCAAATTTGAATTCCACAAGTCGAAGGAGTAGTTCATTGATCTGAATTATCATAGTATATACTCATACCCATCTTACGATATAGATGTCTTTCCCCTCCTGGGCATTGAACAAAAGATAAGACGGGTCTCTTTCTACCTTTCTAAGACAATAGATCTCATTCCTCTACTCCCTTCGTTCAGAAACAACTCTTTAAGAACCTTCCGCTTCAGCAACTAATAACCATAGTTATTGGCTTCTGGTATATAGTCACTCATCTTGAGTATGCCCTCCGCCTCTCCTCTTTTTCTTGGGTCTATCATGCCCGCTCACTAATCTCTGTCTCCTTTGTGTCAGAGAGAAGGAGAGTGGTAAAGGCAATTCTAGGACTTCGATTCTACCCAAATGATTGTAAACACCTAATTTATGTTTGGTTTCTATCCTCAATGGGTGTTTGCGTAGGTAGACCGTCCTATGGTATCCGATGTGAACTTTTACTTCTACAATGGTGTATCAACCCTAATCATGGTCTATAATGAATTAGGTTTGATCCATTAAGCTCTAGGACGACTTAGGGCTCCTTGCGGCAAGTCAGGTTACACTTTCGTATCTGACCCTTCACGTTTCGATTTTCTATGGATCAGAGGATCAGGTTCTTCTTTCGATTCATACCCAAACTCTCATGGGATACAAGTCTCATATTTTTGGAATCATGATCATGTTAAAACAGTAGATTCAAACCATAAACATACATTTCATCGAACAACTAACATGCAAACATGTGAAGCAAATGAAAATATATTCACATATCAAAAGGGCTACTCCCTACATCCTAGAATCAATAGAACTATTCCATAACAAAGGTATTATAATTCAAAGACAACAATGAAAGTATTCATACAATCAAATCGGAGAATAGAGTTAAGAGATGCTTAGGGAGAAGTCTTTGGAGTAGTTTCTTGTGCCGGAGGTGGATGGAGCGTCGGAGTCGATAAAGGCGATGACTCTTGGATTTCTACAAGAGGGGAAACTCTTTCCCAAGGAGGGGGGCAAAGTCCTACTGTCCAAGCCCCCCCCCCCCCCCCCTCCTTCCAAATGATGAGACCCAAGGTAGGGTAGGGCTCTTTGGCTTGGTTCTTTCGCTCCCCATTTCACTCTAATCTTCATTCTTGTCATCCAAAATACGCAAAAGAAATATCTAGAAACAATAAAACATGAAAATGAAGCATAAAATCAAGTTATCTCAAATCATGCATGCAAAAGTGAGTCAAATGTAGTGTGAAAATATGATGAAAATCCTATATACTTTACACTTATCACCCCGCTCCTTTCCTTGTATGATCTAATCTAATTCATTCGATCCCGGAGATCATGTTATTCTATCAACTGATCAAAGTTATCTGATGACTGAACCTTGCTTTCTTTTTCACTAGATTTTGCTGATCTAGCTTATGTCTAAAATCCCTAATTTGTCGACTAATCATCTTGATCCGTCAATTAATCAAACTGAGGATCCATCGATCAAACCTATTTTTCAAACAATGGAATGCCTATAAAACAAAGTTATAAAAAATAGTATTTACCCTATAAAACAAAGTTATAATAAATATATGCATGAATACTATGACAATTAGAACTATCTTGATCTCAACTTAAAAATCTCTTGACTTCTTCAGTTAGATCAATGTCTAAGGTTTATTCCTACTAGAACACGACCTCACTACACTCACTCTAGGATCTTACCTCACTTATCATATGTCAAACTTCTGGTCCTCTTCTCAGTGTTTGATCGTCTGATCCACTAAGACTTTTCTTGTAATACTAAATTATCACAATAACAATAATAGTAATGCAAACTAGTGTTGGTAAAACTATATTTAGGTTTACCAAAATCTATTTGTACGATCAAACTTACTTGGAGTTCATTCTTCCAAGACTTCTCATTACCTAGGGTTAACTCCCCTTAGGATTTTTCACTGTATAGCTTTACTCACTAGGGCTTTCGCTACCTAACATCACTCACTAAGGTCTAATTTGACTCACTAAGACTTTCCACTATCTGACTTCACTCGGTAGAACTTTCCACTCATTAGGACTTTCACTTTGCTTGGAGTTCACTTCTCCAAGACTTCTCACCCATTTGTTAGTTATCTGATCAATCTTGACATGAATAGACTCTAATAAAGATATTGTCAAACAAACATCAAAATCCTATAGGTCGATTACTCTAACAAATAAGTTATGCTTTGCCAGCATAGGATAATATTTTTTGAGGCCAAGGATTAATCTATCTCACTAGTGAATCTAGCAAGGGGTTGTAATCAAAAATTCGTTAACGCACTACATCTGAAGGAATTCTATGATATTTAAACGACATGAAACCCTCTCGAAAGCCCATAATGGAAAGCTGCTGCACACAAGTCATGTCATCAACGCCAATCAGGTAGATACATGACTTGAGTCTATTGACCTAAAGGCATGCATAGTGTCAAACTCCTGTAAGCAAGTAGTTAGTGCACCAACTGAATTTGCATAACCTAAACAAAAGTAGATCATCTGTGTAGGCCAAGTAAGCTAGTTTGAGGTGATTACATTGAGGGTGGAAGCTAAAACAAGGACTGACTATACACTGCTGTATCTATCTCTTAAATATCTCCACACAAATACCCAGAATTCACCCTGCCTCAATCCTCTGACTCCTTGGAAAAGACCAAATGCCCCCCTATTGATGGTTACTGAGAAAGATATAGTAGTCACACACTTCATAAATATCAAGACAAGAATTCTTGAAATGCACATGAATATCAAGAGATCACAAATGTAAAAGCCTTAGCATTTCAAGTTGAATTGGGCTCTCTTTTGAACTTTCAAATTGTATTAAGAGTTTCAAATTTCATTAAAACCCAATGTAATAAAAAAATATTGATAAATTTCTTAGTATCTTGAGATTATGGTATAAGTGACTCTTTCTTAATATTTTAAGCTTTTGAGATAAATGGTTAGCTAATCAACTTTTAGAATAAGTGGCTAGCTAATCAACTTAAGATAAAATCAGAGTTTTACTCTCGACTTTATAAATATTGTTGTACCTAATCAAAATGATGCCCACCCATCCAAGATCTAGAATCTATTTCCCTGTTAGTTGGAAGCATTGGAGCTACAATCAATTAGATGCATCAACAATTTAAAGGAGCAGAGGGGCTAATTAGAAATGGAAGTACTAAGACACTAATATGCACATTTGACCCTACTAGTAGCCGAAAGAGAGCTAAATTAGGATCCATACCAAATAGTTTGCCTTTATCCACTTTACACTAGTGATGGAGTATGGAAAAATAACTGCATGTAAAGTTTAAGTGAAAAGAGTAATCAAACTGTATAAAAATCATTAGAAAACCTAAATTTTAGCTACCTATTACAAAGAAAATTAAGTGGATACATATATTCTGTATCATTTCTAAATAAATACACATGCATTTGTAACACCCACTAAGCTTTTAAGAATAAATATGAGAATGATGAAATTGCCTTAGAAAAATAATAAGAAGTGAGTTGAAGTAAAAAGAAATAAAATGAAATAAAAAGAAGTGATGGTCAAGGATTGAACCTTGAACCTCTTATATTATAATTCATAGAATTAATTAGTAGAAACCAATTGGGATAGAGAGAAGATATTGATAGCAAAGGAGGGAAACTCATGATAAAGGTGAGAATAAAAGATAGCCAAAAGAAAACAAGAAAAGAGCAAGAGAAAGGCAACTTACCTTCCTCCCTTTCTCTCCCTCTTCCTCTTTGATCTTGCCGAAATTTTAAAGAGGAGTTAAGGGGATTCATTCCCCCTTATTTTATCATGAATGGTGAGAATAAATGGAAAATAAGATAAATAAAATAAAAATATAGAAAAAGGCTAAGGGAGAAGGAAAGCAAAAATCAAGTTTGCTACCTCTTCCCCCTTAACATAAAAGGGAGCAAGAAAAGAGAAAACTATTTTTCTCTCATTTTCTCTCATTCATCCTCTCCCTCACCGAGAACACCACAGTCCCCTCTCCTCCATCTTCAGCCCCAAAGCCAAGTTTTTCCCTAAGGAAGCCTAGGATACAAGGAGAACTTAGCAAAGGAACCAAGGGAAAGGAACTAGAAGAAGAGGCTACTTCTTCTTCACCATACCTTAGATCCACAAGCGAAAAAGGATGTAAGCTTCCCCTCACCTGTGGTACAAGGCTTTTATGTGTTTTTTTCGGATTTTATGAAGATTTTAAAACCTAGAAACAAGTTTGAGAAAATTCGGCCAAGAAGAGCTTCCAAAATCTAATGGTGTTTAAACTAGTCTTCACTACATGATAGATTTTTCTATGCTATGTAAAGGGGTTCTTCTTCATGCTTTTATACCTATATGATGCTTGATCAGAGGAGTACTAAACCCTAGAATTTCGGCCAAAAATATTCTTAAGAGGCTAGGGAAATTTATTGTTTCACCCAACTAGTACAAGGTTCTCCCTATGAAATATTAAGGGTTATGTATTAGTTTTTCTTCCTTAGAAGATATTTGAAACTAAAAGAAAACCACTCATATGTTTCGGCCAAGAAAGGGTTTAGGGTTAGAAAGACTTTTAAATTTAAATAACCATGCTCATGTGATAGAATACAAAGATCTTAAAGGATTTGTATGCTTGAATATTGCTAGAATTCCATGAACTCCTTCTTAGGGTTTTTCGGCTATGATGAGATGGATAGCTTAGAAAAGCTTAAACAAGATTTTAATATGCTCAAGACCTCTGTGCTGTTTAGATATGAAAGTTGTTCAATGCCCTCATGCTTAGTTAGGGTGTAGAAAAATTAGTGGATGACATATAACATGTATAACCACAAGGGGTCCTAGCTTATTCATGAACCAATTTGTATATATGTTTCTTAGTAACTTTTGCCATGAAACTTACTTAGGTTTTTCATGCTTTAGGCCACTTAAAAACCTAGCTAAAGAATGGTAGGTTTCGGCCATGAGGAAAAAAATGAAAGAAAAAGAGAAAAAAAGAAACCTAGAAAGCCTAAGACACAATTCATATGTATACTCATTATGCTTGTTTTTATACATGCTATGAAACTTGTATAAATTCTCATGCTTTTAGGCTATTTGAAGCAAGTTTATATTCTGTGAGTTTCGGCCAAGTAGGGTTTAAAAGACCTAGAGGCCTTAGAAATGAAACCAAATGTGTTAAAAGTACTTCTTATGTAAATAGGATAATGTATTGATTTTGTCACATACTTGTATAATTTTTCCATGATCTAAATGGACCATTGTGAGTCTCGGCCATGAAGGTTTAGATGCCCTAGAAACCCTAGGACTTAAATTAAATATGCTCATGTCACCCTACATGAAATATGATAAGTAGAAAGCCAAGGTTCAATTACTATATGTTGTTTTATGACCTAAAATGATGCTAGGGTTTGTTTTGGCCATAACTATTGGATGATGCCTTGTATGAATTTATACATAATGTTAGTCCAAGTTCACATGCTTGTATGCTTGTTTGTAGCCCTAATGAGAACTTGTTAAATTTCGGCCATGACATATGTTAAGGGCTTAAAGAACTTAGGAACTAATTCAAATGTGTCAAATATGTTTACCTTGTTCCTTGGTAAAAATGTTATAAATATGATTTAAAGTTGTCCATGCTTTTATGTCATATGGAACCTTGTTTCACACCTTAAGGTTTCGGCCATATGAAATTAGGGACTTGAGGAACTTAGAAACTAAGTTAATCATGTTTATAATGCTTCCTATAAAAATGTTATGATGATAATTTAGGTGCCACATGCTTGGATGTTGTGTTTAACCTAAATTGAGCTTTAAAGGGGTTCGGCCACAAGGGTTTAGGAAGCTTAAAACCAAGATAAATATGATACCATGTTTCCTATGATAGGATAATCACAAGATACACCCTTATGCTTAATATGTATGCTTGTGATTTATGACTTATGATATGATATGCATGCTTTTATGATATGATATGCTTTGTGCTTAAATTATGCATGCTTATGTTATGATATGTGGTTAAATTATGCATGCTTGATGCTATGTTTAGTGCTTAAAATATGCATGCTTTCATGATATGATATGTGGTTAAATCATGCATGCTTGATGATATGCTTTATGCTTAAGATATGCATGTTTTTATGATCTATGCCTAAGTGATGCATATTGATATGACATGATGTATGCCTAAGTGATGCATACCTTTATGATATGATGTATGCCTAAGTGATGCATACCTTTATGACATGATGCATGCCTAAGTGATGCATACCTTTATGATATGATGTATGCCTAAGTGATGCATACTTTTATGATATGATGTGTGCCTAAGTGATGCATGCTTTTATGATACATGATATGTATGACATGTACTTTACCTTATATGTGAGTGGCTTGTACCAAGGGTGGGCTCTATAAGCGCCCCGGGGACTAAGGACCTCGTTAGGGATGGGCTCCTAAGTGCCCCTAGGACTAAGGGCCTAGTATGTTTGCCTCGTAGGGTTCAAGACTTGCTACCTTGGACCTACAAGGTTGCGCGCAATATGTAAGTGGTACATAGCCGGGATCCCCCTTATGTTGAGATTATTTTCAAGTATATATGTAAAAGAAAATGGTTTAAAAGATCATGAGACATACACATGTTTTTCGGATACATGTTTTCCAAAATCATATTGCATACACCCTATGATTATGCTATGTTTCATGTTATGCTCTTGATTATGATATGCCATGATAAGGTATGATTACGTTATGTTCATGCTATACCTTATAGACATGTTTCGGCCATTGATTTGTTGATGCTTGCTATATAGATTTCGGCCATGGATATGATGATGCCTTGATGTACATGTTTCGGCCATAGTATGATGCTTTGATATACATGTTTCGACCATGCTTTGATATACCATGATACTTGTTGTTATGCCATGTCTAGCTATGTTTTATGCAATGCACTATGTATATGTTTCGGCCATGGTGATGCTTGATATGCTATGACTAGTTGTGATTATATTATGATGCATGATATGCTTGAATAGAATGATATGTTATGCCATGATTAGTTGAGATTATGACTTGTTGATGCATTCTTGATTATGTGCTGATTGTTGGTTTTAGTGAGTAGGAAAGGAACTTACTGAGCCATGAGTGCTCATAGCTTACTTTCCTTGTACCACAGATAAAGGAAAAAGCTGGATGAGTTAGAGGAGCAGCAGGAGGGGCAACGAAGATGTGTGTGGCAGTGGCTAGACAACCAAATAAATAAGAACCTGCTTAAAGTTTCTTTAAAGAACTATGCATTGGTATTTTATGACTTATGATACCTAAACATGTGTGGCTTGACATTATGGTTCCACTGGATTTGATGTTATGATTTTTGATGTCATGTGATAGTATAGTTCAAAAGAAATTTAAAAGAAAAGTTTTATTAAAACTATGAAAAATTATTTTAAGTCTTCCGCTGTTTTAAAAAGAAAAATTTATACGTAGAGTATCGTAGCCCCGTCCCTTAGGGTTAGCAGGGAGGGCGGGCGTTATAGCATTAGCCAATTGTATAAAAAATGAGCATTTGGAATATGACCCAAATATCGACTAATCCTATCCACGAACATCGACGAGTGAATCACCAGTGAGTTAGCTCTGTTGTCAACTTAATTGTCAATCTCTGAATAACAACAAAGATGATGACGAGGTTGGGAGCATAGATGAAGGTAAATAAGAAGAAGAGGGTTGGAATGATGGTTAGGGGTTCCCCGGTGTAGCCACTCTAACACTCAAGTTAGAGGATGAAGAAGATGAGAATTAGGGTTTTAATGTACATACATGTGCATATGTACATAGATACTAGAAAAGACTACCTTTTATAAGGAGACCATAAACTTTTTTCTTCCATTCCCTCCTCCATGTCGCTATTATTTAATTCCTTAAATAATGTGAAACTTGTTCACACCACTACTTTTTTTGTAAAATGATCTAAGATTTGCATGATGATTTATTCTTTTTCTAAAATGGTCATGTGTCTTGCATCGCCAAGGGCCTAGGAAATAAAGGATGCAGTGACCCAAGAGTCAAGAGCTGGGAGGCTCGAGAGACCAAGAGGCTATGGAGCCGAGAGGCCTGAGACTTTTCTTTGTTGGAACTACCTCAGCAAGTTTTACCAATATTCTCTTATCCATAATTCCTGGGATCATAAGTCTCCCCTTCAAGTCTAGTCCAAGAAGGTAAGAGTTTGACTGACTGGACTATTGTATATTCAGAATGATCCCAGCTGTCTCAATTGCTTAAGCCATGTGGTAAATCCATTGTATATATATATATATATAAAGAGATTACACATTAAATGTTAGCATTCCTCAATCATAAATGTAGCCACTCCTTTTACACATTGTTTTCTTTATCCACCTCGATTCTTGAGCCCATAATGCACCATTGAACCTCCGAGGTTGCATCATATTAATGTGATGAGACTCGTGACAGAGAAGACTAGGCATCTTCTAACATATAATGATTACTCTAAGTTTTTATTTATCCCATGTGTTTGATCCTACAGTGGAAAATCTACCCTACCCTTATAATAGAAGAGATCCAACGGTCCCTATTAAATGAGTCAGGCTATATTAGTCAGATAAAAATATTTTTGCACGCACTTGCTAATTCTTCAATTATCATTTCTTTGTCTTCTTTGTTTCATCTTCTTCATCTTTGAGTTTTCTTCTCCACCTAGTAAGTTGTTTTAGTCCATCTTTATGATTCTTACTTTTATCAGTCCCTTGACAGCATATTCCACGGTTTGAGAATCTTTTTTTGATTTCTAGTATAGATCTACTGCTTTAAGTTTTACTGATGTATCCCTGGATTGGTTATGGGCGACTTATGGAGTTCTAGCTGATCATCTATTAAGGCTTCCAAATGGCAATGATCGGCCATACTGTCCTTCTCTAGGCTTTGTAACTTTCTTCCGAAGCCACATGCTAAGCAGGCTACACTCTCCTTGTCATGCCCCGTGACCTAGGCGTGTGACACCGGCGTTGCTCGCGGATATAAATACTCGAAAACAACAAACCTAATAAAATACATACCAAACCAGTAATAATATAATGAAAATATTATCTTTACAATCCAAAAGTGAAAGCGTACAAATAAAGATAACATAAATTAAACGGACGAATCACTTGGACATGACTTCATTACCAGCCCCAAAACATCTCTTGCTCCTTATTCTCGACTTGTTCCTCGTCTTTATCTGGGGATGAGAATAAGGAGAGTGAGTGCTTGGGAAAACACTTACTAAGTGGGATCAATCGAACATAGCACGACAAAATATAAAACATAGCAAGACATTCGGAATTCATGACGAAAATATATTTCATAAAACATGATAGAAATATAACTTAATCGAAAACATATACTTTTAGCATGACGTTCAAAATTCATGACAGAAACATAACTTAATAAAAAATATAGCACTGTTAATCATCTTATTTTTCATGATATTACTGATCAACCCCCTATATGTAATTCCTCTAAGGGGTGAGGTCATATATCGATTATTATTACTCACCGCATCAAGGTCATATTTTGTCATATCTTATCATGTTTTCAAAAATTTCCTTTACTGATTAGTCCCCTATATGTAATTCCTCTAAAGGGTGAAACCATATATCGGTTATTATTACCCACTGCATCAGAATCATATATCGGTTATTACTATCCACTGCATTAGGGTCATAACTTGTCATATCTTATCATATTTTCATAACTTCCCTTTACCATATCTAACTTGAGTCATAATAGTGCATCTTGGAATAAAAAGAAATGAATTTGTAATATAAAATGATGAAATGTAAACATATTCTGCAGCTATACTCAAAACGAAAAGCCCACTTACCTGGTCAGAAACTTCTTCGATTTTGGATAGAAACTTTACGGAGCTTGAACTTGCACTTGTTAATCGGAACTTGGGCTAAAAACTTGTGTAGAAACTTGCACAAAGGTTTAAGTGTCCATTTGGAAGACAATGCATTGGCTATTTATAGGTATGAAGGGGTGGCCAAGGCATATGAAGAGATGACTAGATAGAGGGTCATTCATTAAAAAGGCTAGGTGAAAGGTCATGGCTAGATGGAAATTACAAGTAGATGGAGGATCATTCATTAAAAAGGCTAGGTGAAAAGTCATGGTTAAATGGAAGTTACAAGTAGATGGAGGGTCATTCATTAAAAAAGTTAGGTGGAAGGTCATGACTAGATGAAAGTTACAAGTAGATGGAGAGTCATTCATTAAAAAGGTTAGGTGAAAGATCATTCTAGATGAAAAGTCATCCATTAAAAAGGCTAGATAAAATGTCACCATACCATTACAACTTAGCACATAAAACATAGGCATAGCTAGAACAAGTCCAAGTTACATAAAAGGATTAACACATGACTTATTATGTTATCATGATAAAACTAAAAGAAACATAGGCATAAAATTTTAACATATGACCCACTAAGTCATCTTGTTAGAAAGCAAGAAAAACATAGATATAACTAGAATAAAAATTTAAAACACATAAAATTAATATATGACTCATTAAATTCTCATGATGAAGAGCATAGAAGAAATATATGAGTAACTAGACCCAACATCCGAAATCTCTAAGATCCAAACCTACACATGACATAAAGTAATTATAAACTTGGGTTCAATTTTTTATGGTATTAAGATTTCTAGGAGTCGAACCTAACTTAACCTTCAAAGGTATCTCCACTAGTGTCTATCATCATGTCCAAAATCGGGTCTTCACATTCCTATCCCTGTTTTCTTTATTGAAGTGTCGTGATACTTTCGCATCCTGTTGTTATAGCCTAGCCCCAATTGTTTTTGTATCTTGACTGGGGTGGTGATTCTTTTCGGCTTGTATTACATTCCACTTTCTCCTCGCTTCTTTCATTTTTTATCCGAAGAAGATGGAGGATGGAGTCTTCTCCTTCTCCTCCCAGTTTGGGATTAACTTGATCAAAGAGCTTCCTTCATCCCACAAGGGATGGAAATTATAATTCTTTTTCATCAAACCCCAGGCTCTATCTCTTGGCCAACTCACTAATAGCAAGAATTGTCCCCTTCTCAAACTTAAAAAATTGTCATCTGGTGCAAAGCTACTATAGCGCATCCTAGACGCTACTCGGTATGTAGTTCAGCAGTAATGCCCTACTCAAGGAAGGACTGCTGCATATGTTTGGGCTTAGCTAAAGACCAACTCCTCTCATCACTTCATTGGTAAGAATCTTCATATTCACAAGTTTAATTTATTTAATTGAAGGCATGTTATTTTTTGCACCCTACATAATGATGAGAGCATCGCTAAATAAGGTGATGAAGTTTACTGCGGCAAAGCTAGAAGCACTCCAAGTAGCAATCATCGACCTCTTCGAGGCAACCCCTGAGGAAGGAGTATCACTGATTCTAGCTATAGCCCCAACATAGGGGGCTTCCCAACCAACAATGAGGGTGCCAAGCTCGACAGGAGAATCAGGGAGGTCTCCTATTGGTCGGCCCGATACCTTGAGACCGACTTCATCTACGGTCAAAAAATCAAGCCAATCCACCCCTATATTAGTCTTTGCCAAATCCTCAACTTCTTCAATCTATTCATCAATTCAACCACTAGATGAGTCAATTAGATCGGAGGACTACCTAGCTATGGCTCACCTCCCAACATCTTCTAGGACCCCCCCCCCATTTTCCTGCCTCCTATCAAATCAAAGACTTCTCACATGGAGGAGGTCTTTTTCATGCTCCTAGGCCTGAGTTCTTCTGGCCACTAAGGGAATTTGATAGGGTGAAGAAGTCCCCTTCGTCGTGGAATCATCTCAAGACCCAATCCAAGAAGAGCACCAAATAGGTCACACCCTTTATGGTCCAGCAACCCTCGAATGAAAAACGGGGGAGCATCGGCAAGGACATGCCCATGTGAGCTTTAGTAGAGAAACTTTTGTGGGATAGGGCCAGACACATGTCTCAACTACTGATATTTGGCAGACGATACCTTGAAATCTGTCAGGGTTATTGAGATCCATAGGCCCAGTTAGCCATAGCCCCTTCTCAAGAAATTTTGGTTGCAGCTCAATAGGAAATAATTGTCACACAGTCGGAAGTTGATCATCTAAAGTGACAACAAATAGACCCCTCTTCTGAACAGGCAACAATCACCTAATTGAGGAGGAGGATAGCGAAGACGATGGCAGAAAGAATCAACCTGGCGTATAGCATGAGTCAGCTTTAGGTGGAGATAGACATGTTGGCAGCTGCTGCAGTTGACCATCAAATGAAATTGGAAGCCGTCGTAGCCAAAGAGGCAGCTGTCCAAGCTGGTTTGGATGGCAGCTAGTAGGATTTGGGGATTTTGAGAGTCAAACTATGAGCCACTCGAGGGGAAGCTCAGTCAGCTAATGCCTAGTGAAAACCAGACAATATGATCTAGAGGCTCCCCTTATCACCATTGAAGATACCTGAGCTTAGGCGCAGGGCCAGGAGGTCTCCCTAACGAAGTTGTGGGCATCTATAGTGGAGTTAGAGGATTAGAAGGACCAGTTAGAGGGCTAGGTGTCTAAACTTAAGGAGCGCCAGGCGGGAGAGGATGATCATTGGGCCATCAAGAAAAAAGAATTCCTCTAATCAGAGGAATTTTATAATATGGTTAGTATCCACTTCGTCCAAATGATGTCTCATAGAATTGACCGCACCCTAAAGCAACTGGTAGAGAATGGAAAGCTTTCCGTCAACTCCCCTCCCAATCATCAACCTTTAAAAATCAATGAGACCATCCCTAATGAAGATGCTATTGAATTTTAAGATGTACTTATCTTTTATAACTATTTTTCGACAATATGATGGAAGTTTGGGAGATTTGTGTTGTTTTCCACTATGATTATAGAGACAAGGATCTCCACTCCAACTACGTCCGAATCCAAGAGAGCTTAGGCTCTAAAAAGGACAAGGCGATATGAAACTCACTTGACCCTTGTACGAAGGGGAGTCCACTACCATAGCCTGGAGAATTTCAACCCTGACTACGTCCAAGTCCAAGGGTGTTTGGGCCCTAAAAAGGATAAAGCAATATGGTACTCACTTGACTCTTATACGAAGGGGAGTTCGCTACCACAACTTGGAGGGTCTGACTACATCCAAATTGAGGAAGTTTAGGCCTTGAAAAGGACAAGGTAATACGATACTCGCTCAACCCTTGTACAGAAGGAAGTCTGTTATCACAGCCAAGAGGATCTCGAGCTCAACTATGTCCAAGTCTAGGGGAGTTTGGGCCCTAAAAGGACAAGGTGATATGGTATTCACTCGGCCCTTGTACTAGAGGATTTTGACTCTGACTACATCCAAGTCTAGGGGAGTTTGGGCTCCGAAAAGAACAAATTGATATGATATTCGCTCGACCATTGTATGAAGGGAATTCCTCTATAGCAATATAGAGGATCCCAACACCAATTATGTTCAAGTTTAGGAGAGTTTGAGCTCTGAAAATGACAAGGTGATACGATACTCGCTCGACCCTTATATGAAGGGGAGTTCGCTACCATAGCCTGGAGGATCTCGACCCTGACTACATCTAAGTTTGAGGGAGTTTAGGCCATATAAAGGATAAAATGATATGGTACTCAGTCGACCCTTGTACGAAGGGGAGTTCTCTATCACGGCCTGAAGGATCTCGACCTCGACTATATCTAAGTCTGAGAGAGTTTGGGCCCTGAAAATGATAAAATGATATAATACTCTCTTGACCCTTGTAGGAAAGGGAGTCTACTACCACAGTATGAAAGATCTCCACCCTGAGTATGTCCAAGTCTAGGGAAGTTTGGGCCCTAAAAGGACAAGACGATACGATACTTGATTGACCCTTGTATGAAGGAGAGTCTACTACCGTAGCCTAGAGGATCTTGACCCCGATTACATCTAAGTCTAAGAGAGTTTGGAGCAAGATCCAAGTCTAAAAGAGAAATAGTCATTTATTTGATAAGAAAAGTACAAAGCATAAACAAATCTTGAAGAGATAATCTCAAGGTGAGAAAGCAATTCTTAAGCAAAGTAAGGTTTCAGGTGGTTAGCGCTCCATGGTCGATCGAGGTTTTTACCATTTGTGTCTTCCAGATAATAGGATACTGAGCTTTGATTGTTAATCATCCAGAAGGGTCCTTCCCATTATGGCTTCAATTTGCTTACGTCTCCTATCAGTTTAACCTTATTCATTAGATTTCCGACTTAGAAAGTATGAGGAATAACTTGTTTATTATACTTGATACACATTCGCTGACCATAAGCCTTGAGTCGAGCAACCACTCATTCTAGAGTTTCAATGATCAAATCAAGATCCAGGAGATATTGTTCAGAATTATCTTGTCCAAAAGTATTCCTCCGAATTGACCCTTTTCCAATTTCTACTGGGATGCTTGCCTCTCCTCCATAAATAAGATGAAAAGAAGTCATTCCTGTGTTCTCTCATGTTGTGGTTCAGTAAGCCTATTAGATGCTTGGCAACTCGTCCACCCAACAACCTTTTACTGATCCAATTTAATTTTGAGTCCACGAACTATTTCTCAATTGATCATCTTGGTTTGACCATTGCTTTATGGGTATGCTACTAAAGTGAAGGCTTGATGGATTTTAAATTCTTCACACCATTCTTTTAGTCATCGACCTTGAACTTGTCTATCATTATCGGAGATGAGCTTGTGAGGGATATCATATTGGTAAATAATATTTTTCTATAGGAATTTCTTAGCTGTGTCTTTAGTTATACGAGCCATTGCTTCAGCCTTAACCTACTTAGAAAAATAATCAATAGCTACCAAGAGAAATTTCTTCTGTTGAGGCCTGACTGAGAAGGGTCCCACAATATCCATATTCTACTGATCAAAGGGGTTGATACAGTGAAAATCTTCAAAATCTATGTCAGATGGTGAGAGAGGTTTTGATGCCTTTGGCAATGAATGCAGGCTACGAGAAATTGGGCAGTATCGACCTACATTGTTGGCTACAAGTACCCAGCTAATAATGTCTTCGGAGCGAGTATCCTCCCTCTAATATAATTTTCACAAACACCTCCCCGAGACTTCAGGATTAGTTGACACCCGACCTAAACTACTATTGGTGAGAACTGTGATCAGGTGAGCAAGGAAGTACAACTTTAGTCAACGGATGACGATGGCCAGCCCGAGAGCTAATTTTTCTAGATTAGTATTTCTGCTTTCGACATCCTTTAATAAATATTCCAAGAAATAAATGGGATGTTGTATATCATCTTCCTATCAGAGTAGGACTACGACAACTACTCCATCAAATGTTGATAGATATATCCATATCATTTCTCCTGTCATCGACTTAGAGAGCAAGGCTAGTCAAGGCGAAATCTTCATTGGACTTTGTGTCCCACTAAAACTTAGAAGCTTTTTCTCAATATATTAAAAAAAAAGGTAAGATTTAATCTACTGAACAGGAGATGAATCGAGAAAGTATTGTAATAAGTTTGATCAATTGTTGTGCCTCCTTAAGATTATGGGGGGAGACATGTTCTGGAGCGCCTGTATCTTCTCAGGGTTTGCCTTGATTCCTCGTTCAGTTACAATGTATCTAAGAAATTTCTCACTTTTGATCCCAAATAGGTAATTATTAGGGTTAAGTTTAAGCCCATATTGTCTGAGTGTGCAGCATATCTCCTCAATATCTGTGATCAAGGTATTAGATCGTTGATTAAAATATCATCAACATAACCTCAATATTTCTCCCTATTTAATGCTTAAAGACTCGATCAATAAGTTGTTGATAGGTTGCCCTTTCATTCTTTAATACAGACAGTATGATAGTATAATAAAAGGTTCCATTTGCGATTACGAAGCTAACTTTTTCCTAATTTTCATAAGCTAAGAGAATTTGATGATATCCTTAATAAGCATCCAACATGCATATGAGTTCACAACTGGAAGTAGAGTCTACCAATTGATCAATATAGGACAGGGGTAGCAATCTTTCGAACATGCTTTATTGAGGTTATGAAAATTAATATAGACTCTCCATTTACCTTCTGGCTTGATAGCAACACCACATTAGTGAGCCAAGTAGAGAATTGAAATTCCTGTATGTGCTCGGCTTCCATTAACTTGCTGATTTCTATTTAAATTACTTAATCCTGCTCTGATGAGAAGTTGCACTTCTTTTATTGAATAGATCAAACTTCTGACAGTGTGTTTAGCCAATGAACCATTATAGTGGGTGAAACGTCTATAACGTCCTTGGAGGAACAAGCGAAGACATCATAGTTGCGTAAGAGGCATGTAATTAGTAACTCACTACTCGAGTGACCCTGTCTAGTAGATCGGGATGGATCTGTATATTTTCGTGATTCTCCTCTAGTAGGGACATTGACATCTTTTGGACTGCTTGGATAGTATTATCTTGAGTTTGACTGGTTTTGCATGAGTCAGTTTAGATTATATCCACATAGCATTTTCTTGCCACCAACTGGTTACCTTTTACCTCCCCAGCTTGTCTCCCCACCTTGAATTTGATTTTCTAATGAAAAGTGGATACCACTTCTTGGAAGGTAATTAATGTTGGCCTCCCTATTGTAACATTATAAGTTGAGGTGGTGTTTACAATAATAAAGGATATTTGTAGAGTTCGCACTAGTGGCTCCTCTCCCAAAGAAAGGGAGAGGTTAATCTAACTGATAGGTTGTACCTTGTGTCTCGTAAAATTATCCAGAAGAGTATGTATGGGATGAAGCTCCTTGCCATCTAGCTGCATCTGATCGAAAGTAATTTTAAAGATGATATTGACAAAACTATCGGTGTTAATGAATATTCTCTTTACTCGATAATTGGAGATGAAGGCTTCAATTACTAAAGCATCATCATGAGGGCCTCGACTCTTGCCAAATCCTCGGATATGAAATTTATGGAAAGACCTTGCCCTCTTTCCCGACTGGTGCTAATAGCGTAACTTTCCAGCCTTCTACCATGAGCCCTTTGAGCTCGTGTGGGTCCACTTGAGATTATGTTTACGACCCCTTGAGCATTAATCTTCTTGTTTGTATCTTTTTCTTTAGCTTTCTAACGAGACCGAGGAGAACCTCGAGGTTATTTTAAAAGAGAACAAGATCGTTGACTCGTGGGTCAGTCGACATCATGTTGGCAACGATGTTTGTAGGGTTCAGGAGACTTCCTTTTGTCCAACCCACTCCAATTAGCATTCCACTAATCAACTACTCGCTTCAACTCCGGTCCTAGCATACTGCTGGCAATCTCAAATAGAATGAGTGCTTGATAGTTGGCATAGTATTGAGTCACCTCGGGGGATCTTGGACCAACTTCAAGAGCAGAAGTCAAGGTTGTCTCCACAGCTTGTGCCACCTTTTCTCCCCTTGAATTTGTGAATTCTCGATTTTGTAAGGGTGGGGGAGGAGCTCTACAATGCTGATGAATGGGAATAGGAGCCGAAGTCGACGTTTCTTTTCTTTTAGTTGACTGGACTTCCTCGACTTGAATATCCTTAAATGTCAAACTTGCAATCCTTCAAAATGGGTTGGGTGCTTTTTCACTAAAGATCTAAAAAAATCTTCATCAATCAAATCTTGAAAGAAAACACTAGCCTAGACCTCTGGGGTAATCGAATGAGCATCCATGACTAATTGATTAAACCGTTGTAAATATTGTTGGTGCGGGAAGCATCCGACGATCGAACTCGTGTTTTGATAATGGCAAAGGATTCAAAGTTAAGGTGTTTAGTGATCTAATAAATCTGTTAAGCATTTCAGAGAAAAGACCTAACTGTGGTTAGACAAGGTAAAAACCCTAGGGGGTGGTAACCCTAGGTCATAGGGGGTGGTAACCCTATGCGGAAAGTCTTGGCAGGTCGAAGGCTTCAGGCAAAAGTCCTAGGGGGTGGTAACTCTAGGTGGAAAGTCCTGGTATCGCGAACCAGGTGAAAGACTGGACTAGCCGGGAAGCGGATGTCTAGCAGAAAGTCCGGAAGCTGCGAGTGCTGAGCAAAAGTCCAGTCGATCTGGAGGATCGCACTGACAGCAGGTAAATCTCCTGAGTGGAGTAGGTGAGGACGCATTCCCCGTAGAGGGAACAGTAGGCGTCGGGTCGACCTAGGATTTTCGAACGGAAATCCAAAGTCAGACCCGGACAGTCTAGAGACTGTCATATCATTCCATTTTTCATATTATATTATTTTGTGCTAACTTTGTGCTGTAGGGTATTTTTAGGATTAACATATCTTGCAGGGACCAAAGTGTAAAAATGGCCTCGGCTGAACAGTGTCGAGGTGCCTCCATGGGGCTTGGAGGCGCCTCGGGTGCGAACCAGAAGAAACCAGCACAGCACAGTCCAAGGCGCCTTGGAAGAGGTTTAAGGCGCCTTAGACCAGTGGATGGAGGCGCCTTAGGGTGCATGAAGGCGCCTCCAGATGGGATAAGGGCAGAATGGTCAGCGCTCATCTGCACAGTGGACTCGGAGCTGTGGAGGCGCCTTCGGAGACTTTCAAGGCGCCTTGAGCTTACTATAAAAGTAGCACTCGACGTCCAGCTTAAACAACAATTGACAAGCTTTCCTTCTGCTGTGTGCTGCTCAAGAGTCGATTCTAAAGTGTTGTTACAATCGCCGACGACCCGAAGCTTCATTTATTATTATTCTGTTGTCGGTATTATTTCAATTTCAGTTGTACTTATTTCTACTTGTACTTATTCATGATATTTTAGTTGTTGCCCACGGAAAGCCATCAAGGATCGCAGACCTTCGAGTAGGAGTCGATCTAGGCTCCGAACAAAGTAAACGACCGTGTTCTTGTGTGTGTTGTTTCTTTTTTTATTCCACTGCTTTAATTACTCGACGAATGTTTTACGATTCTGATAATCGAACGAAATAGCCGCGAGCGCTATTAACCCCCTCCCCTCTATCGCTTCTCAATCCAACAATTGGT